>NW_027224271.1:1451456-2051456 GCF_023699985.2 Odocoileus virginianus
GCATCACCAATTCAATGGACATGAGTTTGGGTAAACTCTGGGAGTTGGTGATAGACAGGGGAGGCTTGGCATGCTGCAGTCTATGGGGTCGCAAAGAGTCAGACACGACTGAGCGACTGAACTGAACTGAACTGAAATATCTGAAAATGCAAGAGACTCAACAACATCCAAATGGAATAATATAAAGAAAATCATATCAACATACATCTTAATTAAAGCTCAAAAAGAAGGACATTATGAAAAAGTTGAAACAAGTCAGAGGGGAAAAAAAAATTAAAGTGTATAAGAATGGCTATAATGTTCTCACCACAGAAATGAGTGACATTTTTAAAGTACTAAGAAACGAATGGTGACCAATATTCTATATCAAGGAAAAATATATTTCAGATGAATGTTAAATACAAAATTCTCAGAAAACCTACAGAAGAGAAAATTTATCTCCAGCAGGCCTACACTACGAGGAATGATAAGAGAAATTTCTTCAGTTGGAAGGAAAATAATATCAGATGGAAAATTGGATCTCTTCCTAAAGAAATGAAAAGTACTAGTAATGGTAAATATTTGGGTAAAATAAATATTTTCCTAAGTTTAATTTTGTATTTTATAACTGCCATGAAAACAAAAAATAATAACATTTTATCTTTGTATTTTTAACAAGTAAACAGTATGACAGCAATAACACAAAGGATGAGAATGGGGAAATGAACATGAAAGTCGCTCAGTGGTGTCTGGCTCTTTGCAAACCCATGGATTATATGGTCCATGGAATTCTTCAGGCCAGAATAGTGGAGTGGGTAGCCTTTCCTTCTTCAGGGGATCTTCCCAACCCAGAAATGGAACCCAGGTCTCCCTCATTGCAGGCAGATTCTTTACCAGCTGAGCCACCAGGGAAGCCCAAGAATACTGGAGTGGGTAGCTTATCCCTTCTCCAGCAGATCTTCCCAACCCAGGAATCGAACTGGGGTCTCCTGCATTGCAGGTGGATTCTTTACCAACTGAGCTATTTTTAAACTCCTACATTATAGGGGAAATTGTGTATAACTATTTGAAGGTAGAAAGTGATAACTTACAGAAAATTAAACCTTTTGCAACTTATTTTGAAACAGTAAACCAAAAAGATACAGACTACAAACTAAAAAAAGAAAAAAGTACGATGTTAATGATTCCAATTATACATAGTGAAAAAGTAGACATCTGAGCAAAATGTGATAGAGACCATGATAATCAGCAGCACGCAAAGTGGAAGAGTAAATACCTATCAAACATGAAAATAGGTCTCTTTAAACTTTGCTTTGCTGATATGTTAGATATGAATCAGCTTCCTGCATATGTGACATACATCCACCTACAAGAGATGCTAGATCATATTCTGTTCTATTTATCACTGAAAATCCAGAAAAAAACACCCCGCTGAAAAACTACAGAAAACAAAAATTTTAAATTCTCATTTAGTCATTGATTAAAACTGAAAAAGCTGCATTACAATTATCTCTGAAGGGGCACCGGCTCTCTGTGTAGCATGTCACAGTTTTCGATGAAAATAAAGAAGTAACACCTGAATGTTATTCTGTAAAGTACTTTAATCACAGAAAACACTTAATGACTGACATACCTTGTTCTATTGCACTTCACTTTACTGTGGTTCAGATGTATTGTGTATTCTATAAATTGAAGGTTTGTAGCAACCCTGTGGTGGAGCAAGTCTATCAGCATCATTTTTCCAAGAGCATATGTTCACCTCCTGTCTCTGTGTCACATTTTGGTAATTCTCACCATATTTCAACTATTGTCGTTGTCTTGGGGCTGCCGTGAACCATGCCTATGTAACACTTTCTAACACCATACACAAAAATAAACTCAAAATGGATTAAAGATCTAAATGTAAGACCAGAAACTATAAAACTCCTAGAGGAGAACATAGGCAAAACACTCTCTGACATAAATCACAGCAGGATCCTCTATGACACACATCCCAGAATTTTAGAAACAAAAGCAAAAATAAACAAATGGGACCTAATGAAACTTAAAAGCTTTTGCACAACAAAGACAGTGAACTTATTTGATAAATGCTCTGTGGGTCCTGACTGTTCTATCAGTCAGCTGGTCCCCCATCTCTCTGCTCCTCCTCAGGCCTCCCTATACCCCTGAAACACAACAATATTGAAACCAGGCCAATGAATAATTCTACAATGATCTCTGTATGTGTTCAAGTGAATGGAGTAGTTGCATGTCTCTCATTTTAAATCAAAAGCTAGAAATAATTAAGCTTAGTGAGGAAGGCATGTTGAAAGCTGAGACAGACCAAACCTAGGCCTCTTGCAGGAAATGGTTAGCCAAGTTGTGAATGCAAAGGAGGGAAATTTAAAGTGCTTCTCCAGTGAACACATGAATGATGAAAGTGAAACAGCTTTATTGCTGATATGGAGAATGTTTAGTCTGGATAGAAGTTCAAACCAGCACAACATTCCCTTAAGCTAGAGCCTAATACAGAGCCACACCCTAACTCTCTCCAATTCTGTGAAGGCTGAGAGACATGAGGAAGCTGCAGCAGGAAAGTGCGAATCTGGCAGGCACTGGCCCATGAGGTTTGAAGAAGCCCATAGGTCAAGAGGTAATTTTGGAAGACTATAGCTGCCATATATAGTAGTTCCTTTGATAGATTTGAGCAAAGTAAACTGAAAACTTTCTGGAAAGGATTCACCATTCTAGATGCCATTAAGAACATTTGTGATTCATGGGAAGAGGTCAAAATGTCAACATTTATAGGAGTTTCGACAAACTTGATTCTAACCATCCTTGATGACTGAGGGGTTCAAGACTTCAGTGGACGAAGTAAGTGCAGATGTGATGGAAATAGAATGAAAGCTAGGATTAGAAGTGGGGCCTGATGATGTGACTAAAATGCTACAATCTCATGATAAAATTGCAACAGTTGTGGAGTTGCTTCATATGGATGAGTGAAGAAAGTGGTTTCTGGAGATGAAATCTATTCCTGGTGAAGATGCTGTGAAGACTGTTGAAACAAAGGATTTAGAATGTTACATCAATTTAGTTGATAAAGCAGTGGCATTGTCAAAGCTATGGTTTTTCTAGTAGTCATGTAGGATGTGAGAGTTGGACCATAAAGAAGGCTGAGTGCTGAAGAATTGATGCTTTCAAACTGTGATGCTGGAGAAGACTCTTGAGAGTCCCTTGGACAGCAAGGAAATCAAACCAGTCAATCCTAAAGGAAATTGGCCCTGAATATTCATTGGAAGGACTGATGCTGAAGCCAAAACTCCAATACTTTGGTCACCTGATGTGAAGAGCCAACTCATTGGAAAAGACCCTGATGCTGGGAAAGATTGAGGGCAGGAGGAGAAGGGGACAACAGAGGATGAGATGGTTGGATGGCATCACTGACTCAATGGACATGAGTTTGAGCAAACTCCAGGAGATAGTGAAGGACAGGGAAGCCTGGCATGCTGTAGTCCATGGGGTTGCAAAGAGTCAGACATGGCTGAGAGATTGAACAACAGCAAATCTGTGGCAGGGTTTGAGAGGACTAACTCCAATTTTGAAAGACATTTTATTGCAGATAAAATGCTATCTTACAGCATTGCATGCTACAGATAAATTTTCATGAGACAAAGAGTCAGCTGATGTGGCAAACTTCATTGTTGTCTCCTTTTACAAAATTGTCATAGCCACCCCACAGCCTTTGTAACTACCACCCTGATTAGTCAGCAGCCATCAATGAAGCAAAACCCTCTACCAGCAAAAAAAATTATGACTCCCTGAAAGCTCAGGTGATGGTTAGCATTTTTTAATAGTGAAGTATTTTTTTAATTGAGATATGTACAGTGTTCTTTGTAGACATAATGATATTGCATACCTATTATAATAGACTATAGTACTGTGTGAATGTAAGTTTTACATGCAATGGGAAATTTTAAAATTTGTGTGATTCACTTTATGGCAATATTTGCTTTATTGCAATGGCCTGGAACCAAACCTGAACTATCTCTGTGGTTTACCTTTATACCTTCTAAAGCTGACTCGGTAAAAATGTTGTAAGTGAGCAAATGGTAGACATTGAATGCATTTTTTTGAATGCTCTGTACAGAAATGGTTCGAATATAACACCTTATATAGCAAAGTATGATTGCTCTTGAGAACACATATGTATATATGAGTTTTTAAGGGAAAGATAAGGTAAAATCATCTTCATAATAGAAGAGTGATATATGCAAGTATCTTGAACAGCCTAAACCTATGATTTCATGGATAAAATATCATTATTTACAATATTGTGGATAACCTATCAAAATGTTTTAAATGCAAATGGATTACAAAAATATTCCCCAAAATTTGGCTGTTTCCCCAAATCTAAAGATCTTCCTCAATTCATTGGAGAGAGAAACCAATGACATATCATTAGGCATAGTCAAAACCCACACTTAAATGCTTTAATAGAACATGTAGAATATTTTTCAGAGCCAAATGAAACCAGAGACTAGAAATGGAATCTATTCTCTGACAAGTTGAAATATCCAGTGTTTCAGCTGTTGAGTGCAATGTGGTTGTCAACTTTGCATCTGATGGTTCACTGATAATAGTTTTTATTGAAGCATGTCTCCATAATTTCTGGGTCCTCATTTCATCTTAATACCCCTATCAGCCTGAAAGAGCCATGAAATACTTGCTGCCATTACCAACAACCTATAATTGTGAGCTAGGACTTTCTAATTTTAAATCAGTAAACAGTAAGAAAAGAAACTGACCATGTAGCTCAGTGTATCCACAGGTCAGATATAGATTTCTGGTGAAAGAGCTACATTTGTAGACTATAGACTAAAATAGTGTTATTTATTTTGTAAAGTGGGAATACATATGATCAGAATGGATTAATTACTGTCATTATGTACAGGAGGGCAAGAATGGTTGTATGCAGATGAGGTTGGAGATTATTTTCTATAGTTTTCTACAGTTCATGAGAAACTTGACAGTCATTTACATAAGCAGAGCTTTAGTTAAATAGTTTGATATAAGGGCTAGGAGTTTAGTGCATGGGACAAGATGATGCCAAAGTAAGAAGAGGGATCAAAATAAAGTCTATGTTTTGGCTTTTGTAAAATGTTTTGTCTTTTTGCTGTGACTGAGAACACAAGAAAAAGAACAATTCGACAAGGACATTCTGTTTTATTATTTGCGTCTAAGGTCTGTGAACATTCAGTAGGAAAATACCCAAAGGAAGTTGTTTGTATGAGGCTTGTATAGAGGAGAATGATTTTGACTGGACATTAACATTTTGAGGCCATCAGAATGTCTATGCTGATTAGAACCATAGCTTTGAGAACATCATCCAGGAAGCCTGTGAGTGAAGAAACTATAGGGCAGATCAGTGAGGAATAACACATTTAAGGGACAGAGGAGTATGGGGTCAAAGAAAACAAAAAAGAGCCTTCCTTCAAGAAGGAATCAACTGACTAGAATTTGACTAAGACACAGAGTGGCATGACAGCTGAAAGCATCTATTAGATTTCATGAAATAGAGTTTACTTAACAAACTTATTTTGAGTAGAATTATTGTAGTGATCAAAGTGGAACTCGATTGGATTTGGTTGAAGAGTGAATGGCAAATGAATTGAAACAGTGAGTATGGACCACTTTTTAGAGAAGTTTGTGCTTAAGAGGGAGACAATTAGGGCTGACTGAGGCAGTGAGGTCAGGAGGAAAACTTTCAAAAAATAAAGGCAGCTAACAATCAAGAATATGTACTTGTTGATGGAAACAATTTGGTATAGAAGGAAAGGTTGAAATACGGGAACAATAAAAAGGTGGGAGAGTGTGCAATCACAAGCACATGTTGAGAGATATAATTTAGATGGGAGGAGGTATAAATTCTAACTGGAGGGAAAGAAGAAAAAGTGAGTATGGATGTTGGTAGGGTTGTAGGAGGTAAATTGATCTCCTCAGAAATGCATGGGATAGATTTATGATATGAAGGGAAAGATTTGAGGTTGTCATGGTAGAGAAAAGAGATCAAGTTGATTAGGGAAAGCTTAGTAGGACTTGTACATAGTGTGTTGGCCCTAATTGAGGCTAATAACCACTAATTTTAGAGTGTTACTATCAGACCCATTTTGTTGCTTTTTAAAGTTTGGTAGTAAGGGCAGAGGTAAAACTTATGCTCATACAACTTGGGATATTGTCAGCTATATGTGAAGCAAGGGAGAAAAAATATTTGAAGTTATAGACAATACCAGTTCTATAATGTAAGGATTCAGTTAAGGGATAGGGAAAAAGTTGAGGGGTTACTAAGAATTTGAAGTGCTTATAAACTCAAACAGCAGTAGAAAGAATAAATAAATGGACAATTTTGGTAAAAACTTAAATGCTTTGGAGGTGGAATATTTCTGAATGATGATCTTGGTATGTGTACAAGTTGGCTGAAGGAGACTGTAGGAGGAGTATGTTGGATGTCAAGAAAATGAGAGACCAGAGTGTTGAGCAGCTCAACACTTGAGATAACAAGGCTTGAGATAAACAAAGACCTGTTTTTCAGATGCCTCTGCCTTGAATGTATAATTGGGGGTGGGGGTTGGATACACTAATCAAAAGTGAGAGAAGATGGCCAAGCCAGAGGTTGATAAAATTTGACTTAATTAAAATTAAGAACTTCTGTTCTTCAAAAAACACCTTAAGACATGAAAAGGCAAGCCACAGACTGGGACATGGTAAATACAACACATATATTGGGGGAAGGAAACAAATCCAGAATACACACAAAGTTTACACATATCAATGAAACATAACTCAATAAAGAATGGAAAGAATACAGGTGCTTCACAAGAAAGGATATCCAAATGGTCAAAAGACATATGAAAATATGCTCAACATTATTGCTCATTAGAAAAATGCAACTTAAAATCACAATGAGATATTGCTATTTATCTGCCAGAATGGCTGAAATTAAAATGACTAACAATAACAGTAGTGGATGAGAATACTGAATAACTGGAAATCTCATATTTTGTTGGTGGGAATGTGAAATTGCAGAACCACTTTAGAAAATAGATTGGCAATAAAGATACATCTACCCTAAGACCCAAAAGGCATATTCTGAGTATATGCCTAAGCAAATGACTGCAAAGTCCCCCAAAAGGACATATACAAGCTTATTAATGGTATATTTATTTTTAATAGCTGTGAAATGTAATTAATTCAAATGCCTATCAACAGTAGCATGTGTGAATACTGTTGCATTCATACAATGAAAAACAACAGTACAAAGTAATGAATTATTGCTATATATTACAACATGGGTGAAACTTACAAACATAAAGTCCAGAAAAATAGTCAGACAGATAAATACTACTCTATTATAAAGACATAGGCAAAAGTAATTTGTGGTGATCAAAGTCAGAATAGTGGCTGCCTTAACAGGAAAAAGAAGGAGATATTATTGACTGGAAAGTGGCATGAAAGAACCTTTTAGCATGCTAGAAATTTCTTACTGCTTGATCTTCTTGGTTATGTGGGTGTATAAATAAATATGTAAAAGTCTATCAAGCTATACATTAAGATTTGTGCATTTTATTTTGTCTTTTAACCCATACAAAAGTGTTATGAGAACTTTCAAGAACTTTTCCCCGTGCATCACTAGAATTCCACATGAATATAAGATCCATAAACCTAGGGACCTTATCAACAAAATGAAATGTCAGTCTTATTAACAAATTGAAAGAAAAAATGAATGAATATAAATAAATTTTGAAAGCTGGATAAAGGGAGAGGAAGCTTAGGATATGATGTTGAGAGGATTCAATAGGATAGATGGATGGCTTCTGAACTATTGTTTGTAAACTCTAGAGTGTAGGTGAATTCCTTTGAAGGATGACTGGACTCCATCCTAAGAAATTCTGATTTAGTACTTCTGGGAGTGGGGCTTGAGGTTTTAACAAGCACCCCAAATAATTCTGATGTAGATATTCCCAGGTTCACCCACTGAGAATGATTTTTCTAAATGTTTACATTTTGGAAGGAATCAAAATGAATCATGGAAGAATGACTGCATCCTCCAAAAAAAAGGTTATGCTTAATACTAGAGGTGGGCACTCCTTTCTCTGCAGATTTTCAGCCATGACCTCTGACATGAAGCCCTTTCCTCTTTGGTAACTGTGAGTTTGATTCGAAGGTCTGTGAGTCTGTTTCTGTCTTGTAAATAAGTTCATTTGTTCTCACTTTTTAATTTGTGTTACTCTTGTTTGCTTATATGACCAATTTGGCCTCTAAACTGTGAAATACTGTGAAGCAGTGGTAAAGAATCCACCTGCAGCGCAAGAGACATGGGTTTGATCCCTGGGTTGGGAAGATCCCCTGGAGAAGGGAATGGCAACCCACTCCAGTATTCTTGCCTGGAGAATTCCATGGACAGAGGAGCCTGGTGGGCTACAGTCCATGAGGTTGCAAAGAATCAGACATGACTGAGGACACATGCACACACACACACGCACGCTGATGGCAGAGGCTGTGTCACATTCTCTCAGTATTCGATGTGCCTAGTTTGGAGCATTGTGCATATTAGTGCCCAACTGGTTTTTGCTCGATGAACAAATGTCTGAATTTCATTGAGGCCAGAATTCAAGGAAAAGTGGAACACTGAGCCTAAATTTCGCGGAACAATGTGGGCATGCCAAGATGCATGTGAGCACAGGAATGAAGAGACAGGATGACCTTGGTAAGCTGGGGAACTGAAGTTTCCAGGGCCAAGCATGGAACATGCTGATATCTAATAATACTGTCACATCAAAGAAAGTCATCTTTGCATATGTTGATGAGCTGTTTTTATGAAGATGTGGAATTATGATAGAGGCCACATTTGGGTTTGTTATACTTTGGCATTGAGCGTAATAACCATCTCAGGGCAAAATGCTGATTTCCTACGAGTGATTAATTAGGCATTACACAACTATGTGTTGTCAGTATCAAGTGTTTTCTGTCATCAGATTTCAAAAGAACTTTTTATCTTGTTTCTGCATGGGAATAAGGAAATTCAATAACCATGAATATTTCAAAGTGCTTATAATTAAAACTTCATGTGCTTGGCACAAAAACATGTTTCAGAGATTGAGCCAATTGTTTGCTGATTCTGCTGTTGATCTGCACCCATGCATGCTAACAGCTGGCTAGCAAACACTGCATGGCTTTACTTCTTAGCCACCATGGAAGTAATGAAATATCTCCTTTTTGGGAGAACATCATTAATATTCAAGACAGAGTCAAATGCTCATGTGGTGTTTTCGATTAAGCTTTCCATGTGGGCCTTAAATAAGCTCACCTGGAGCCTGGTGGGCATGACTGAGTGACTGAGTGCACACACACAGAAGAGGGAGCTAAACAAATACCACCTTAAGTCACTGAAATAGAACATAGCCAACTAGTACTGAAGAGCAACATGGTGACCTGTTCCTTTCCAGGCAAACCTATGGGGAGGCCAAGGTGTGCAGTGTCCCTAGAGATGGGGTAGGCATCCTTGGATAAGGCTAGGCTAGGATGAAGTGAAAGTTGCTCAGTCATGTCTGACTGTTTGTGACCTCATGGGCTATACAGCCCATGGAATTCTCCAGGCCCGAATACTGGAGTGGGTAGCCTTTCCCTTCTCCAGGGGATTTCCCAACCCAGGGATCAAACCCAAGTCTCCCGCATTGCAGGCAGATCCTTTACCAGCTAAGCCACCAGGGAAGCCCAGGCTAGGAGGGTGGTGAGCAATAACACTGGGGTCTGTAGCCAAAAGACTAAATGCTAGAGAGTGTGTTCCCAACTCAATAGGGTCAAAGTCAAGGTAAACAATCCCAAACTGTCTCCATTCTCGGGTCTGGTATTAACAGCAAAATACAGCTCATACCCCAAACAGGGCAGAGAGAAAAATAGAAACACAATGAGAAAGAAGTACAAAGGCAAATAGATATGTGGTTCCCCTTTAGGCATCTCCCAGGCGGAACACAAGCACCCTGGGTGGCTCTCTGTGTCATTGTTGAAGGAGAAGTTTCAATCATTTAAAGGAGACAGCTGGAACAAACAGGGACCACCTCCCTTCTACTGGGCGGTACAGTAAAAGACTAGATTCACAGGTAATGTTCGAAGTGCCCTGCTAGAACCTCGTGTCCCTACTTACAGAATTCTACTCCATTGTTCAAAATATTCACCACAGAGAGTAGGAAAGCAATTGAGCCTCATTTATTTCATCATCAAAATGTTCAAGAAACACAGACCTGAGCTATGATAATTACCACTTAAGCAGATGGGAAAACTAATGCTTTGGAGGAAGTGGGAGCAATGGGACCATTTCCATGCTTCCCCTTGTCTTATGAGTCTCTGACTTGGCTCGGTTTGCTACTTTCTCTGAGTTGGCCTCTATGATCTCATTCATTACACGCTTACTGTCGAGTGATCAATTTCATACTATTTCTTTTCTATCCTCACTCTGTTGATTACAAAGCTTCATTTCTGGAGAGCAGCTTTCATTAAATCATCCTTAATAACAGCGAGCCAAGGTCCATTCAATTTACAGTGTGATACACAGTTCCTTCATTGTTTCTTCTTCAATTTATAATTATTTTCTTTGGGCATTGAAGGCTAAGGGTAAAGTGCAGTGGTCTATGCAATTTTCTCTAATTCCTAATATAGTAAGGTCTAGGGATACACTGATGTGGTAGCAAATGAATTTTCATAATTATGCTAAGTACTCTACCAAAGTGTCAAGCCGTGACTTCCCCAGCCCTACTCAGCTACAGATGCTATTTCATCAAACTGTAGGCTTTGTGCCATCCAGATCATGGGCCAATATTGCAGTATTGGTCCAAACTGGCAGCATATTAGGAACCCTACTCATGTCAGAGGCTGGAGTCCGGAACTAGTCTTGCTGTTCTGAGCACCCAGATATCCACCTCACCGTAAACATGGGGCATCCACTGAAGATCCTTTGTAACTAGTTAATCCCTCTGGAGCTGTGCTCCAAACCCCCTCTCCACTTGGATGGAACCCTTGTTCTCTACTTGATCTTTGCCAATCCCTCTGGTCATCTCCTAGCTGGAGCCTGTCTTCAGTTCTCAGGTGCTAGCTTGGATCCTGTGCCAAACAGTGCTCAGCACTAAGACACTGCCTTCTATCTGAATGCAGAATGTTTCCTGGGGGATCGTCTTCTTGTGCCCTACCTGGTATATTAAAAGTGCTGTCAGTATCATCACTGGCTCTCATTACCCCTGTTTACCATATTCACTGAACACTGCATTCCTCAGAGCCCAGCATTAAAGTTGGATAAATCTCTGTACGCCTAGCCCAGGTAACCAATAGCAGCTTCTCCTTCCAAGTTACCATGTGAGACAGTTAGACTGTGTCTTGGGGGTTGTAGTAGACCTTCTGGGAAAAATAGAACCAGAGAAGGGAGGCTCCTCTCTTGTGTGCATCAGAAGACAAAGGTAGCATTTTCACCAAGGTAAACAGCAGGAACAAGCTCAGTACAGCTGAGGAGTTGTCATTCTCTAACTCTCCCAGCCCCAGCCCCAGTTGGTTGCTCCTCTAATACTTCCAGCTGGTAGGTTTAACCCCAGCAAATCTCTGAGTGTCTAGTGAACTAGCCTGGCAGGATGTCAGGAATCTCACCTCTATAGCTGGGTAGGATCTAGACTCGGTATTGCTGTCTTAATTGTGGTACCTCATATGTCTTGAGTGCATGTACACCCATGGCTTCATAGCCATACCCTTTCTCTTTCCTTTAGGTCCAGTCCATACCACAGTGTTCCTTCTTTGTTTTGAAAAATCTGTACACCGAATCTCTAGAAACCTGAGCAGACCTTGATGCACTATTACTTTCATGTGAGCCAACTTCCCTGAAGGGTTGGATCTAGTTTTCTTCATGCCTAATTCTCAACCAGATGGACTCCCACCTCCAGCATGCATACTGGTCTGATTCTCTACACCTCAAAATGCCTGCTGCCATGTCCTGCTCCTCATGGACTGTAGCCTGCCAGCCTCCTATGTCCATGGGATTCTGCAGGCAAGAATACTGGAGTGGGTTGTCATTTCCTTCTCCAATATCGGGCCTGACTACCAATAGTGATCACTTCTGACTGAATTAATCATGCTCCCTTGCATGTTGTGGTTTGGATTCTCTAACCATATCAGTGGCCAGCTCTGGAGCCAAACTCTTCTTCTCCATGAGTCTGTTATTTTCATAACTCTAGGATTTTATATATATATACATATGTATATATACACATATATGTATATATACACACACATATATACATGTATATACATATATACATACATATACATACATATACACACACACATATATACATGATCCTTCCTGGCAAGATGCCAAGATAGGATAGTCTCTGCTTATAATGGACACTATCCATGCCATGAAAACTCCTACCCCATATACTTGTTAAAGCATGCTCTGAAAAATGAGGAATTTACCAGTATATCTATTCAGGAAAGAAGAGAAGGGGGCGACAGAGGATGAGATGGTTGGATGGCATCACCAACTCAATGGACATGAATTTGAGCAAACTCTGGGAGATAGTGAAGGACAGGGAAGCCTGGCGTGCTGCAGTCCATGGGGTTGCAAAGAGTCAGACATGAGTGAGTGACTAAACAACAACATATATGTGTGTGTATATATATATGTGTGTGTGTGTGTGTGTATATATATATTTTTTAATCTTTGCCTGTGTTTGGTCTTTGTCAATGCATGCAGGCTTTTTCTAGTTCTGGAGAGCAATGGCTCCTCTTGTTCCTGAACACAGTCTCTAGTGTGTGCGGGCTCGGTATTTGTGGCACAAGGGCTTAGTTGCCTTGCAACAAGTGGGATCCTCTCTGACTAGGGATTGAACCCATGTCCCCTGTGTTGGTAGGCAGATTCTTAACCAGTGGACCACCAGGGAAGTCCCAGCACATATATATTGATGCAGTCTGAACAATGTTTTACTGTCCTTGCTTTTTCTTTCTCTTTTTAAATATCATTCAGTAAGGCTTCCTTTCCTTTCACTGTGGGCTCCACTACTCCTTATTGTCTCATATCTGGCCTGTTAGCTCATTTAGCATATCTGCCTAGACTAAATGCATTTAAGCTTGTGGAAAAAAAAAAAAAACATAGCTACAGTAAGTGTAAGAATGAAAGGCTAAAATGAGCCTCTGTGAAAAGAGCAATTTCAAATGGAAGGGAATCAAACTTTAGTATTTATAAAATTTTTAAGTATTTATGATTGCAAATTGGCTTAATGTAATACAGCATGCTGGCAATAATGTATTCAATATTATATAGAATTAGCAAATCATGTGTTTGAATTGTAAGACTCTAGCAGCGGAAAAAACTTCGATAGCAGAGTGCAAGAAGAATTTTAAGAGACAAGTTTTGAGGGAGTAGAATGATCAAGGTAGATGATTCTGTGCAGGAAACATAATTTAAAATACAAAGTCAAGAGAACAGAAATAGACTCACAGATGTAGAAAACAAATTTATGGTTACCAGGTAAAGGTGGAGAGAGATAAATTGGGAGATTGGGATTGACATATACACAGTACTATATATAAAATAGATAGCTAATAAGAATCTGCTATTATAGCACAAGGAACTCTACTCAACACTCTGTAATGACCTATATGGAAAAAGAATCTAAAAAAAGAGTGGATATATATATATATATATATATATATATATGCATATATATATATATGCATAACTGATTAACTTTGCTGTACACCTGGAAGTGACACAAACATTGTAAATCAACTATATTCAGGTAAAATAAATTTAAAAAAAGGAACAATACTTTGAATAAGCTGCTTGGCCTCTCTGTGTCTCAATTCTCGGAACTATTGTGTTGCATAGTAGGTAGTCTTGAAATGTCCATATTTTGTTAAAACTCAAATTTGACACTTGAAAGAAAAATCAGAACTATACATGTTTCCTTTCAATCTCTTTGTAAATGGCATCCTTCTCTCCATGTCTTTAAGTAAGCTGCCCATGACACCCATACTATGATTTGACTTCTTGTTGCAGAGACGGGCAGCTTCTAGAAGGAGCCTGAAAATTTGCTTCAGATTAGTATCTGTATTAGCAGACACCGAGGACGAGAAGGGGAAATCTAGTGCTAGCCTGATAGGGGTGGAAATGCCCAATCAACTCAGTAGCAGAACTAAATTGAAGCTTGCCAGCCTCTGGGCATAAACTTTAAAATTGAATAATTAAAATTCAATCATTTTCTGTCAGATATATTAAGAAAGGCAGTAGATAACTGAAAGAGATCATAATTGAGCTGGTGTATACACAGGGCTATTGGACCAACATTTTAGGCTTAATTAATCAGTCAGTTCTTGTTTTTCTGCATACATTGGTTGTTCTGAGTTACTGAGTTGGTCATGGCAGTCAAAAAAGTCTTCAAATCACAATTAAGCCCTTGCTAATTTTCCCTGAGTAATTGACTGGCTGCTTTGGAGACATGGTCTCAGAGGGATTTAGTATAAATGAAAAGGAAGTGAAAAATGATAGCAACTGCCATTTATTGAGCTCCTGTGATTTGTGCTGCAGTCCATGGGGTCACGGAGAGTTGAACACGACTGAGTGACTGAACAACAACAGCCCCACAAAATTTGTTATTTGCCTCGAAAGTACTTGGTTGTAGTTTTTGTTGTGTTTTGTCTCTGAATATGTCGGTTGATGGATGAATATTTGTGGTGCATTAAAACAACAGCCACCACAGAAATAACAATAACCCCCATCACTAGTATTTATTGAACATCATGTGTCAGTCATAGCTCTAACTTGTGCATATAAATTATTTCATCCTCACTACAACACTCCAAAGTCCTACAAGTATCTCCAGTTTACAGATGAAATAATGAGCCAGAAAAGCTAAGGAGTACTTGTATAAAGTTAGGGGTTGCTAAACCTGCCTGTGGCCTGTATTTGTACCACCTGTAGCTAAGAATCGGAGAAGGCAATGGCACCCCACTCCAGTACTCTTGCCTGGAAAATCCCATGAACGGAGGAGCCTGGTAGGCTGCAGTCCATGGGGTCACGAAGAGTCGGACATGGCTGAGCGACTTCACTTTCACTTTTCACTTTTATGCATTGGAGAAGGAAATGTCAGCTCACTCCAGTGTTCTTGCCTGGAGAATCCCAGGGATGGGGTCGCACAGAGTCGGACATGACTGAAGTGACTTAGCAGTAGCTAAGAATGGTTTTGACATATTTAATAGGTTGGAGAAAATAAAGCAAAGAAAAGTATGTGACAAAAAAGAACTATGTTCCCCACAAAGCCTAAAATAGTACTTTCCCTAGAGAAAAAGTCTTCCAGTCCCTGTATAGAGTCTAAGTCAGGGGATAGTAAATAGTAAAATCAAGGCATATTCTTTTTTTAAGGTTGAAGTATAGCTGATTTACAATATTATATTGGTTTCATATGTTTAGCATTGTGGTTCAGTATTTTTGCAGATTATAGTTCATTATAGGTTAGTTTCCTATAAGATAATATCTATAGTTCCTTGTGCTATACAGTAGATCCCTGTTGTTTATCTATTTTACATATAGTAGTTTGTATCTGTTAATCACAAACTACTTATTTATGCTCCACTACTGTCCCCTTTGGTAACCATAAGTATGTTTTCTATGTCTGTGAGTCTATTCTGTTTTGTAAATAAGTTCATTTGTGTCATATTTTAGATTCCAGATATAAGTGATATCATATATTTGTCTTTCTTTGTCTGACTTACTTCACTTAGTATGATAATCTCCAGGTCCATCCATGTTGCTACAAACAGCATTATTTCATTCCCTTTTTTATGACTGAGTAATATTTCATTGTATATGCATAACACATCTTTTTAAGCCATACTGTTGATGGACATTTAGGTTTCTTCCATGTCTTAGTTATTGTCAATAGTGTTCCTATGGACAGTAGGGTCCTTTTGAATCCCAAGATGCAAGCATAGCTCCTATTATAGTGTTTCACCTTAGAGTTTAACAACAATGACAAAAATGATAGGTATCAGAAGCTTTTATTTATTTAGTATTTACTTTATTTCAGACACATAAGGATGGATTTATGTAATATATGGTTTAATTTGCTACTCAGAACACTCTAAGAAGTGTTTTCCAGTCTTTGTGCTACTCAGCTTCCATTTTCCTTCCTTCTTTCTTGCCAAAAGCACTACCAGTTTGTTCAGATATCTATCCTTCATCCCATGTGACATGGTGTCTGTTAGTCGTTCAGTTGTGTCTAAGTCTTTGCGGCCCCATGGACTGTAGCCTGCCAGGCTCCTCTGTCCGTGGAATTCTCCAGGCAAGAATACTAGAGTGGGTTGTCATGGCCTTTTCTGGGGGATCTTCCTGACCCAGGGATCAAACCTGGGTCTCCTGCATTGCAGACACATTATTTACCATCTAAGCTATCAGTGAAGCCCCGTGTAATGTGGTAGAAGATGGCTAACCCTATTGTGTGTTCTGGAGTAGAGCCTGATGGTCTAAGGTTCCCAGAGTAGGTCCAGTTCCCCTGTCAGTGATCATCAGGAGTAGACACATGATCTAGTGCTGGCCAGTGAGACATGGGGGCTGGTCTTCTGGCCAAGAAGTCTTTAGCAAGGATTTCCCTCTTTTAAAGGAGATACAGAGAGATGGTCCCTCTTCTTCCTTTGGTGTTGATTTATCTGGATGTGATGCTTTGATCTGACAAATTGCTCTATCCCAAGGGAAGCAAGGCAGCTTAGGGAAGAGGACAGCGAGAATTGCTAAGAAGTGGAGCCAATCCTTGGCACTTTCTCAAGGTTTCTTGCAGTAAGAACTAATGCCTTTTCTTATGATTAAGCCAATTTAAGAGTCAAGGTTTTCTGATATGACTGCTCTAGTTCATAACAGGAAAATATATAATGTCAGTGCTTACCCAGTTGTCTTTTTGGCGTAGCACTTTTATCTGGCAAATATGACATTACAAAACACTCATGGCATATCATATACAAACACATCACTGAAGAAGCCACCTGACTGCATGTATTCCATGTATATATATGAATAATTTCAAAAGATTTAATGGGTAATCTGTCATTAGTCTGTGACAGAACTCCCATTAATGTGCAGTGGCACACATAATTGTCTTGGCTTACCACACTTAGTTCTGTCCTTTTGCAACTTGAGGCTGCTTGCCTCATATTCTGAAGTTGAATGACATTTTATTCAATTGCAACATTAGAATGATCTTGTCCTATACAGCAAAACATTGACATCAGAAAGATTCTCAAATTTTGTGTCTTTTGACAGTATTACTAGGCACAAAGCTGAAATGACAAATGTGTCTTCCATTTTAAAATACTCTGTCCTATGAAAACTCAAAGCATCTGTAATACTCTAGATTTATGATTATAAACAATAAAAATCATACACATAAATTTATTCTAAAGTATACATAACTGGTTTTCAAATATATCATATTGAATTACTTGAATTGAATTACTTGAATTGAAAATTATAACTAAAATTCTCACTGCAAGTAGTACAATTTCCTAGTTCTTTTCATACTCATATATGCATACACATGTATTCTGTAGTGTTTATGTATTGTTATTGTTCAGTCACTAAGTCATGTCTGACTCTTTGCAACCCCATGGACTGCAGCATGCCAGGCTCCTCTGTCCTCCACTATCTCCCAGAGTTTGCTCAGATTCATGTCCATTGAGTTGGTGATGCTATCTAACCATCTCATCCTCTGCTGCCCCCTTCTCCTTTTGCCTTCAATCTTTCCCAGCATCAGGGTTTTTTTCCAGTGAGTCAGTTCTTCATAGGATGGCCAAAGTATTGGAAATTCAGCCTCATCATCAGTTCTTTCAGTGAATATTCAGAATTGATTTCCTTTACTATTGACTGGTTTGATCTCCTTGCTGTCCAATGGGCCCTCAAGAGCCTTCTCCAGCAGCACAGTTTGAAACTGTCAATTCTTCGGCACTCAGACTTCTTTAGGTCCAACTCTCACATCTGTACATGACTACTGGTAAAACCATAGCTTTTACTAGATGGAGCTTCATTGGCAAAGTGGTGTCTCTGCCTTTTAATTAGCTGTGTAGGTTTGTCAGAGCTTTCTTTCCAAGAAGCAAGCATCTTTTAATTTCATGCTGTAGTCATTTGCAGTGATTTTGGAGCCCAAGAAAATAGTCTGTCACTGTTTCCACTTTTTCCCCTTCTATTTGTCATGAAGTGATGGGACTAGATGCCATGATCTTTGTTTTTTGAATGTTGAGTTTTAAGCTAGCTTTTTCATTCTCCTTTTTCACCCTCATCAAGAGGCTCTTTAGTTCCTCTTTGCTTTCTGCCATTAAAGTGGTATCATCTGCATATCTGAGGTTGTTGATATTTCTCCTGGCAATCTTGATTCCAGCTTGTGATTCATCCAGCCTGGCATTTTGCATGATGTACTCTGTATATAAGTTAAATAAGCAAGGTGACAATATACAGCCTTGTCATACTCCTTTCCCAATTTTGAACCAGTCTGTTGTTCCGTGTCTGGTTCTAACTGTTGCTTCTTGACCTGCATATAGGTTTCTCAGGAGACAGGTAAGGTGGTCTGGTATTCCCATCTCTTAAAGAATTTTCTACCATTTGTTGTGATCTATACAGCAGCATACATTCAAAGGCTTTAGCATAGTCAATGAAGCAGAAGTAGATGTTTTTCTGGAATTTCCTTGCTTTCTCTATGATCCAATGAATGTTGGCAATTTGATCTCTGGTTCCTCTGCCTTTTCTAAACCCAGCTTGTACATCTGGAAGTTCTTGGTTCATGTACTGCTGAAGCCTAGCTTGAAGGATTTTGAGCATTACCTTGCTAGCATGTGAAATGAGTGCAATTGTATGGTAGTTTGAACATTCTTTGGCATGCCCTTCTTTGGGATTGGAATGAAAACTGACCTTTTCCAATTCTTTGGCCACTGCTGAGTTCTTCAAATTTGCTGACATATTCAGTATAGCACTTTCACAACATCATCTTTTAGGATTTGAAATAGCTCAGCTGGAATTGCATCACCTCCACTAGCTTTGTTCATAGTAATGCTTCCTAAGGCCCACTTGACTTCACACTCCAGGTCACTGAGTGAACACAGCATTGTGGTTATCTGGGTCATTTAGACCTTTTCTTTTTTAAATAGTTCTTGTATGTATTTTTGCCAGCTCTTCTTAATCTCTTCTGCTTCTGTTAGGTCCTTGCCATTTCTGCCTTTTTGTGCCTATTTGGGCATGAAATATTCCCTTGGTATCTCCAATTTTCTCAGAGATCTCTAGTCTTTCCCATTCTATTGTTCTCCTCTATTTCTTTGCATGTTCATTTAAGAAGGCCTTTTAATCTTTCCATACAGATAAATATATATGCATTTATAAATATATACATCTGCTTTCCTTGTTTCTCTATAAAGTTTATATTTGAAAACTCAAAGATCAAAGATTCAACATCAAAAATGGAATGCTCATATTTATTATTCCTATTTAGATATACAGAAAGTACAGATTAGCTGTATATTTTAAACAATCAGTTGAGCTTTTCATACTGTTTTGTTTGTGTATTTCCATTTGTTGGTGTTTATAATGTCTTTAAAATTTAATTTGCACCAAATCATGGTTTTTAAAATTTTAGCATTTGGAATAATTACACTGTAATTTCTTTCAAGACTATACATTTATATGAATGAGTTTCCATCACAAATTAGTCCTAGAATTTTCTTCATTTCAGCTGCATCATTTAAATTTTTCTTTGATTTGGAAAGTTTCATTCCTGGGAGGTGATGACATGGACTGTTAACCAAAGACATGATGCTTGATTCCCAGAAACATGAAAAACAAACAGCTTTGGGCACACAGTGATGCAGATGAGTGGAGAGGAATGGAGAAATCTGTGAATGTTTACCATGATTTAGTGATCTCTTGAAAAGCATCCCTTCCTCTTGCCTCAACCAGAGGCCAATATGTGCAGCGAGTGAGAAAGCGTGGAAGCACACACAGTGCTCTACAAAAGGCAATATTTCACATGAGCCCAGGATTCTCCATAGCTGTTATTTTTTTTCCCCAGTTTAATACCAAGTCGGTGTTTGACACAATACCTGAAGTTGATACAGATTCCTTGTTGGAAAGTGATCTATTGAAAGAACCTGAAAATGTTTGAAAGGTGAGACTTCAGTTTGAGACTAGTCTTTCCATATTATACTTAAAGTATCAAGACACATGATCACCAAGTACCTCTAGGGATAGAATAAAAAGTACAGAGGCATTTTTTTTTCCTAAAAAATCGCTAGCATAATTTTCCCTTCATTCATAGGACTTTTCTGAGGGCTATCAAGGCCAGAGAGAAATGTATTAATTGGTTAGCATGCTAGGCTAATGGTTTTAATTTCTGGTTTCCTATTATTGTTCATAGGTATGTGTAAGCATAATGAGCGACATTCAGTTAGCAGAGCACACATTAGTCTTGCTTGGGTGCCCCTGCTATGAAACTTCGTATCGCCTTATATTTCCCCTCTTAGAAAGCCCTTCCCTGGCTGCATTGTACATACTATTCCATTATGTTGTTTTGTTGCTGTGCCGCCAGCATTTCTGGTACAGAGGAGACATTCAATGATTTGACACCAGGATGATCAGGTTTCCAGTCATCCTGCAATGTACCATGAACTTTTCTAAAATCAAATGAGCAGGTAGGCCAGAGGCTTTCAAAATTGAATAAATAAAAATAACATTATACCAAGAGGGATCTTTTAGAAATCACTTCAAGAAGCCAAGCCCCTCACAATTAGGGTCTCATTTTTTTCTTCTCTCTCATTTCTTAGCATTTATTTATGCATTACTTCAAGTAACTTACAGCCTGGCAGGGAAGATAAACTTTGAAGAAGTAAATGCAATACAGTACGATGAATGTAATGACAGGGCAATTTGGTGACACTGTGAAAGTGTGAAACGGGGGGACTTTACCCTGGCTAAGAGGTCAGGAAGGCTTCTCTGAGGAAGTTAACAAATCACAGATATAGTGTTTTTCTTAACATTCAGCATTGTAGTTTATACATGTGGGATTCTTGAAAATATTTATTGAGGAAAGTATATAATACATGGCAGTACAATTGTTGGCATAAGGATTAGGTGCTGTATTAAAAAGTTATAAATGTAAACAAATATCCCTTGCCACTCCCACATAGACATACAAAAGTTCATTAATTATATAGCCCTACTCATCTCAGACATCTATAGTGACCTGAAATTGTTTCTGCAAAGAGCTTTGTTGTTCTTTCTAGATTTTTTTGCTTTAAGTTAGCTATTCCGCTTCCCTGAGTAGCAGGGGTTTTTTGGTGTGTGCATGTGTGTGTATGTCAGCTTATATGTGTGCAACAGTGAATATTTTTCATTTCTATTTATTTCTACCAAGTGCATGAATACATGTTTCATATTTTCCAGACTCATTCTTCTGAGAGTAGGTTTTCAAATGGTGTTCACTTGTGACATCACATTTAAGGTCCTTTCACTGTGAAATTGACATCCAGAATTATAAGAAAGAAGAGAACCTATACTTCTGAATTGCTTAGGAAACTCATTAAAGATGACATATGACATTGTTCTTCAGGCAGAAAAGACCTAGAGTTTCGTTTAAATCTATTATCGCACCTTAAGTATTGGAGGAAGAATCACTATTTTGGAGCACTGTTCTTTTTGAGCTATAAAATGCTTATGAATATTTTCCAAGGACATCAAATTTGATGGTCAGAAGCCTGAACACATTGTCTACATGGATGAGCAAGCAAGGAAGTATGGAAGCTGATGTCAAGAAAGAAGAATAAATGATTGGGAGATGTGGAGCATATAAAAACCAGGGAAACTTAGGGTATGATTATGACTATTTTAGTTCTTTAGATAAACCAAACTCTTTCGTACCTTAAGACCAACTCTTCATCTGGCTAGTTCCTACTTTAAATTTTATATGACAGCTTAAATGCCTAACACTCTGGAGAAATCTTCTCTGACTCCCAATTCTAAGCTACCCCCTGATTCTTATGTATTTTCTTTCCTTTAGGAATTATCATAATTTAAATAATATCTTTGTTAATATGAATAATGAATTTTTCTGTCACTAGATTATACGGTCCAATAGTATAGAAATTATGGCTGACTGATTTACCACTATATTCTCAACACAGGACCTGGCAAAAAGCAAGTGCTCAATACATCCTCAGTGGATGAATAGATTCATGAATATATTATTGGAACCAAGGATTTTATGAACAAGGAAGAGAATGATTTGAGGCAAAGTTCTGGGACTGGGCTATTGACTGTCCACCTCTTTAATATCCTTGGTACCTAAGAGACTCCACTGTATTTAACAAACACAAATGAGGTTATGAGGTTTCTTTTTGGGGTGATGAAAATGTTCTGAAATTAGGTAGTAGTCAGTCGTACATTAAAGGTAATGTACAACTGTGAATATGCTTAAAAACCACTTAATTGTGTGCTTTAATATTGTGAATTCTATTGTATATGAATTATATCTCAATTAACTTTTTTAATCCATGAAGAGGAGTGACCATTTTGAATGTGTTTCGACTTTAGTGATGTAGGAGTGGTCTGACTTTACAGTTCCATAGTTTCCTATGGAGACAGGTTTTCAACATTTACACTAAAATTTAACATGGAATCAATTTTACTAAAGCCCAGGAACTTTTGGTTTGATATGGTATGATATCATATCTGTGTTTTGATACTGTGCCTCTGGTGTTTACGTCATCCAGCCTAGGCCTTTCCAGATCCCTGCGGTTGTGTGATACTGTTTGGAATCTTAATGTGACAGTTTTTAAGCTCCTCTGATATAAAGGACATATGAAAACAAGGATGCCACAAAAGATTTAAGTGGTAATTCATAGACTACCACCTCTCCAGCCCTACTTTTACTCTGGGAGACAATTGTATAAGCAGGAAATCACTGGCTGACTGAAATTTCTTCCCCAGACCTTCTATCCCTGTCCTCAAGAGGATTTACTACATTTCCTTCTGCTTCATCTGCTCCTCTCACTGCCATGCAGCTTGACTGCTGAAACTTTTTCAAGGTGAAAACTTTTCAAAAGAGGCAAGCTTATCTAGAGGCCTTGCTTGGCTATGGAAAGGAACAGTCCTGATTTTCAACTCTTACTTTTGTCTCAGGTACCTCGGGACAAGCCAATAGCCTCAAAGCCACATGTCAGGACCTGAGAGGGAGGGTACAGCATACAGAGCAGCAGTTATAAAGAAAGTTCCAGCTGTTTTTTTGGAAAGCAAGAGCATTTGGCACCACCATGAAACAACTGAACCTTAAGATTACAGCAAAAATATTCACTAGACTATGAGCCTATACTAGAGGGCAGGGAGTTATTTGGCTTTTTTTGTATATGTCATTTACTAATATTACCTCATGCACCTGTGTAACTGTTAATTACTACCCCATTTCATTGTCAACAGTGTCTTTCTTTTAATGAGAACTCATACGGTCACCTCAGCCAAGAACCGTGCCTGATATATGGTACATAAAATTGAGAGCTATTATTATTATTATTACTATTATTTCAAGTGACTCCTGGTTCTCTGCTACCCTTTAACAACTTTAAGTTGTTAATGCCTTTTTTTTTTAAGTTTTTTATTTTATATTGGAGCATAGCCAATTAACAATGTTGTGATAGTTTCAGGGGGACAGCAAAGGGACTCAGCCATACATATACATGTATCCATTCTCCCTCAAACTCCCCTCCCATCCAGGCTGCCACATAACATTGAACAGAGTTCCCTGTGCTATACAATAGGTCCTTGTTGGTTATCCATTTTAAATATAGCAGTGTGTAGAGCTGCTAACACTTTTAAATAAAAAATTGTAATACATGTTATCACCAGTCTTTAGATATACCATTTTTTTTTTATTCCATGCACACATACAAGAAGGCAACACTATAATAGTTTAAAAAAAATAAACAGAATAGGCCCTTACCATAATTTTCTCAAGACTTTGTACTGTCAAACTATCTTCTTTCTTTCCAGAGACTCTTAAACAATTTGTAAGTTATTTCCTTCATTTGTAGCCCATAGCAATCCTAATTTGTAATGTAACTTTAGCTATATTTTGGGGGCTTTTGCATTCTAATTTATAAGAAGTTTCTTAGAAAAATACAACACACAGAGTTTGTTATCACAGTTTAGTTTTTATTGGCTTTAAAAAAAAAAACCATAACCTGGCAGGAAAAAAAAATATATCAATTTTTTCCAGTAGCATTAATAGGTAGTCTAAGAAATATGACTCTAAAACTCAAATCAAACTGTGTCACACCTCTTTGTAAAGCAAGTGGCAGTCGACATGTTTCAGCATAAAGTCTGCAATTCATAGCATGGCAACATGGCTGCCCTTTCCTCTGACCCAATTCTACTTTCTTGCTGCTTCTCTGCAAACCACTTTCCAAATACATAATCATCAATGTCCTCTAGTGCTTTTGTATGTCTTCTCTATGCTTTTAGGAAATGGCAACCCGCTCCAGTATTCTTGCCTGGGAAATTTCATGGACAGAGAAGCCTGGTGGGCTACAGTCCATGGGCTTGCAAAGAGTTAGGCACGACTGAGTGACTAAGCATGTATGGCAAATAAACATGAAAAGATGCTCAACATTGCTCATTATTAAATGAGAAGTGCAAATCAAAACTACAATGAGGGATCACCCCACACCGTCAGAATGGCCATTATCAAAAATCTACAAACAATAAATGCCAAAGAGAGTTTGGAGAAAAGGGAACCCTTTTGCACTGTTGGTGGGAATATAAATTGATACCACCACTATGGAAGGCGTATGGAGATTCCATAAAAAACTAGGAATAAAATTACCACTTGACCCAACAATCTCAGTACTGGGCATATATCCTGAGGAAACCATAATTGAAAAAGACACATGTACCCAAATGTTCACTGCAGTAGTATTTACAATAGCTAGGACATGGAAGCAACCTAGATGTCCATCAATAGATGAATGGATAAAGAAGCCATGGAACATACATATAGCGGAATTACTCAGCCATAAAAAACAATGCATTTGAGTCAGTGCTAATGAGGTGGATGAATCTAGAGCCTGTTATATAGATGAAGTAAGTCAGAAAGAGAAACACAAATATTGTATATTCACACACACACACACACACACATATGGAATCTAGAAAGATGGTACTGATGAACCTATTTGCAGGGCAGCAATGGAGACACAGGCATAGAGAACAGACTGTGGACATGGGGGTGGGGAAGGAGAGGGTGAGACAAATGGAGAGAGTAGCATGGAAACATATACATTACCATATGTAAAATAGATAGCCAGTGGGAATTTGTTGTTTGACTCAGGGAACTCAAACCAGTGCTCTGTGACAACCTCGAGGGGTGGGATGGGGTGGGAGGTGGGAGGGAGGTTCAAGAGGGAGGGGACATGTATACCTATGGCTGATTCATGTTGATGTATGGCAGAAATCAACACAATATTGTAAAGCAATTATCATTCAATTAAAAATAAATAAATTAAAAAATACTAGTTTCTCTGTGAATGCTTTTAGAATCTTTGTCCATCCTCCTGGCCTTTTGTTTTAGAATTATGGTCTTTAAAGTAAGGTGGGTAGCTGGAAGGATGAGTAACATTACAGGAGCTGGTCATTGTGGATTTCCATTTTTTTCTAGCATAGCAGAGGGCTCCCGCCAGAGTAGCTGTTTCAAATATATCGTTGCTAAATGAAGGAAAAATATATTCATTGTGACAACTATCATCTTTACTATTTATGGCTAACTCTTCCACTGTTATTTTTATAATATTTGCTTTCTGGTTATAAAAGTAATATAAAGTCAATGTAAAAAATTTAGAAAAGAAGGCGAGGGTGGGATGTTTCAGGAGAACAGCATTGAAACATGTATATTATCTAGGGTGAAACAGATCACCAGCCTTGGTTGGGTGCATGAGACAAGTGCTTGGACCTGGTGCACTGGGAAGACCCAGAGGGATCGGGTGGAGAGGGAGGTGGGAGGGGGGACTGGGATGGGGAGTACATGTAAATCCATGGCTAATTCATATCAATGTATAACAAAAACTACTGTAATGATGTAAAGTAATTAGCCTCCAACTAATAAAAATTAAAAAAAAATTAATTAAAAAAAAATAAAAAAAATAAAAACCATAAAGTAGCACCTCCCAGAGATAAAAATACTTCATATTTGAATGTCTTTCCTGTCTTAATTTTGATTGGTCTAACTAAAGGTTTATCAATTTTGTTCATCTTCTCTAAGTAATGACTTTTGGCTTAGTTGGTTTTCTCTATTGTCTTTTTTTAATCCTCAATTTATTTCTGCTCTTCTTTTTCTGGTCTCTTAAGGTCAATCTCTTAGATTATTTTTAAAAGCTATTTTTCTTTTATAATGTAGATGTTTACAGCTATAAATTTCCCTTTAAGTACTGTTTTAGGTGCATCTAATAAGTTATCATATTGTGTCTGAATTTACTTTCATCTCAAAGTTCTTATTAATTTCTCTTGCGATCTTTGTTGTTGTTGTTGTTGTTCAGTCGCTAAGTCGTGTCCAACTCTTTGCAACCCCATGGACTGCAGCACATCAGGCTTCCCTGTCCTTCACTGTCCCCCAAAGTTTGCTCAAACTCATGTCTATTGAGTCAGTGATGCCATTCAACCATCTCATCCTCTGTTGCCCCCTTCTCCTCCTGCCCTGGATCGTTTTTGGTCATAGATAATTTACTAATGCACTATTTAACTTCCCAGCTTCCCAGGTGGCGTAGTGGTAAAGAATCTGCCTGCCAACAGAGGAGATGAAAGAGACATCGTTTCAATTCATGAGTCAGGAACATCCCCTGGTGGAGGAAATGGCAACCGTATTCTTGCCTGGAGAATCCCATAGACAGAGGAGCCTGGCAGGCTATAGTCCATAGGGTCACAAAGAGTTGGACACGACTGAAGTGACTTAGCATGCATACACACCCTCATGACATTATTGTCAAATGCAATACATTTTTATGTGATGTAGACCCATCAGTACCATTAAATTCATAATATTTTATTCAAATGCTTTCTGGATCACTTAAGAGGAAATATGCAATTATGCTGCCTTTTATAATTCCCTACATAATTACTGTTAGTAGTGTTCTATGTTGTGTGGGGATTTAAATTTCCTTCTGAAATCGTTTGCTTTCATCCTGAAGAACTTTTTGTAAGGGGGGGTCTGCTTGTAAAATCTCTCATGGTTTTTGCTTAGTGGGGGATATCTTTTTTCCTTCTTCATTTGTAGTTGCTCTGGATGTAAGATTCTTGTGCAATAGTTCCTTTTTGTCCAGCACTTTGAGTATGTCACCCCAGGGTATTCTGGTCACCATAGCTTACTATGAGAAGTTAGATATAATTCTTATCGAGGTTCCCTTGTACATAAAGAGTCACATTTTTACTCGTTCTTTAAAGCTTTTCATTTTGTCTTTGGATTTCAACATTTTGGCAACTGTTTGCATTTTTTCTTGAATATCGTTTATTTTTTTATTGTTTGCAATTTTTGTTTGAATAGTGGATATTCCATATAATATATTTAGCAATTCTGGATTTTTATTATCTTTGTGTTTTCCTCTAATAATTATTGTTTTTATTTTATTCATGCTTTTTAAAGTGGCTTTCTTGGACTGTATCTGTCATGTCTCTCTCCTCTGCTCTCTGTAGTCACTGATATTTATGACAAGTTTTTTTTTTTGCTTCATTTTTATCACTTAATTTCATCACATTCTACTGTACTGTACTGTATTATATTTTATCTGCCTGACTTCCTATAGTTAACTCACATTTCTACATAGCTTAGTGATTTGGCAACCATTGGTCAGAGTTTTTAACTAAACAGCTAGAGTCATTAAGTCTTACATTCTTTGACAGTAGATTTGTGTCTGGCTTGAGGGATACATTTCAAAGCTCAGGAACTTTTCATGTTTTTGGCTTTTACTTTCCTCAAGGCCATCTTAGTTTTTTTTTTTTTTTTCCACATTTCATATCCTCTCAGTCAACTAAGAATATATGAAAACTTTGTGTGTTCAAGTCTCCCTACACAAGCATTATTGTTGTTGTTCAGTCACTAAGTTGTGTTTGACTCTTTGCAACCCTATGGACTGCAACATGCCAGGCTTTCCTGTCCTTCACTATCTCCTAGAGTTTGCTGAAACTCATGTCTACTGAATAGGTGATGTGATCCAACTGTCTCATCCTCTGTCGCCCCCTTCTCCTCCTGCCCTCAGTCTTTCCCAGCATCAGGGTCTTTTCCAATGAGTTGGCTCTTCGCATCAGGTGGCCAAAGTATTGGAGCTTCAGCTTCAGCATCAGTCCTTCCAGTGAATATTCAGGGTTGATTTCCTTTAGGATTGACTGGTTTGATCTCCTTGCTGTCCAAGGACTCTTAAGAGTCTTCTCCAGCACCACAATTCAAAAGCATCAATTCTTTGGTGCTCAGTCTTCTTTATGGTCCAATTCTCACATCTGTACATGACTACTGGAAAAGCCATAACTTTGACTATATGGACTTTTGTTGGCAAAGTGATGTCTCTGCTTTTTAATATGCTGTCTAGGTTTGTCACAGCTTTCCTTCCAAGGAGCAAGTGTCTTTTAATTTCATGGCTGCAGTCACCATCCACAGTGATTTTGGAGCCCAAGAAAAGAAAATCTGTCACTGTTTCCACTTTTCCCCATCTATTTGCCATGAGTGGGCCGCCATCTATGGGGTTGCACAGAGTCGGACACGACTTACATGACTTAGCAGCAGTAGCAGCATTTGCCATGAAATGATGGGACCAGATGCCATGATCTTAGGTTTCTGAATGCTGACGTTTAAGCCAGCTCTTCCATTCTCATCAAGAGGCTCTTTAGTTCCTCTTTGCTTTCTGCTATTAGAGTGGTATCATCTGCATAGCTGAGGTTGTTGATATTTATCCTGGCAATCTTGATTCCAGCTTGTGATTCATGCAACCTGGCCTAAGAAAATAAAGTCTGTCACTGTTTCCATTGTTTCCTCATCTATTTGCCATGAAATGATGGGACTGGATGCCATGATCTTAGTTTTTTGAATGTTGAGTTTTAAGCTAGCTTTTTCACTCTCCTCTTTCACCTTCATCAAGAGGCTCTTTAGTTCCTCTTCACTTTCTGTCATAAGGGTGGTGTCATCTGCATATCTGAGGTTATTGATATTTCTCCCTGCAGTCTTGATTCCAGCTTGTGCTTCATCCAGACTGGCATTTTCATGATGTACTCTGCATAGAAGTTAAATAGGCAGGATGATCATATAGCCTTTACATATCCCTTTCCCAATTTGGTACCACTCTGTTGTTCTATGTCCAGTTCTAACTGTTGCTTCCTGACCTGAATATAAATTTCTCAGGAGGCAGGTAAGGTGGTCTGGTATTCCCATTTCTTTAAGAATTTTCTACAGTTTGTTGTGATCCACATAGTCAAAGGCTTTAGTGTAGTCAGTGAAACAGAAGTAGATGTTTTTCTGGACAATTCTCTTGCTTTTTCTGTGATCCAATGGATGTTGGCAATTTGATCTCTGGTTCCTCTGCCATTTCTAAATCCAGCTTGTACACCTGGAAGTTCACAAACATATAGTTTCTCAGTTAGCCAGGATTGTCTAGACAACTTGGGTTTTCTTAGATCTCTTGTGTGCTTGGATGGATCAGCCAAGTATGGGCAGACTGCTTATTGAGCCTTACCCTGGCTTGCTCATTTCTAGAATCTCCCTGTTAAATTTCTAACTGTGCTTTCAATTGAACGTCCACCCCAACAGGGACTGGTTAGCTGAGAGCTTCAAATCTTTCCTGTTTGTCCCTGAATGTGTGTTTTCCATCCTTTGCAATAAATCAAGTAGGCCCTTATTAGCAATAAAGCTGCTATTTCTCACAATCAACCCAATCCTGGTAACACTACTGTTCTGACTGAACTCATAGGGGATGGAGACAGCCTAGGGCCAGAAGATCTGAGACTCACAAAGTTTTAACCGAATTTCAGCAGATTTTTGTGAATAAACTTGTCTCAGTATGCAGTTTACTTTAGGTCAATTTCCATAACCCTTAAATGTTGTTATCAATTATTTGTCCAATTTTGTAGTTTTTGGGGGGATAGGATTTTTCAACTTGTTCACTCCTCTGTGGTCACAAGTACCCTCCCCACTATGAGTGTATTTCTCTCATAGTTGATAACTGCACTATAGTTCTTTGTATTAAGGCATCATTATTTATTTATTTACTTACGCATCTACTGTTGGCAATTTGGTTCTTTTTTTTTTTTTTTTTGCCTTTATGAAATGCCAGGAATATTTTTACGTGTGAATCTTTCCTTAAGCCACTTCTATAATTGGAATTATTGACTCAAAAATATAATTTTTAAAGGTTAGGAATTCATCTTGCCAAAATATTTCAAGAAAAGCCATAATAATTTGTACTTCCTCCAGCACTGTAGGAGAGTGTTTGTCATACTATACTCTCATCTATATTGGTATTAAAAATAAAAATATATGTGCTTTGATAACTGGGTAATTGAAAGGATCCAGCATTTTTTTGAATTGCTTTTCCAAAAGTCTTTATTCATCTCAACTCTCTGTAATTCTTTATTTAGAATTAATGGATTCTTTCCCTTTTCCTTGTCTACTCAATTCATTACCTCTTCTTGCAGCAGAATAAGAAATAATTTCACGTCATCACGCACAACATCAACCCCCTTTATCTTTCTAATGGAGCCATCTTTAGAAATAGCATTCTCATTATCAGTTCTTCATGACTGTAAATTGATTCATCCAATTCATAAGTTTTAAATTTTAATTAGGTCACAAGAATATCTTTTGCCTTCCAAGCAGTACAGAATAAAGTTCCTTTGCAAAGTAGTAATCTAACTTTTATGAAATTTAGGAAGAAAAATGATGGACAATAAACTGCATTTTTAAACATTTTTGCTTTTATTACAATACTTTCTAAATAGTGACTAAAGCACATTTGAGTTTCTCCACTGTAGATATATACTATGTGAATGTGATGATTATGTTTTTGAAGTTATGATTCTGGACATCTTCTTCTAAAGTCCTTTTCCAATAGAAATTTATCATTGTACATTTGTTTTTAGCTGTGATGGCTTGAATCCAGACACACAACCAGTCCAAACTATAATATACCACCTTGTCTACATTTGTAACAATGTCCATGACAGTGTTCACTCTAAAATGTCTAGTGATATTTATTAAAAATATTTAAGGAATTAGTCTTTCTTTTGAAACTAACCTTCTACCTTATGTTTCTGTTTCTTATTTCTTATTATGAGTAATATCCATTTACCTCAGAATAGCCAGGTAAATGGCTGAATCTTAAAAATTCAGACTAGGTGATTCCCATTCTTAAAATGATTTAGTATATGGTAGATTAATGTTCACAAATTTCTCACATCCCATTCTATACTTCCTTTTCAAGACCATACTCCTTCTATGAAAAGATAATGGCTGTTTCCTTACCTCATTGAATGTGAAATAGTTTTCTGCCTTATTTTGTGTCAAAGAATGTGGTAGGAATGACATCACTAATGCAAGTTCAGGAGTCTTGGCTTCAAGTGGCCTTACAACTTCTGTTTTCAAACTCTTGGAATCCTCCTGAGTTTGTCAGTTAAAGAAGCTGGTCCAGCCTTTTGGATGATGAGAGGCCAGGTTGAGTATAATAGAATCTTCACAGCCACTAGCAAGATTTGCAAGTGAGGCTTTCTTGTAACTTGCAACCCATCAATTCCTACAGCTGAATGCATTCACGTGAATTAACCCTGGGAAAGCCAGCAAAGGATCTGCCCAGTTAACTTACAGGATGAGGAGAAATGATACATCATTATAATTTAAGATACTAAGTTTTGGGGTGTTTTGTTTGGTAGCAGTAGCTAACTAATACAAGTGGCTTATCATTCCACTTTGTTATTTTATGCTTTCTTACCTTTGCCTGTAAAACCCTTCATTATATCACATTTCTGCTTCTGGAATATCTTTGTGAATTCCATCCTTCTATCCTTATCATGGGCTTCCCTGGTGGATCAGACATTAAAGAATCTTTCTGCAATGTGGGAGACCTGGGTTAGATCCTTGGGTTTGGAAGATTCCCTGGAAGGAGGCATGGTGACCCACTCCACAATTCTTGACTGGAGAATTGCCATGGACAGAGGAGCCTGGTAGGCTACAGTCCATAGGGTTGCAAAGAGTTGGACATGACTGAGCGACTAAGCACAGCATGCTTATGAAAACCTAGTTTCAAAACTCTGAAAATAGAATTTTCCTTGTAACACTTCCCCCTTATGTACATTCTTATTAATATTAGCAAGCATGTTTTCCTGTCTCCAATTCTGTCATGGCCAGAGACTAGTATGTGAACCATGGTCTCACAAATAAAAAGAGGCCAGAGAGTTAGGCCTCAAATCATTCCTACCAGCAGTGAAACTCAAAGCAGATACTTCCTGATGGCTGACTAGCATAAGTAATTTAAAGTTTGCCAAGATTTATGATTGTGAAAGTACTTAGTTTTATGAGAGTATGAGTAAATCCTGGTGGCTCAGACAGTAAAGAATCTGTCTGCAATGTGGGAGACCCGGGTTTGATCCCTGGGTCGGGAAGATCCCCTGGAGAAGGGAATGGCAACCCACTCCAGTATTCTTGCCTGGAGAATTCCATAGACAGAGGAGCCTGGTGGGCTACAGTCCATAGGGTCACAAAGAGTCAGACACAACTGAGTGACTAACGTTAGCATTTTTTATAACACTTATGAAGATCCGTTTAATAATATCTATTAAAATATAATATAGGTATATATCTCAGAAATAAGAAGACAGCTTCGGGATACTCATCCTAAAGAAATAAATGAAAAGGGAAGCAAAGAATTTTTGAATTAACTGTGCATTTGGAATGATCGATGTTATCAACAGGAATTTATTAGGTAAGTTATTAACATTGATACAATAGAAAAGGAGGTAGTCATTCAAAACCTCGACATGGAACAACAATTTCCATGATAGATTGTTAAGGAAAAAAAGCAGTAGACTATGGAATGTGTTTCTTCTTATTATTTCTACACATATAGCATAGATAGTAATATGCCATCACTAGATGGAATTGCATCTCATCATATCAAGGTAGGCCTGATAGTGGAAGGAGAGGCAGCTGTTTTTTTCTCATCATGGGCATTTTAAAGGAGTTGAAGGGGCATGTGATCACATAGAGTAGATGAGGTCAAAGGTATTTCTATTCATTGGTGGAAGGTGAGCTTGCCCCTGTTTTATTCTCACTCAACACATGTTCTGAGAGTGGAACTGTAGCTCATTTGAACTTTCTGAGAAAGATGCTAGGAGCCAACACTTGATTTGTCTCTGGGAATCTCAGAAAACTATGCATTTTGGTGTCTCCCATTGAGTTCTTGTCTGTTTCTCTTTAACCCTGCCTATCATCCAGTATCTCAGGAGAGGTATAAATAAAATAAGTTGTTCACTGACTACCTGGCAGCATCATAAGTTGGAGGAGGGCTTGGTACTTAAGTACAGAGAAGAAGAGCAGGAACACCTTCTGTGGTGTTTCTAAGCATGGACTCTTGGCTTGTCAGACAGCCCATAAGCTGAGGAGCCATAGAGAAGTGAATAAGAAGGGCATGGGATATTGTGCAATGTTAAAATGTTAGCAAAGATATGGAAGACAACTTTCATACATATCCATGTATGTGCATATAAAGAAAAGGGATCTAAGAATGACAAGTATTGGATTTGCCAATAAGTTTGTTACGTTTTTTACATACACTGTAATGGAAAAACTTTAACAAAATTTGACCAACCCAATAATATTAATAATGCCTTTTATATCCCAAGCACCATAGTTAGTAGGCAATGAATATTTTTCTAGTTTCAGTTTCTCAACAAATCTGAGAGGTTAGGATTCAGTTGTCTTGTTTTACACAACAAAAAGAAACTGAAGCTGAGGGTAATGAAACATCTTGCCCAAGGCTTCACAGTTCACTAAATTCTTTGAGGCAGTATTCAAAATCAGATATCTCTAATTCCATTATTTTTCATTCTGGGACATTGTGTTGCTTTGACCATTCAAAGTCAAAGGAAGGCAAAAATAGATTCAGGTTGACACCGTCAAGATCAAAATGTGAGCATATGTATTCATCACTCTTTCTTCCAGATACCCATTGAAATACAAAAGAAAATATAAAAGACAAAATAAATATAAAAATATGAGGAAATCTATTTAATTAATTTATGAAGGAATTATGTGAGTGTTCATGGGTTCTACCTGATGTAGGTGTCTTTTAATTTTTTTCAACTTGGATGAGATCAAGAAGTTACATTCACCCTGCTAAAAGGGGCAGTATTTATTATCAAGAATGCATTTATTAAAAACTTAGTATCTAGAGTTAGAATGCCTGGGTTCAAATCACTTCTCGTCTACTTAGGAACCTACAATATAAACATTGTATAGCCTTTGTCAATGACTGTGATATACTAAAAATGCCCCCCAAATATATCCTGGTAATCATTCCTGGCACTGGTGAATGTTACATTATATGTCAAAAAAAAAAAAAAATTTCTCCCTGCTGGTCATCCTCTTGTTTCTGACTCCATACTTCTACCAGCAAACTAGGTCTCTGAAGTAGAAGGGAAAATTTCTAGTAAAGAACCCCCTACCAAACTGTGAACAGGCTTCCAGTTTCTAACCAAAGACTTCCTGAGATTCTGGATGGTTGACATCCGCCAGGAGGGTCGCAGCCAGAGATCAGCTCCCCAGAAGAGACACACGGCACACCAGAGATGGGCGCACCCGGAAACCGAGCAGCTGGGACCGGGGAGGGGATAAGACATACTTCACCTGAGTAGAGTGCACTGGCCAAGAGCCTGGTTGCCTGAGCTGGTCGGACCGGGGAACGGCACAAAACGCAGGCCCAACCGAATGTGCTCCTTTGTGGAGTACCCAAGAACCTGAACCTGAGCGGCTTAGACCTGGGAAGTGCACGCAACCCAGGGCCCGCTCCCTGCAGAGCAACCTGAAGCCTGAGCAGTGTAGACTGGGAAAGCACACATGCTGTGAGCGGGGGCAAACCCAGTGTGGCTGAGACACTGCGAGCACTCCCCACACACGCCAGTGATATTTGTTTGCAGTGTTCCTCCCTCCCCACAGCACGACTGAACAAGTGAGCCTAAACAAGAGACCACCTTCGCCCCCTTGTGTCAGGGCGGAAATTAGACACTGAAGAGACCTGCAAACAGAAGAAGCCAAATAAACAGAGGGAACCACTTTGGAAGTGACAAGTGCAACAGATTAAAATCCCTGTAGTTAACACCAACTACATTGGAAGGGGCCTATAGATCTTGAGAAGTGTAAGTGAAACAAGGAACTGTCTGTAACTGAACTGACCCCACACTGCCCACAACAGCTCCAGAGAAATTCCTAGATATATTTTTACTACTATCATTTTTGTAATTAATTCTTTTTCTTTTTTTTTTAAGTCCTCTATTACTCCTTTAATTTTCATTTTTATAACCTACTATTACCTTGCAAAAAAAGACCCTATTTTTAAAGCAAACTTCATATATATTTCTTATAATTTTTGTGTTTTTTTTTTAATATTGTATTTTTGAGAGTCTAACCTCTACTCTAGATTTTTAATCTTTGCTTTATAGCATTTTTTAAATCAATTTCGTACATTTAAAAATCCAATCTTTAGTACTCATTTTTACTTAGGTGTGTGATTACTGCCTTGATTACTCTCTCCCCTTTTGACTCTCCTTTTTCTCCCCCCAGGTCACCTCTACCTCCTCCTTCCCCCTTCTCTTCTCAACCCAACTCTGTGAATTTCTGTAAGTGTTCTGGGCTACGGAGGAGGGAACACTGCCTAGATCTATCTCTCTCCTTTTGATTCCCCCTTTTCTCCTCCTGCTCACCTCTATCTCCTTCCTCCCTCTTCTCTTCTCTATGTAACTCCATGAACCTCTCTGAGGGTTCCAGACTGTAGAAAGGACACAGGGAATTGTTTACTGGCTAGATGCTCTCTCCCCTTTTGATTCCTCCTCTTCTCCTCCTGGTCACCTCTATTTCCCTCCTCCCTCTTCTCTTCTCCAGGTAACTCTGTGAACCTCTCTGGGTGTCCCTCACTGTGGAGAATATTTTCACCATTAACCTAGAAGTTTTATTATCAGTGCTGTATGGATGGAGAAGTCTTGAGGCTACTGTAAGAATAAGACTGAAAACCAGAGGCAGGAGGCTTAAGCCCCAAACCTGAGAACACCAGAGAACTGACTCCAGGGAACATTAATTGATAAGAGATCATCCAAAAGCCTCCATACCTACACTGAAACCAAGCACCACCCAAGAGCCAACAAGTTCCAGAGCAAGACATACCATGCAAATTCTCCAGCAACACAGGAACATAGCCCTGAGCTTCAATATACAGGCTGCCCAAAGTTGCACCAAAGACATCTCATAGACATCTCAAAACTCATGGCTAGACACTTCATTGCACTCCAGAGAGAAGAAATCCAGCTCCACCCACCAGAACACTGACACAAGCTTCCCTAACCAGGAAACCTTGACAAGCCACTTGTCCAACCCCACCCACAGGGAGGAACCTCCACAATAAAGAGGAACCACAAACTGCCAGAATACAGAAAGGCCACCCCAAACACAGCAATCTAAACAAGATGAAAAGGCAGAGAATACTCAACAGGTAAAGGAACATGAAAATGCCCACCAAACCAAACAAAAGACGAGATAGGCAGTCTACCTGAAAAAGAATTTAGAATAATGATAATAAAAATGATCCCAAATCTTGAAAACAAAATGGAGTTACAGATAAATAGCTTGGAGACAAGGATTGAGAAGATGCAAGAATTGTTTAATAAGGACTTAGAAGAAATAAAAAAGAGTCAATTAATAATGAATAATGCAATAAATGAGATAAAAAAAAAACACTGTGAAGGGAACCAACAGTAGAATAACAGAGGCAGAAGGTAGGATAATTGAGGTAGAAGATAGAATAGTAGAAATAAATGAAGCATAGAGGAAAAAAGAAAAAAAAGAATTAAAGCAATTGAGGATAAGCTCAGAGCCCTCTGGGACAATGTGAAATGCCCCAACATTTGAATCATAGGAGTCCCAGAAGAAGACAAAAAGAAAGGCCATGAGAAAATACTCGAGGAGATAATAGCTGAAAACTTCCCTAAAATGGGGAAGGAAATAGTCACCCAAGTCCAAGAAACCCAGAGAGTCCCAAACAGGATAAAGCCAAGGTGAAACACCCCAAGACACATATTAATCAAATTAACAAAGATCAAACACAAAGAAAAAATATTAAAAGCAGCAAGGGAAAACAACAAATAACACACAAGGGGATTCCCATAAGTATAACAGTTGATCTTTCAATAGAAACCCTTCAGGCCAGAAGAGAATGGCAGGACATACTTAAAGTGATGAAAGAGAAAACCATATAACACAGATTACTGTAACCATCAAGGATCTCATTCAGATATGAAGGAGAACTCAAAAGTTTTACAGACAAGCAAAAGCTGAGAGAATTCAGCACCACCAAACCAGCTCTTCAACAAATGCTAAAGGATATTCTCTAGACAGGAAACAGAAAGGGTGCATAAACATGAACTGAAAACAGCAAAGTAAATGGCAATGAGACAATACTTATCAATAATTACCTTAAATGTAAATTGGTTGAATGCCCCAACCAAAAGACACAGACTGGCTGAATGGATACAAAAACAAGACCCCTATATATATATATATATATATATATATACATATATATATATGTCTACAAGAGATCCACATCAAAACAAGGAACACATACAGACTGAAAGTGAAGGGCTGGAAAAAGATATTTCACGCAAATGGAGACCAAAAGAAAGCAGGAGTAGCAATACTCATATCAGATAAAATAGACTTTAAAATAAAGGCTGTGAAAAGAGACAAAGAAGGATACTACATAATGATCAAAGGAGTCAATCCAAGAAGAAGATATAACAATTATAAATATATATGCACCCAACATAGGAGCACCACAATATGTAAGGCAAATGCTAACAAGTATGAAAGGGGAAATTAACAGTAACACAATAATAGTGAGAGACTTTAATACCCCACTCACATCTATGGATAGATCAACTAAACAGAAAATTAGCAAGGAAATACAAACTTTAAATGACACAATGGACCAGTTAGACCTAATTGATACCTATAGGACATTTCACCTCAAAACAATCAATTTCACCTTTTTCTCAAGTGCACACGGAACCTTCTCCAGGATAGATCACATCCTGGGCCATAAATCTAGCTTTGTTAAATTCAAAAAAATTGAAATCATTGCAATCATCTTTTCTGACCACAATGCAGTAATATTAGATGTCAATTACGGGAAAGAAACTATTAAAAATTCCAACATATGGAGGCTAAACAAGGGCTTCTGAATAACCAACAAATCATAGAAGAAATTAAAAAAGAAATAACAATATGCATAGAAACGAATGAAAATGAAAACACAACAACCCCAAACCAGTGGGACACTGTAAAAGCAGTGCTAAGGGGAGGGTTCATAGCAATACAGGTTTACCTCAATAAACAAGAAAAAAGTCAACTAAATAACCTCACTCCACACCTAAAGCATCTAGAAAAGTAAGAAATGAAGAACTCCAGGGTTAGCTGAAGGAAAGAAATCTAAAAAATTAAGGCAGAAATAAATGCAAAAGAAACAAAGAGACCATAGCAAAAATCAACAAAGCTAAAAGCTGGTTCTGTGAGAAGATAAATACAATTGACAAACCATTATCCAGACTCATCAAGAAACAAAGGGAGAATAATCAAATCAATACAATTAGAAATGAAAATGGAGAAATCACAACAGACAACACAAAAATAAAAGTATCATAAAAGACTACTATCAACAACAATATGCCAATAAAATGGACAACTTGGAAGAAATGGACACATTCTTAGAAAAGTATGCAAACCTTCCAAAACTGAACCAGGAAGAAATAGATAATCTCAACAGACCCATCACAAGCATGGAAAACAAAACTGTAGTCAGAAATCTGCCAGCAAACAAAAGCCAAGGACCAGACGGCTTCACAGCTGAATTCTACCAAAAACTGAGAGAAGAGCTAACACCTATCTTACTCAAACGCTTCCAGAAAATTGTAGAAGGTAAACTTCCAAACTCATTCTATGAGGCCACCATCACCTTCATATGAAAACCAGACAAAGATGCCATAAAAAGAGAAAACTACAGGTCAATATCACTAATGAACATAGATGCAAAAATCCTTAACAAAATTCTAGCAAATAGAATCCAACATCATATTTAAAAGATCATACATCATGACCAAGTGGGCTTTATCCCAGGGATGCAAGGATTCTTCAATATCCACAAATCAATCAACATAATACACCACATTAACAAGTTGAAATATAAAAAAAAAACATATTATTATCTCAATATATGCAGAGAAAGCGTGTGACAAAATTCAACATCCATTTTTGATTAAAGAAAAAAAACCTCCAGAAAGCAGAAATAGAAGGAACATACCTCAACATAATGAAAGCTCTATATGACAAACCCTCAGCAAACATTATCCTCAGTGGTGATCAATTGACAGCATTTCCCCTAATTTCAGGAACAAATCAAGGGTGCCCACTCTCACCACTACTATTTGACATAGTTTTGGAAGTTCTGGCCACAGCAATCAGAGCAGAAAAAGAAATAAAAGGAATCCAGATTGGAAAAGAAGAAGTAAAACTCTCACTCTTTGCAGATGACATGATCCTCTACATAGAAAACCCTAAAGACTCCACCAGAAAATTACTATAGCTAATCAATGAATATAGTAAAGTTGCAGGATATAAAATTAACACACAGAAATCCCTTGCATTCCTATACACTAACAATGAGAAAACAGAAAGAGAAATTAAGGAAACAGTTCCATTCACCATTGCAATGAAAATAATAAAATACTTAGGAGCATATCTACCTAAAGAAACAAAAGACCTATATATAGAAAACTATAAAACACTGATTAAAGAAATCAAAGAGGACACAAATAAATGGAGAAATATACCATATTCATGGATTGGAAAGAATCAATATAGTGAAAATGAGTATTTTACCCAAAGCAATCTATAGATTCAATGCAATCCCTATCAAGCTACCAACAGTATTTTTTCACAGAACTAGAACAAATAATTTCACAATTTGTATGGAAATACAAAAAACCTCGAATAGCCAAAACAATCTTGAGAAAGAAGAATGGAACTGGAGGAATCAACCTGCCTGACTTCAGGCTATACTACAAAGCTACAGTCATCAAGACAGTATGGTACTGGCACAAAGACAGAAATATAGATCAATGGAATAAAATAGAAAGCCCAGAGATAAATCTATGCACCTATGGACATCTTATCTTTGACAAAGGAGGCAAAAATATACGATGGAGAAAAGACAATCTCTTTAACAGGTGGTGCTGGGAAAACTGCTCAGTCACTTGTAAAAGAATGAAACTAGAACATTTTCTAACACCAAACACAAAAATAAACCCAAAGTAGATTAAATATCTAAACATAAGACCAGAAAGTATAAAACTCCTGAAGGAAAACATAGGCAAAACACTCTCTGACATAAATCACAGTAGGATCCTCTATGACCCACCTCCCAGAGTAATGGAAATATAAGCAAAAATAAACAAATGGGACCTAATTAAACTTAAAACTTTTGCACAATGAAGCAAATTATAAGTAAAGTGAAAAGACAGTCTTCAAAATGGGAGAAAATAATAGCAAATGAAGCAACTGACAAAGAATTAATCAAAAATATACAAGCAACTCCTGTAGCTCAAGTCCAGAAAAATAAACGACCCAATCAAAATATGGGCCAAAGAACTAAACAGAAATTTCTCCAAAGAAGACATACAGATGGCCAAGAGGCACATGAAAAGATGCTCAACATAACTAATTATCAGGGAAATGCAAATCAAAACCATAATGAGTTACCATCTCACACCAACAGAATGGCTGCTATCCAAAAATCTACAAACAATAAATGCTGGAGAGGGTGTAGAGAGCAGGTAACCTTCTTATACTGTTGGTGGGAATGCAAACTAGTACAGCCACTATGGAGAACAGTGTGGAGATTCCTTAAAAAACTGGAAATAGAACTGCCATATGACCCAGCAATCCCACTGCTGGGCATACACACTGAGGAAACCAGAATTGAAAGAGACATGTGTACCCCAATGTTCATCACAGCACTGTTTATAGTAGACAGGCCATGGAAGCAACCTAGCTGTCCATCAGCAGAAGAATGGATAACAAAGCTGTGGTACATATACACAATGGAATATTACTCAGCCATTAAAAAGAACACATTTGAATTAGTTTTTATGAGGTGGATGAAACTGGAGCCTATTATACAGAGCAAAGTAAGCCAGAAAGAAAAACACCAATACAGTATACTAACACATATATATGGAATTTAGAAAGATGGTAACAATAACCCTATATGCGAGACAGCAAAAGAGACACAGATGTATAGAACAGTCTTTTGGACTCTGTGGGAGAAGGTGAGGGTGGGATGATCTGAGAGAATAGCATTGAAACATGCTATTATCATATATGAAACAAATCGCCAGTCCAGGTTTGATGCATGAGACAGGGTGCTCAGGGCTAGTGCACTGGGATGACCCAGAGGGATGGGATGGGGAGGGAGGTGGGAGGGGGGTTCAGGATGGGGAACACATGTAAACCCATGGCTGATTCATATCAATGTATGGCAAAAATCACTACAATATTGTAAAGTAATTAGCCTCCAACTAAATAAGTAAATAAAAAAATAAAAATAAAAAAATAATTTTTTCCCCCATTTTCTCTTGCCTTAAAATTTGGGTATTTTCCAAGAGTCTCAGGTTATTTTCCAAGAGAGCCATTTCAAATGAACTTTCTTGATAAGAAAAAAAAAAGAATATTTAGCATGCTTGGAATTTTTGTAAGGAAACATAATTAGAAGAACATCAATAGACCTAAGGAAATAGATTTTAATTCAAAAACCACCTTGAAACATTACAGTACTTTTATCTGGAAGAGATTTATTTTGAAGTAACAAAAGAAAATCAAGAAAACATTAAATCTGTGAACCTAGACCAAGTAGTCATGATGAGAGAATCAATGAATACAAAACATTGAAGACAAATGGATAATATTATTGTAAAAAAGTACTGCAGAGACATAGATGTTATAGCTAAAGAGTTTTAGTAAAGACTCTTGATGAAATGGTTGTGAGCCTCTAGTTATTTTTCTCTTACATTCCAAAACATAGATCAATGAGATGTTGAAAATATTATTGAATGAATGCATAAGCATCATTCTTGTTGACACTGTACAGGAATTTCACTCCCTGGTTTCACGTTGCCTTTTGTTCCAGTTTAAGTGTTTCCAGTATGTTTAACAGTGTATGACTGACATTCACATTTAAAAATAGATTTGATTAACAGCTCCTGACACAACGTAGAACAATAAAAAGCAAAATGCTGAAAACTGACAATATCAGCATCCCTTCCCGGGGACAGAGCTTCCACTGGTTCCAACCAACCCCTCCCCACCGCCTCCCACAGGTGCTGAGCCAGGGCAGCGGAGAGGTGAACACTGTGCCCTGATGGCTGGCCTGCATACCCCACTGCTTCTCTGACGCAAGACAGGCCAAGGGTCCTGGGCTTAGGGGGACAGGGATGCTCCCTCCCCAGCCTTAGGTAACTCCAGGTCTGTAGGAAACCAGCCCCAAACCCCAGCCAGATAACCGCCTAAGGAACTCCAGCCACTGGCCATGGGTTCGCTGCCTGGCGGACGGGTGCTGGTGGTCCCAGTCAGGAGGCAAGAGCAGCATTTCCCTCGCTGAGCGGGGCTCACTTGCTCCTGGCCTCCCCTCACCTGATAGAAGGTGCTGATGCTGTTCTGGGGGAAAGGACTCCTCCCAGGGAATGGGGACAGTGGAAGAAGCAACTGGGGGAGGCACCCTGCCCCTCCAGGATCCTGGCCTCGGGTTCCTGCTCAGGTTCAAATTGTCCTCCCGGGTGAGCAGGTCTCTCTTAGCATGCCCTGGCCAAACCCCTCCAACTATGTGACCCGAGTAACCAGTGGCCAAGCTGACTTAGGTTGCTTGTGGTTTCATGGCCGTTCCCAGTTCAGCCACACTGGGAGGGTGGCTTGGGCCAGGCCAAGCAGAGGGTCACTGTAAACGAGACATCAACAGACTTCCCTCAGGGCATGGGGAACAGTCCAGTGGGATCAGTGGACAAAATATGACCCCAAGTTACCAGGGATGCGCAAATCTTTTCATCCCGTTAAACTCCTTAAAGGCGTCCCTGATATCTCAGCTGGTAAAGAATCCGCCTGCAAGGCCAGAGACCCCCAGTGGACTCCTGGGTCTGGAAGATCCCCTGGAGAAGGGAAAGGCTACCCACTCCTGTATTCTGACCTGGAGAAGTCCATGGACTTCACATTTAAAAATAGATTTCATTAACAGCTCCTGACACAAACTAGAACAATAAAAAGCAAAATGTTGAAAACTGACAATATCATTGAAATGTAATTCTTTTGGAAAAGCCTTTTGACAAATATGAGAGTATCCTCCAGTTAGTATAAAGCTGAGAGGAATTCATTGAGAAAAAATTACCTGGAATTCACTTCATTATCTATTCAGACTCATCTTCATGAAATATAACCACATTTTTAAATGGCTGAAAATATATATATATATATATATATATATATATATATATTTGTTCTATTCCACTCATTCATAAAGTGTTCCATTTTGGAAACTGGGTATTGATCACTTTTTCACAAACACTTCTTTGTGATGGAACCAGAGTATTTCTACAACCAGTTTTCCCCAAAGTTTTGGACACTATAGCCCATTAAATACAGACTACAGGAGGTAGTATTTTCTCCTCTCCAAATTACTCATTTTCCTTTTTATTATATTGATCAGAACTGACCAGACAGTGTAAAATAATAGCAGTGATTCTCAAAACCTGTATCTTATCTTTGATTTCTAGGACATAATTTCTATATTTTCTTTTGTAGGAATGACATTCATCATAGCTTAAAGACAGATATCCTTGATTCTGTTAAAAAATCATCTTCTATTTTAAGAGGGATTTTATGCAGGAAGTGGTATTAAAATTTATTAAGTGTCTCTTTTCCAGTTATTGATTTATTCATAAAGTTTTAAACCTGCAACCAATTTATATATTTTTTACTATTAAATCCCTCTTTTTAAGATAGTATGAAAGTAATACTAATTTAGTTGTAACCATACTTTGAATTTTGAATTTTGATCCTTTTCCTGGGCTAGCACTATGTGGCCACATACTCTCTTGTGATGCTGGGCAATGGTACCCACCACAGCTCCCAGTCAGCCATGTGATCACAACCCATATGCTTACAGCCATTCTGTACCCACACAACTGTTCTGTTGTTCACTTTCCCTACAGTATTCAATAAATTACATGAGATACCCAATACTGTTTTTTTTTTAATAAGCTTTGTGTTAGAGTATTTTGCCTAATTGTAAGCTAATGTAGGCACGATGAGCACATTAAAGATAAGTGAAGATACAATGAACTTAATTTACTAGGTTAGGTATATTAAATGAGTTTTTGACATGCTCAATTTACAGTGAGTTTATTAGGATGTAACCCAATTGTAAGCTGAGGAAGATTTGTGTGTGTGTGTGAGTGTGTGTGTGTGTGTGTGATATACCTTTATTCAAATAACTTGAAGGCAGAGTCAAAATATGCTCCCGGAATGGGAGGACTGAATATTTTAAAGATTTCAATTCTCCCATAATTAATGTATAAATAAAGAAATTCTAATTAAAAATCCCAGTACACAAACTAATAAAAATCCCAGTACCAGCACACAAACTCATACCATGTCTGACAAGTATTTCCACCTTGAGATTTGTTGTTTCTGGTCTTATTTTGTTGTAAATGTTTAAACTTCCAGTTTTAACAAAATCAAGACCACAGTTGAGAATTAATTAAAAGGTTGTAAGGTTTGCCTGGAAAAAAAAATTATTTGTAAATGTTTAAACTTGCAATTTTAACAAAATTAAGACCACAATTGAGAATTAACTAGAAGGTTGTAAGAAGTATCTGGAAAAAATAAATTATTAACCACAGCTAAGAATAAATCAAACATTAATTGGAAAGAACTTGCTCTACTTATATTAAAATGGAAATTTTGCAATAAGTTAGAAAATGTTGCAATAAATTAGAACTCAGTTGTATCAGGACTTCCCTGATAGCTCAGTTGGTAAAGAATCCACCTGCAATGCAGGAGACCCCGGTTCGATTCCTGGGTCAGGAAGATCCGCTGGAGAAGGGATAGGCTACCCACTCCAGTATTCTTGGGCTTCCCTTGTGGCTCAGATGGTAAAGAATCCACCTGCAGTGTGGGAGACACCACCTGGGTTTGATCCCTGGGTTGGGAAGATCCCCTGGAGAAGGAAAAGGCTACCCATTCCAGTATTCTGGCCTGAAGAGTTCCAGGGACTGTAACTTATTTGGTTTAACATATCTTTGCGTCCATAGGGTCACAAAGGGTCGGACATGACTAAGCAATTTTCACTTTACAGTGGTCTTCAACAAACAAATAGAGGAAGGCATCAGAAAGACCATATTCGAAATATGCCATCAGTCAGTAGTATCAGAAGTACAAATTAAAACACTATAAACTGTACTTTTTAGCTGGGGAAATAGCCAAAAACAATTTTTAAAATGATACTCCATGTTGAAACCTAGGGCAATCACTTTTTATCCACCACTATTGTAGGGAAACAGTGAGTACATATAAACAGTCTTAAATACAAAAGACCATTTGACAGAACCACTGCCTATTAGATTCCTTCACATTTGCACAAAATAAACTAGTGGTTGAATGAAGGATCTGAGAGGTATTGAAACCAAGGAAAGAGATAATTAAAGCAACTCAGTTTGTGAGCACCACTTTTCTTTTTCCTGATGTTGCAAGGAGTATCAGTGAAAAAAAAGAGACCAGCATGCAAACTCGTACCATGTCTGACAAGTATTTCCACCTTGAGATTTGTTGTCTCTGGTTTAGTTTTGTTGTAAATGTTTAAGCTTAAAATTTTAACAAAATGAAGACCACAACTATGTCAGTAATCACTTGGTGCTCCATTCCTTTCAAATAATGCAATTAAACAAACACTATAAGATTTCAAGGGCTTCCTTAGATTTAAAGGGAGAATATGGCTTGCGCATTTTGGCTTGAATCAGATGATTCTAATTGCCATTAATTACAATGACTTTTTGATAGACTTGGTTTTTACATTTCATTCTTTGTTTAACACAAGTAAATCAGTCTCTATTCTCCTCAAAAGGAAACATGCTTCACAACCTCTTAACTCTTGAGGAAAAGAAAATGTTAAGCAACAGAAAACTGTATAAGATCACTCTATCAGGAAGTTGACTATATAAAAATTGACTATAATTATATTTGCAAATGACATTTTCATGTAGATATGTGGTTCCTTCTTTTCTTTTCATCTCATTATCCATTATTTATGAACAAAAGTTCTTAGAAGTAGAGCTCGAAGCATGTTGTTTCTGTTTTAAAAAAGTCTTCAATTTTACAAGGCCAAAAACTTCCTAGATAAGAATATTAGACAAATGCAAGACTCTTGAGAGTCCCTTGGACTGCAAGGAGATCCAACAAGTTCATCCTAAAGGAAATCAGTCCTGAATATTCATTGGAAGGACTGATGCTGAAGCTGAAGCTCCAATACTTTGGCCACCTGATGCGAAGAGCTGACTCATTGGAAAAGACCCTGATGCTGGAAAGATTGAAGGCAAGAGGAGAAGGGGACAACAGAGGATGAGATGGTTGGATGGCATCACTGACTCAATGGACATGAGTTTGAGTAAGCTCCAGGAGTTGGCAATGGACAGGGAGGCCTGGCGTGCTACAGTCCATGGGGTTGCAAAGAGTCAGACATGACTGAGCAACTGAACTGAACTGAATCAACATCTAGGGAGATGGTGAATAAAAGCATGTGTCTATATTTATTGCTCTTACACTATTATGTGGATAATTGTTTAACATAAGTGCAATACATTTTGTATATTGAATACATTGTTTGGGTTACTGAATGGATTTAATGTATTTCCATTGAAAACTACCTACTTTACTTCTGTGAATAAGGTCCCTTAACCAAAAATGTTTCTATCAAGGGTCAGTTCCTACTTATCCCTGAGTTGCAGATTTCATTTTATTGATGACTCATAGATTATTCAAACAAATCAATCATATCCTCTTGCTAGAGCAGCTCATGCACTTGGTTCTATAAAATCTGCCCCCCATGGTCCTTATTTACTTATTCTGTTCTTTATTGTAACCCTTATGTGTTCCTGCATGGTATGTATCCTTCTCTCTTGGACTGTGAGTATATGTGACTAATAACCTGTTCTTGATGTAATTTGTCCAGAGTCAGGTGTTGTGTGCTCAGCCATCTCAATAACCCTAGGATGGGAATATCTCCCTGACCAATGGGTTGAATAGAAAGCAAACAAAATAATGAATACAATTCATCAAGTGTGTTAAGGACAGATAGTAAGGGGGTAGTTTACAATTATAGGCAAAAATCTTATGCATATGTTAAATATTGATACTGAGTAAGCAAGCAGTTTGTAAAACATGGACAGAATGTATAATATTTGTCAAATATTATACAGCAAGTAAGCTAGTTACATATTAAAATAGGATTAATGGGATAAGTGATAGAACTAAGAGTTGCTTATAATTGCTTAAAGGGTTTGAAGGACCAAGTCACAATTTACAATCATGCCACCCCTAAGTCAATAGCTATGCTATTTTTAAAATGGCCACCCACTGGTGACACCCAGTTTGGTCCCATCATGATTACTTTTTTTTAAATTTTCATTACTCTAAGAGGTGCATCATAGAAGATCTTGTTTTGACTTATGTCATCGAATGTTCTTCCTGTGTATTCCTCTAAGAGTTTTATAGTTTCTGGACTTACATTTAGGTCTATAATCCATTTTGAGATTATCTTTATGTATGGCATTATGAAGTGTTCTAATTTCATTCTTCAGCATGCAGCTGTCCAGTTTTCTTAGCACCACTTATTGAAGAGACAATCTTTGCCCCATTGTATATTCTTGCCTCCTTTGTCAAAAATAAGATACCCATAGGTGCATGGGTTTATCTTTGGGCTTTCTATCTTGTTCCATTGGTCTATAATTCTGTTTTTGTGCCAGTACCATACTGTCTTGATGACTGTAGCTTTGTAGTACAGTCTGACGTCAGGAAAGTTGACTCCTCCAGCTCCATTCTTCTTTCTCAAGACTGGTTTGGCTATTCTTGGTCTTTTCTGCTTCCATATGAATTGTATCACATGATTTTGAATATAGTTCCCTGTGTTATACAGTAAGACCTTGTTGTTTATCCATTCTGTATATACCAGTTTGCATCTGCTAATCCCAAGCTCCCAGTCTTTCCCTCTCCCACTCTTCTCCCCCTTGGTAACCACAAGTTGTTGTCTATGTCTGTGAGTCTGTTTCTGTTTTGTAGATAGGTTCATTTGTGTCATATTTAGATTCTACATATAAGTGATAACATATGGTATTTATCTTTCTAACTTACTTCACTTAGTATGGTAATCTCTAGGTCCATCCAGATTGCTGCAAATGGCAAGATTTCATTATTTTTTATGGCTGAATAATATTCATTTGTATGTATGTACCACATCTTCTTCACCCATTCATCTGTCAGTGGACATTTAGGTTGCTTCCATGTCTTGGCTATTGTGAATAGTGCTGCTATGAACATAGGGGGTGCATGTATCTTTTTGAATTATAGTTTTGTCCAGATATATGCCCAGGAGTGGGATTGCTGGATCATATGGTAATTCTATTTTTAGTATTTTCTGAGAAAACTCCATACTGTTTTCCACAGTAGCTGCACCAACTTACATTCCCACCAATAATGTAGAAGGGCTCACTTTTTTCTACACTTTCTCCAGCATTTGTTGTTTGTAGACTTCCTAATGATTATCATTCTGACCACTGTGAGGTGATATCCCATTGTAGTTTTGATTTGCATTTGTCTAATAATTAGCATCTGAGCCACCAGGGAAGCCCTAATAATTAGTGATGTTGAGCATCTTTTCATGTGCCTATTGGCCATCTGTATGTCTTCTTTGGAGAAATGTCTATTTAGGTCTTCTGACCATTTTTTGATTGGGTTGTTTTATTTTTTTTCAAGTTGCATGAGGTGTTTGCATATTTTGGAAATTAAGCCTTTTTGGGTCACATCGTTTACAAATAACAATCTCTTCATTTTAAAAAAATAGTTAAGAAAATAAGAATATATGGTTATTTTCTTAACATAATAACATATATCTATCTCACTCCAAAGGCAGCAACATGTTTAATGGAGACATATTAGATACATTCCTTCTGAAGTAAGGAACTAGATATAAATATCCACTATCCCTATTATCATTTAATGTTATATTGGAGATACTAGTTAAAGCAATAGCCTAGTGAAAGAAATTTGCTAGAGTGAGGTAAAGCTATCCTTGTTTATGAATGATGTGATTTCGTTCATAGAAAAATCAGGAAAATCAACTGGAAAACAAAAAGCATCATAGTAAACTAGTGATGTGAAAAATTATAAACAGAAATCAGTCCTTCGATGGACATAAATTTGAGCAAACTCTGGGAGACATGAAGGACAGGGAAGTCTGGTGTGCTGCAGTCCATGGGGTCACAAAGAGTCAGACACGATTTAGTGATTGAACAACAACGGCAATACCTTTCATATGTTTACACAACTACCAGTAAGGTTGTCATTACAATGAAATAAGTAACATAAAGATGTCACAGGAAGTTCTATAAAAAGTGAACACTTTAAAATTACCTTCAAAGAACACAAATGAGGGTGGGCAAGATATACTCAACTGAATAGGTATTATTTTAAAAAAGTTATTTTCTCTAAATTTATCTATAAATTTAGTACAAACTGACCAAAACACACAAGATTACACAGTAAGTGGTAAAGTTGTGAGCAAAGAGATCCAACCAGTCCATCCTAAAGGAAATCAGTCCTGAATATTCATTGGAAGGACTGATGTTGAAGCTGAAACTCCAATAATTTGGCCACCTGATGTGAAGAACTGACTCATTTGAAAAGACCCTGATGCAAGGAAAGGTTGAAGGTGGGAGGAGAAGGGGCCTGGAGGATGAGATGGTTGGATGGCATCACCGACTTGATGGACATGAGTTTGAGTAAACTCTGGGAGTTGGTGATGGACAGGGAGGCCTGGCATGCTGCAGTCCATGGGGTCACAAAGAGTCAGACATGACTGAGTGACTGAACTGAGCTGAACTGTGAGAAGAATTCAGGAAGAGTTGTTCTGGTGTCAGTATCCTAACATTGAACTGAAGTGTCTCTTTAAAGAGCTTTCTCATTTTTTTTAAGGCAGGTTCATGTTCTACCATATGGACTTGGAACTATTTATTAATTTCTATTTCAATTCACATTAGGTTCTTTGAAAAATTTGTTTTTAAAAATGACTCAGTAGTGAATGCTTGTGTTGCTGCTGTTTAGTCACTAAGTCATGTCTGACTCCTTGCGACCCCATGGACTGTAGCCTGCCAGACTTCTCTGTCCATGGGATTTTCCAGGCAAAAATACTGGAATGGATTGCCATTTCCTTCTCCAGGGGGACTTCCTCACTCAGGGATCAAACCCGCATTTCCTGCTTGGCAAATGGATTCTTTACCACTGAGTCATCTGGGAAGCCAGCAGTGAACAATGTTATGGATATACCATTTTACACACACACACACACACACACACACACACACACACCATTTTACATATGCACAAGAATATCTATGGGTTCCATTCCCATTGTGGAATTGCTGGATCAAAGGATTTATACAAGAGAGAGAGAGAATGAATAGAATTCCTAAGAAATTAGAATAACTTCATTAATGTCGATATAAGAAATAGTAATTACATCTGAAATTGGAGTGAACATTGGGCAAATGAGATTTAGGAGTGGAAGAGGTATTTTCATTATATTATTTGTAAGCCATAATTTGAAACCATATGAAGGAGTTGAGCTGTGTATACCCCCAGCACCTCTGAATGTGATGTTATCTGGAACCAGGGTCATTGCAGATCATTATTAATTAAGATGAGGTCATGCTGGAGGTCATAGCAGTATGGGCCCCTAACCCAATATGACTGGTGTCATTATAAGGAGAGAAGAGGAGCAGAGACACATTCAAAGAGAATGCCATCTGCAGTGGAGGCACAGAGTGGGATTATGCTGCCAGAAGCCATGGAATACCTAGGGGCTACCAGAAGCTGGAATAAGCAAGGAAGCATCCTCCAGTAGAAACTTCAGAGGGAGCTGGTCCTAACAACACCTTAACACTAGGACTTCTATTCTCCAGAATTGTGAGGCAATAAATTTCTGTTGTTTTAACTCACCCAGATTGTGGCCATTTGTCACAATGGCTTAGGAAATGCTGGAAAAAAAATCTAACAATTAAAATACATTAAAATTATATATTAGCAACTGTTTGTATAGGTAATGAATTTAGACAGTACTTCTCAGTTCATATTCGATCTCTGTTGCATCATATTAGAGTTTTATATACAATTGAGCTAAACTCGGTTAAGCCAATAAGAGAAAGGTACATATTTGTTTGAAGACTTAGATAATTATAGTAATGTAACAAATCCCACTAAATCCACTCCCTTACATATTATACCTTGTTCACTTTCTTTGTATGTATGCTTTTGTATAAATTATGGCAAGCCTTCACAGCATATTATGCTAAAGTCAGAAAGTCCTTGCAGATAGGTCTTTTGAAAGCAGTCTACTGTTAAAGCTTAAAAAATTGAATAGAAATAGTAGGCTTTTAGGGGGAATTGCAAGTTTCTCTTATTTATAATATAAAAATCTGTGGTGTTCTGGAATGGGGAGACTCCATTAAGATTTATTATTTTCCATTAAAAGCAAAAAGCATGCTCAAGGAGACTGTTGTTAAAAATTGACTTGATTTAAGGAGGGAAGAAGCTGCATAAACAAATGAATCACCAGGAGATGGTTAATCGGTTTTGTGTGACTCATTATAAGATTCCTTTAATACCTGCTAATAAAATGCACTTGATATCATATTTTCATATTTTTTCTGCCCTTTTTAAAACAGCTTTATTGATGTATAATTGATATACAAAATTTTCATATTTATAGGGACTATTGTTGACTAGAAACCCTACAAGCTGTATTCCAGTGTCACTTGTTGAAAATGACTTTAAATGTTTGATAATAAGAATCACTAATTGTGCTCTTATATTTGAAAGCTGCCTTACATAGAGCCCCTCAAGTGAATTTATCTGTGTTTGGTGGTCAGCTTTTTTCATACAGGAGTGTTGAATCCTAAATTCTGAAAAGAAGGGCACCTGAAACATTGGGGAGGGAACACAGTCCTCATTTTTATAGATACTGGATATGAAATCAGGCTGAACTATTGAGAGAGAGTCATAGTAGAAGAGAAAGGGCTTCGAACAAGAAAATCAGAGACCTGGGTGCTAGACCCAGTTAGTTTTATAAGCCTCAGTAAATCACTTCACCTTTCACTGTATCATTGTGCTCCTCTATAAAATAGAGGTAACAGCTACTTCACATTGTACATTTTCTTCCAATATACGTATACGGTTATTTTGAGGATCAATTTGATAGTGGATATAAAAGTACTTTGCAATTGGTGAAATTACATGAATGGAATATTATCTTTCAATTTTTTGAAGAGGCGGTCTTCCACTACTAGCTGAATGTATTTTTCAGAACTAGAAAGAGGCAACAGATATGCAAATTAGCCATCCTGCACTATATGGTCAGTCCAGTCAGGCCCACAAAAATTAAACTCATTTTTCAGATGATTGTATATCAGTACACTTATTTTCCCATGAACTTATGCAAACTTCTATTTTGCATCATTATATTTTAAAATATATCTGTGGATATTAGCCAGAGCACTTTGAAAAAATGGACTAGCATTTAATGCAGCAATATTTAAGAAGCAGAAATAAAATAAATATAGATCACATGTAAGGAAATTGGCACTTAAAATTCTAAGTACACCATTTTAAAGAATGAATCTGAATTATATTAATACCTTATATCAGGATAACACTTCATACTTTAAAAAAATTTCCACTGACATTACTCTATTTGATTTTCATACTCACCCTGTACAGTTATTTATATTGGCTTACTGATGAGAAAATGGAGATTTTTGAGAGGTTATCTGGCATATCACTGCTGGTAAATGGCAGAACTGGAGTGAAAATGAGTTTTCCTAAGTCCCTAAATCGCTTTACTAAGCATTATGATGATTTTAGCTAAGATATATGGACATCCTATATGCTAGCTTTTCTGTATTTTAAATAGAAATTTTCTTTCACTTAACTGATTATTATCGATTGTAATGTATCTCATTAACATGACAAAATAGATGGCAATGGTTGTGCACATCTAGGTGGATTCCTGCTACCACGATTTTGCCTTCTCTCTCTTTTGCTATGTTTTCAACATTGTGTATTTGAAAAGGTAGTAGCACATACTAAACAAGTAGATATTTAGATCAGGGTGAGTAACTCAAAGGATTTAGCTCTCTGCAGGGATCTGAAAATGAAGGGCGTGCACTTGAAGAAGTGGTTGGGGAAGGAAACCTCCTGCTGCGTATGTCTGTGTTTCCCGCCGCTCCATGAGGCGGAGTGTGGTAGTGCATCAGAGTATGCTAGTGCATCGGAACTATGGGGCTTTCATTCAGTCTTGATTAGAAATGCATGGATCCATACAAGTAAAGGGGGATGTGGTTGGGAATGGAGCATTCCAGAAATTCTCAATATCTTGACATTTTCTCTTTGCATAAACAGAGGCAGTGTCGACTGTCAAGAATGTTTGACTGAGAGTCTCTGGCTCCACTTTGTCAAATTGGACAGGCCACATTCCAGTCTGTAGTCCTGTCCAGTGCAACCATCCTATTTGCAATATAAGGATATTAGACCTCCTAGAGTAGGGATCCCCAACCCCTGGGATCTAATGCCTGATGACCTGAGGTGGAGCTGGTATAATCATAATAGAAATAAAGTACAAAAAATGTTATGGCTTGAATCATCCCAAAGCAGTCATCAACACCCCCTACCCTGGTCTGTGGAAAAATTGTCTTCCATGAAACCGGTCCCTGGTGCCAAAAAGGTTGGGGACTGCTGCTCTAGAGAATATCCAGGGTTCTTGCTAACTTTGTGCGTGTAGCTGCCCTTGTAAACATTTTCCTTCTTCTCCCTTTCTTACTTTCCTAATTTTGGCAAATTCAGATACATCCTTTAAGACCCAACCATAGTTCAGATGCGACTTCCCCTGTAACATTTCCTGGACACTCAGGAAGTCCCTATAAGCTTCACATTTAAATGTACCAACTTCCAGTGTTAGTGATAAAGTATGATAGTCACTTCTTTAAGAAGGCCCTCTCTTCTCTCAAATAAGATTTTCCTTATGGCAGGGGTCTGATCAAATTTGTTACTATATGCCCATTGAACATTACATGTCCCTTGTAAGGTAAGTCTGGTCTAGAAGAGACACTAAATAAATGTCTGTTGAAATGGTAGTATTGGGCCAATCTTCAGTGGCTTATTGTCCCTGAAAGTATGGTCAATATAAACTAAGGGGACTACTTTGTGCTGAATGGAAAGGCTTACAAGACACTTGGTAATGGACATTATCTTCTAATCCCCTTTCCAAAGGAATGAGTGCAAGAAAGCTATGGAGAGGTGTTCCCTTAGTGTTAAAAGTAAATGTGCATGGTAACTGGAATGTAGGCGCTTGTCAACAAAGCAGTGAATCCCTTCATGACAGTAAGATTCCTCCTCAGGCTTTAAAAAATGAAGTCATGTGTTCATGGATGCAGCAGACATTGGGCATAAAATTCCCCCAGCTTTAGGTAACATAAGCAACCTCAAAGTATATTGGCTAAAAATGACTGCATTTTAAAAGGAAGACTTCTTAATAAATCACTGATGGAAGTCCGACTTTGCTGAAATAGAGAGAAGGTATACACAGCCAAATCAAACAGACAGGTATCCCCCAGAGCCAGCCCAGGGATTTGAGATGACAGAGATGAGGTTGTGTTGCTTCTTGGCAAAGGGTAAAAGTTATGTAGCAAATAGGCTTGTTGTACATGCGGATACTGCAGCAATCATCACAGCTTCTGTGCCCAGGGAGGATCTAGTTTGAAATCCTACTGAAAATGCACTTTTCCAAATTCCACCCTGCAAAGATGCACCTTCATTGAAACACAAATAACTCCCCAAACAGAGGCTACCATAATGTCTCAAGTGCTCTTGATTTTACCAGAAAATATGTGGCAGTAGGTGCGTATTCTGTACATAAATGGAAAAATGGGACACTGTACCTATTTTTCTATTCACCTGAAATGATCACAATGTTGTTAATTGACTATACCCTGATACAAAATGTTTTTGCTGTTAAAAAAATAAAAATTAAATTTAAAAAATTTTATTAAAAAAATAAAAGCTTATTCTTTGAGCTTTCCCTTTATTGACCTTAGAAATGTTTTAACAGGAGAATCATATGCATTGTTACTGCAAACTGAATCCCCTTTCATAATTTCTACCATTTGGCTGCATAGATATCCCAATACACACACCATTTTCACCAGCCCTCAAGAGTATCTGAAAATCATGCTTTCTGAGATAACCAGTTCATAAAGGTAATTCCTCACAACTTTGGAACTTGTAGAGGAACTTCTGAGTTTCCTTTGCATGAACAATGTAGGCTTCAGATAATTCATTGAGAAGATGCTTACTTCCTAGCTTTTTAATAGAACACATTTTTTTCCTTTTGTTTATAAATCTTTCAGCACCTTGTAGAGTCTTAATTGCCTGATGTTATAATTCACAGGCAGACATATAATAGCAGGCTTTGTGACAGATAAGTGAACACCTGAAATGAAGAAAAATGAAGACAGAGCATTGAGACAATGAACTGGAGAGCCCATGCATAGTAGCTGTCCTGAAACCACACCTACACATTGATGCCCAGTCACACGGCTCTCCTGCATGTCATGCTTAACCTCTTCAGGGAGCCTGAAGTATAGACCAGTTGTGTCCATTTATTGAACAGATATTTATTCAAAGAAATATGGTTAAGGTCAGCTCTTTTACTGCTTGGATTTATGAAGAGATTGAATTCACTAAAACATAGGTCTTTGTGATGGAGAATCAGGATAGATCTGATTTAGGTTTCTAGATTGAACATAGCATTAACTCATTAAAGTTAGGAGCAATTTCATTTACCTACCCTAGGTCTTAGTTTATGGAGGTGTTTGGTTCAAATTTGCCTTCTCCATTTGCAGGTGGTTATAGTGGGGAAACAGCCATTGGGAAGGGCCATGGATGGCAAGGAAACCTAGCTAAGTTGGCTGGCTTAGGCCGAGTAGTTCTGGTCACAGAAATTGGCTTACAGGTAGGCAGGTGATTTAGAGTGGTCTGATATCTGTGATGTGGCTTAGCTCAGACCTTAAAATTAACTCAAGTGACATATTTTAGGAAAATAAGACCAAGGTTAGAATTGAACAAGTTTAAATCCTATGCCTTATAACCTCTACCATGCATGTAGAAGTCTCTAAACTGAAAAGACATGCCATACGTTGCAAATTTAGTCATTGGCACCATGTGTTCAGAGTCCAAAATAATTCACATGGTGTTTTCTTAAAGTGCTTTTAACAGGCATGTCTTATAAGGAATGGTTTAAAACATACTTCAAGGCATTTAATGTGCCATTAAAACTTTTATCATAAAGGAAGGGAAGTGAATGCATGTAATCCAGGGTGTGAAGAAATAGAACAATTTAAAAAGAAGGAATTCACTCTGTATTTTTATATATTTAGTTTGGAAAAAACTCCCCAATATGGGGAAGCAACCAAAATAATTATGATATTTGAAAAAGTAAAAAGGTACAACATGGGAGATTGTTTGCTTTAACTTATACACTAGAGACAGCTTAAATTGTACAAGAAGATCACATATGGGGTTGACTTGACAACTAGGGCTTTAATTGAGCTATTGCTCAAAGCTATTTCTCTGAGTAATGGGCTCATATACGGCTTTGTATTGAGCATCTTATTAGACTTCTCTGTTGTTAAGTGACATAAGCTACTGTTACTGCACTTTCCTTCCTTGTAGTCTCTTTCTTAAAGAAGTAGCGTGGGACAGAAGGAGGAATATGGAATGAAAAATCAGAAAAATTGGACTTTATTGCTAATTCTGTCAATTACAGACATTGTGAATAACTCATTTAGTTTCTCTGCATGTCTGTGCTCATATCTATAGAGTGGAAAGAAGAATTTAATAATCATTCAGTCTGTTTTTTTTCAAATGTAATAATATATATCAAACTACTTATTTTTTATTGAAATATTTCTTATTGATATTACATGATATCAGTAAATAGGGACCTCTATAGTGACAAAATTAAAAACCATCTATTGCATACCACCTCTAGATAACTGTTATTGATGTTAATACATTTCTCGCTTTTGGTGTATTTTTTTAATATAACTGAAATCAAAATATAAAACAGTTTCCTTGACTTTGATTTAATGGATTATGATAATAATTTCCTTAGGACTTTAAAAATATTTCACTACATAATTTTAATGGCCATATATTTATGGTATTAATATACTTCCCCTGAAAGTTGCTCAGTCGTGTCCAACTTTTTACGACCCCAAGGACTATATGGAATTCTCCAGGGAATTCTCCAGGCCAGAATACTGGAGTGGGTAGCCATTCCCTTTTCCAGGGGATCTTCCCAACCCAGGGATCGAACCCAGGTCTCCCGCATTGCAGGCGGATTCTTTACCAACTGAGCCACCAGGGAAGCCCATTAATTAGTATACTTGTTTAACTAATATTTTATTATTTAGGTCTTTTTGTTGTTGTTGTTGCTCTATATAATGATTCAGTGAAAACCGTTATGTATAAATCTTTCACTGAACTTTGGTTTATTTCTCTAGGTTAACTTTCCGAAAGTGGTTCAAAGACTAGGAACAATTTTTAAATGATCATGCACAGTGCCAAATTGTCCATGGAAAGTTTAAACCACTTGATCCCTCCACCAGGTCCTTATGAGACTGTCTATCTTTCAGCAACTTTTTGCTGATATTTTGCCCTTAAAATTTACAAATTTCATTCAACCATTATTTTATTTTGAATATTTTTTTGTAAATCTCTGATTATGCATAAATTAAAACATTATGAAAAGGGTCTTGGGAGTAGTAAAATGTTAGGTAAATGTCATTCTCCTTTGTCTGCTGTCACCTCAGGGCTCAGAGGTATCTACCCATACCCTGGGACTCATCTGTAAGTAAACTGGAACCCTGCTGCACTATGAGGCATGCAGCAGAATTCTCTGATGCCTCCGGCCTTGGAAAAATAAGCACTGGGGTTACTTGCCATGGATTTCGGATGTGATTCTGGATCTATGAGAACTGATTCACTCTGTCAACCACAGCTCTCTGAAGCACACACTGCATTTTACTGACCTCTCTAAGGATATTCACCACCTTGAAGGGGGATCCTTCAAGGATATTATGAAGTTGCTATTATTGGGGCCAATTAACCTCTGTGAAGATATTTGAGATGTTCCTTGTTCAACTGCATGGTGCTAAGGACAAGATAAAATGAGTATACGGTAGCTCACTGCATATTCTATTTCCCACGGGAAATCGTATCAAGTTTAATTTTGCTTACGTGAGTTATTTGAATGATTCTATTGAAAACATAATTTTCAAATGTGAGATGCTATTAGCACTAGAAAGTGAAGACAAACAGCAAATTAAGACTTATAGTGTGATTTAGGCTGTGCAGGGATGAAATCCAGGCCAATGTTGCTTGCATCCCAGTCCATCAACTAGTGGAAAATATCTGTCTAACCTGCTTTCTAACTGAAGCAACAAATGAGCAGACAAAGTTGGCTGAACTGATAGTGTCTGGTTTCAGTCCTTAAATGTGAATAAAACAGCCAGTAGGTACATTTATTTCCTTGATTGGCTCTTAGTTGGATATTTGCTTTTATCCTGATCTCCAGTCACTGTCCTTGGCTTTCACTCTAAGTCACCTATTTTTCTCCTGCACTGCCATTAAGAGGTGCTCGCTGATACATACTAACTAACTGCTTTAAACTCATTTTGATACCCTTTCCATCTAGAATAGATTTCCTTCTTCCCCGACTCATCTCATGAAAATAAGACAGAGTTTTATAATTTTCCTATAGCAAGATATCATTGTTCAGATTCATTCCTACCGATCCTAGCAGACTATAAAGCAAATTTATGGCTCAAATGGAAACAAATTCTAATTAATATACCAATTTTCAGTTTTATAAGACTTTAGATATCTATAAAACACTAAACAATATCGATGAACCAACAATGAAACTATCAAAGATAGCTTTGTGACTAAGCTCTAGTGATTCTAAACAATGTTTCCTTGGACACATTCGTGAAATGGACAGAGCTTACTGACATGCCTGGCTTTTCCCACCATTCTCCACAAAGCTTCTGTCCTTCTTCCCCATAAATGCAGGGAGCCCACAATCTCCTTTCCCTTCTCACTGGAAAATATTTCTCTTAAGAATCCATTGAGTTTCTCACAAAGTAAGGTGTAAGAAATGAGGAATGTAGGTCTCCTCCCAAGGAAACTAGAAGACTAATAGCCAAAGTTCACTTCACTTATATCAAGATAATACATGTCTGGTTCCATGATGACAAAAACTTGGCACTTGGGCCACCACCTCTTTCCTCCCACTTCTGTATGATTATTGCTGATTGATCATAACACTCTTTGCTGCTGAGCAGGAAACCTTCTCCTCAGATTCTTTCTCAAAATGGTGCTTCAAGAAGTGACTGCTCACTAATTTGAATTGATATTTAAACTGAAATGCATTGGCTGCCTGTGGTCTGAATCAAACTTTTTGGGGCTTTAGGAAGTACAGCTGATATAGGTGTTTGGAAACAAAGTCATTCCCTCTGAAACCATGCCACCTAGATAGCTGTTCATATTCCATGTGTATAAAACACATATGTTCTTGAAGAAGTCCTCATCTTTTTATTGAAGTTTCTCAATTATAGAATGAAAAGATTTTACATCAGATAGACATCAGTTTAATTTTCAGCATTATAAGTGAAGGTATGATCCTGGGAAGGTTATTGAACTTCTTGGAGCCTTACCTCCCTTATAGGCAAAGTGAGAATAAGAATGCCTACTTGATATGATTGTTCAGGAGATGAAATGAGATACTGTGGGTGAAGAGCTTCCTCACTGTCTGGTACTAAATGTATGTGTCTTCTATTGCTCAAAAATAAGAAGGAATTCTGCTATATTTAACCCTGTGCTGAAAGGCAGGAAAAAAAGGTATAAGAGATGCATACAAGGGAAAAAATCCTTACAACCCATTTAATCACTGAATCAGAGTCCCAGAAAACTAAGGCACTAATCAGTGGCTCAGATTGGAGTGGTCAAGGTCCTGCTTCTGCTTGCTGTGTGCACCACTGTTGTTTGATCACTGTGTTTGACCCAATTTTCTTTGTATCTCATTTCTTAAGTGGTACCACATTAAAGAAAACCTTCCCTCTCATTCTTTCAACATAAAAAAGAATTATTCTAAATTTAGATTTCCCCCAGATCTTTCATCTGTCTAAATTTGCAGTTTATATGAAATAGGTTTCATGCTCAGCTTTTTATGTCAGGTATAAATTATAAAGCAGTAAAAAATGACGTAGCATCTTTGGTACATTGATATTTTTCAGTTTTTATCACTATTCTACTTCAAATAGGTTATGTTTGAAAGACACTGAACATCTTCAAAATCCTCTGATTTTATAATAATTCTGCTTCCCTGACAAGATGACTCACTAGTACCATGACAAAAGTCACATACAATTTTCCAGTATTTTCCTGTTTCTGAACAATACTTTATATCTGCATAATATTTTATATCCCATAAAACACTTTTTCAATATTTTCCTGTTTCTGAACAATCCTTTATATTTGTGTAATGCTTTTCATAATCCAGAAAGCACTATCTTGCACTCTTCTTTCTGACTCTCACAGCAATTCTATGAAGGTACCTAGGGCAAGGATTGTCACCTTTTGGCATAAAAAAGAAACTAAACTCAAATAAGGTTAAATATTGTGCTTGAGGTCAAAATGCTAATACACAGTACAGCTCAGGGTAAGAACCAAGTTCTATTGAAAGTTCACACTGTAAGCACATCCCCATACATAAAACACACCCAGAGTACAATTTCATTCAATGGAACCAATAAATAATGTTCCATTTTCGGGTCAGAGGAACTTAAACATCTCCCCAAACTCAATTTATTTTTGATTCTGAACAGTGTGTTCTCTTTTTTGCTTTCACTCCAAGTTAAATACACTCTGCCTTGGATCTCAAAGAAGTCTTTAATTGAACTAGGATCAAGTGTATTCCTTATTACACATTCAGAAAGTCCTGAAATATTCAAAATTTCTGTCAGCATACAATCTCTAAGACTGCAGGAAAACCTGCTGTATTGCACTTTGATGAAATGAAGTGCTTAACCATCAAATGATTTTGATTGAACAAAATCATTTGTTTTTGTTCAATCAAATGTATTTGGATCTAGGACATAGAGCAAAATCCCACAAACTATGAGGAGAGTATATTTGCCTTATCAAAGTTCTATGAATAATGATTCACTACCAAGCTATGAGTTCACAAAGCAAGGAAGGGTTTTGAAAATGCATGTCCTCAAAAGCCAGAACTAAAGGTATGAAAAATGCTAGACAACACATCATAAAAAATGTGAGTGGAATGAAGCCAAGATGACTGATTGTATTGAAATATTTCTATGGTCTGTGTATTTTGAGGAAGAGAGCAATACTAAGTTTAGTTTTTCTAAATGTAAATATACATGTTAAAAAGGGCAAGACACAAGAACAACAAAAAATCACTAGCACAACCACATCAGAAAAGCTAAGCATAATCATTACAAATTTAGAATAAAATGGCTCACTTCAAAAGTAGTGCTGAGCAAAATGCAAAAGTAAACGCAAGTTTAATAAATTCACTAGAAGACTATAAAGAAGAAAGGAAAAGAAAAATCAGAAAAGCATAAATGAGTTATATCAAATCACATTAAATGAAAACGTTTTACTTCATCTGTTACATAACAGATGAGTGGGAAACGTTTTTCTTAAAAGGGATGCACTTAAAGCGAAATCATACATAAAAGTTAAGAAAAAGGTGAACACATTCCAACCAATGTATAGCCAATGAAAAGTAGTGTAGCATTATTTTCAAAAAAAATTAGGTTAAAGACATTAATAGGATACACATAAACACTGCCAAAAAGATAGTTATGAACTTGTATATACATAGTAATATAAATTTGAATCATGTAAACTAATATTAACTTTATTAGGACTTCTTGTTTCAGCTCCCAACATTTAAAGAGCTTGAAAGTTGTCACTCCTACTCTTAGAACAGAAACAGAAGAAAGCTGAGAAAACTGAAAATCAATGAAATTCTTGCATCCATTTGAGAAGTGGAAGAGACTTCAACTGCTACCCCAAAATCTGGAGAGATGGGTAAATACAGAGGATCATATCTGAGATGAGCTTGTCTGAATCAGAAGATACTAGAATCATAAATGATAATACTGATGAACTGCTGAAGGATTTGCATGGGTCAACATGAGAGAATTAAACTCCTGGGGTCCAATATTGACACTTTCATGGGTCTTCACTGCAGGAAGCCCACCATGTTCTCATAATGGAGATGAAGAAAATAGTGCTTTCATGCCCTGGCAGGGTTACAGAAAAGGTAAAACTTTGTTATGTTGGATACTCTGGGTATATTTCAAACATCTACTCTGCAAGAGGCAAGGCTTTATCAGACTTTATACAACTTAGAGGCAGGGCAGTTAACCAAATCTAGGGCCCTCTAGAATTTCTAGAGAAAATAAAAGGCTAAGAAACACCTCTGAAGGCTGTAGCCCAGGTATTCATGTCTCACTAAAAAACTGAAATTTAATCAAACAATGTAAAATGTTGGCTGCCTCTCATATCAATGGGGCTGCAGTATAATATCAGTGAGTTGCATTTGAAAGAGCTGCAAGACTTAGACATTGTGAAGGAGTTCTTAGGAGAATTTGAAAGATGACAGAGGGAATAAGACATGGTCATTGGAGGTATTTAAGAGCTCCAGTGCCTATAACTAGCGAATATAACCTAAATCATAGCCAAGTGAACATAAAACTTTATACTAAAGGCATGTTTACCTCAGCTTCTGTTAACTGGTACATCTTGTCTGGCATTCTACAACAAAAAAATTACTAGGCATGCTGTAAAAACAAGAAAACATATGATTTAAAGAGAGAGAGAGAGAGAGAGCAATCATCAGAATCAGACTCAGATATGACACACATGTTGCAATTTCTAACAGAGATTTTAACTATGACTAATATGTAAAAGGCTCTAATGGAAAAAGAAAATAATATACACAAACAGGTGGGTGATATAAGGAGAGAGAGAGAAACTCTAAAAGTGAACAAATAACAAAGAATGGCCTTTATGGCCTGGACACAGTTAAAAATAGAGTGAGCAAAGTTGAAGATATGTCAATGGAAAATTCTCAAACTGAAATATAAGGTGAAGAGAGTGAAAACAGCAGAATAACCAACATCTGTAGTTATAATTTCAAAACATGTAAGTGTGTAATTGGATTACTGGGAGGAGAAGGATGAGAGAGAAGAGTGCAAAAAGTATTTCAAGCAGAAATAGCCAATAACTTTCCAAAATTAACGAGATCCCAAAACACAGATTCAAGAAGATCAGAGAACACCAAGCAGAATAAATATCAAATAATCTATACCTAAGCATATTGTATTTAAATTGCAGGTAAACAAAGGCAAAGAGAAATTTTTAGTCAAAGGGGAAAAAAACACCCTATCTATAGGGGAAAAAGCATAAGAATGACAGTGTGGTTCTTTTTAGAAACCATGTAAGCAGGTAAAGGGTTGTGTAAGATATTTAAAGTGTTGAAAGGAAAACCATAAATATAATCTAGAGTCCTATATCAACTGAAATTATCTTTTAAAAATGAAGGAGGAATAAATATTCCCTTCTGCCAAAAACCAAAACAAAACCGGCATCTGAGAGAACTAATCTCCATTGGACTTGTCCTGGACAGAATTTTAAAAGAAAATCTTCATGGGAGAAGGAATAAATGAAGGTAAAATAAAACCTTTCCATTTCTTCTTAGTTATTGTAATAGATGCCTGTTCAAAATAATAATGGCAACAACCTATTGTGCAATTGTAGCACATGGGTAAGTGAAATGAATTTTATAATGCACAGAAAGGAAGAATTCAGATTTCTGTTATAAGTTATCTGCACTATACATGAGACCATATAATGTATTGAAGGTGAAGTTTGATTAGTTTAAAAGGTGGAGTTAGATTGCAATACATTTTTTGCAAACTCTAGGGCAACCACTACAAAAAATTTTTTTAAGAACTATAAGTGATATGATGAATATCAATTCACCATTAATAATAAATTGACAATGTGATTAGTCTTAAAGCACATATTAGGAGGGCAAAAAGTAGAAAAGAGCTACATACACAATAAATATTCCAACTAGTATGTATCATTAATCACTTTAAATGTGAATGGTCTAAGCACAGACATTAAAAAACAATTAACAGAATTAACAGAATTCAGCAATATATCAAAAAGCTCATACACCATGATTAAGTTGGGTTTATTCCAGGGATGCAAGGATTCTTCAATATAAGAAATCAATCAACATGATACACCATATTAACAAATTGAAAGATAAAACAATATGATCATCTCAATAGATGCAAAAAAAGCCTTTGACAAAATTCAGCACCTATTTATGATTAAAACTCTTCAAAAAATGGGCATAGAAGGAACCTACCTCAACATAGTAAAGGCCATATATGATAAGCCTACAGCAAACATTATTCTCAATGGTGAAAAACTGAAAGCATTCCCCCTAAGATCAGGAATAAGACAAGGGTGTCCACTTTCCCCACTATTATTCAACATAGTTCTGGAAGTCCTAGCTACAGCAATCAGAGAAGAAAAATAAATAAAATGAATCCAGATTGAAAAAGAAGAAGTAAAACTCTCACTGTTTGCAGATGACATGATACTATACATAGAAAACCCTAAAGATAGTATCAGAAAATTACTAGAGCTAATCAGTGAATTTAGCAAAGTTGCAAGATACAAAATCAATACACAGAAGATCACTTGCATTTCTATATACTAACAATGAAAAATCAGAAAGAGCAATTAAGGAATCAATCCCATTCACCATTGCAACAAAAAGAATTAAATATCTAGGAATAAACTTACCTAAGGAGACAAAAGAACTGTACACAGAAAATTATAAGACACTAATGAAAGAAATCAAAGATGACATAAACAGATGGAGAGATATTCCATGTTCCTGGGTAGGAAGAATCAATATTGTGAAAATGACTATACTACCAAATGCAATCTACAGATTTAATGCAATCCCTATCAAATTACCAATGACATTTTTCACAGAACTAGAACAACAAAAAAAATTCACAATTCATATGGAAACACAAAAGACCCCGAATAGCCAAAGCTGTCTTGAGAAAGAAGAATGGAGCTAGAGGAATCAAGCTTCCTGACACTAGGTTGGTTATACTACAAAGCTACAGTCATCAAGATAGTATGGTACTGGCACAAAAACAGAAATATAGACCAATGGAACAAGATAGAAAGCCCAGAAATAAACCCATGCACCTATGGGTACCTTATTTTTGACAAAGGAGGCAAGAATATACAATGGGGCAAAGACAGCCTCTTCAATAAATGGTGCTGGGAAAACTGGACAGCTACATGTAAAAGAATGAAATTAGAACACTTCCTAACACCATACACAAAGATAAACTCAAAATGGATTAAAGACCTAAATGTAAGACCAGAAACTATAAAACTCTTAGAGGAAAACATAGGCAGAACACTTGATGACATAAATCAAAGCAAGATCCTCTATGATCCACCTCCTAGAGTAATGGAAATAAAAACAAAAGTAAACAAGTGGAACCTGATTAAACTTAAAAGCTACACAGCAAAGGAAACTATAAGCAAGGTGAAAAGACAACCCTCAGAATGGGAGAAAATAATAGCAAAAGAAACAACTGACAAACTATTAATTTCCAAAATATATAAGCAGCTCATACAACTCAATACCAGAAAAACAAACAACCCAATCAAAAAGTGGGGAAAAGACCTAAACAGACATTTCTCCAAAGAAGACATACAGATGGCTAACAAACACATGAAAAGATGCTCAACATCGCTCATTATTAGAGAAATGCAAATCAAAACTACAATGAGATATCACCTCACACCAGTCAGAATGGCCATCATCAAAAAGTCTACAAACAATAAATGCTGGAAAGGGTGTGGAGAAAAGGAAGCCCTCCTGCACTGTTAGTGGAAATATAAACTGATATAGCCACTATGGAAGACAGTATGGAGATTCCTTTAAAAACTAGGAATAAAACCACCATATGACCCAGCAATCCCACTCCTAGGCATATACCCTGAGGAAACCAAAATTGAAAGAGACACATGTATCCCATTGTTCATTGCAGCACTATTTACAATAGCTAGAACATGGAAGCAACCTAGATGTCCATTGACAGATGAATGGATAAAGAAGTTGTGGTATATATACACAATGGAATATTACTCAGCCATAAAAAGGTAATGCATTTGAGTCAGTTCTAATGAGGTGGATGAACCTAGAACCTATTATACAGAGTGAAGTGAGTCAGAAAGAGAAAGATAAATACCGTATTCTAACACATATATACAGAATCTAGAAAAATGGTACTGAAGAATTTACTTACAGGGCAACAGTGGAGAAACAGACATAGAGAATAGACTTATGGACATGGGGAGAAGGGAGGAGAGGGTGAGATATATGGAAAGAATAACATGGAAACTTACATTACCATATGTAAAATAGATAGCCAATGGGAATTTGCTGTATGGCTCAGGAAACTCAAACAAGGGCTCTGTATCAACCTAGAGGGGCGGGATGGGGAGGGAGCTTCAAAAGGAAGGGGATATATGTATACTTATGGCTGATTCATATTGAGGTTTGACAGAAAACAGCAAAATTCTGTAAAGCAATTATCCTTCAATTAAAAAAATATAATTAAAAAAAACCAAAAAACCTGAACAAAACCCAATTACAAAAAGACAGTAATTATCAGCAGATTGAAACAATAACAACATTACCTTAACTACATATTATCTCCAGGAGACTTAGTTTAAAGACAAAGATAGACTAAAAGTAAAAGGGTGGGGACTTTCCTGTGGTCCAGTGGCTAAGACTCTGCACTCCCAATGCAGGGGGTCTGAGTTTGATCCCTGGTCAGGGAACTAGATCCCACATGCAGCAACTAAGAGTTCACATGCCACAACTAAGAGTTCATGTGCTGAACTAAGACCTGGCACAGCCAAATAAATAAATTTAAAAAGTAAAAAGGGTAAATAAAGATACACTATGCTTTCATTAATCAAAAGAAAACTGGAATAACTATTAATTTCAGACAAAGCAGATTTTGGAACAAGGAAGATTATCAGGGATAAAGAAAGGCATAAAAGAAATCCATTCTCCAGGAAGATGTAATAGTCCTTAATGTGCATGCAAATAACAGACAACAAAATATGTGAGGCAAAAACTGATAGATAATTGATAGATCAGACAGGTAGAAAATCAGTAAGGATATAATTTACCTGAACATCATTATTAATCAATACTGTCTAATGACATTGACACAGTACTCAACCACAGCAGAATACACATTCTTCTCAAGCTCATGTGAGCACTCACAAGACTACATTCTGGGCCATAAAAGACAGCTTAATTTTAAAAAATCACACAAAGTGTGTTCTCAGACACTGTGGAATTAAACTAGAAATCAGTAAAGAAACTTAGCTGAAAAATTACAGTATAGTTAGAGATGAAATAACACATGGGCCAAGGAAGTATTTTCAAGAGAAATTTTAAAAATAATTTGAGCTAATAAAAGGCAACTTATCAAAATTTGTGAGGTAATCTAAGTTTCCAGCCTAGAAAACTAGAGAAAGATGAGCAATTAAAGCCTATAGCTACTGGAATAAAATACATGATAAAAATGAGGGCAGAATTCAATGAAATTGAAAAGCAGGGATAGAGAAAATCAACAGGAAAAATGCTTGTTCTTTGAAAGATTGGTAAAATTGATAAACCTGCAGACTGGCTAACCAAAAAAAAAAGAAGACAAGACACAAATCAGCGTTAGAAATGAGCCCTTGGATATAAAAGGGATAATAAAGAAATATTATGACCTCTATGGCCACAAATCTTATATCCTAGATGAAATGGACCAATTCCTTGAAGGACACAAATTACCGAACTCACACAAGGAGAAAAAAAATAATCTGAACAGGCTTATATCTATTAGGGAAATTAAATCTGTCATTAATAACTTTCCCAAAGAGTAAATGCCAGGCTCAGATACTTCACTGATGAATTCTACTGAATCTATAGCTCAGTAAGAAAATAAAAATGGATAAGTAACATAAAGCTGAAATCAAAGATGATATATCTGATGGATAATAAACATCAAAAAATGAAATTGCCCTATCCCAGTGTAAATATAGGAACATTTAAAAAATAAGTTTAGTATTACCAAGGAATGGTGAACATATGGTTAAAAAAGGATCTCATATAATCTTAGTGGGAATGTAAAATTAGTACTACCACTTGGGAATCTGGAAAGTGCACAAATTGAACCTGGAAATTCACAAAAACATTATATTATGACAAAATTATTTAGTTATATAAAATATTCAAGAATCAATCAATGTAACCAATCACATCAATGAGTTAAAAAAATCATATGATTGTATCAACTGATGCAGAGAAAACATCTAGAAAAATCCAAAACACACTAATGATAAAAATTCTAAGATAAATAGAAATAGATGGGAAATCCCTCAACTTGAAAAGTAATATTAACAAAAACACAAACTTAGATGACAGAAATATATTTTGAACAATGTAGCAAAGTGTTAACATCAAGTACTGTATATGGAAAACAGCCCTATAGATCAATGAGAAAATCAAAATGGATAAGTAATATAAAGTTGAAATCAAAGATGTGGATATATATGATGGACAATAAGCATCAAAAAATGAAATTGCCCTATACCAGTTAAGTATGGGAATATTAAAAAAAATAAGCTTAGTATTACCAAGGAATGGTGAGCATATGGTGAAAAAAAGATCTCATATAATCTTAGTGGGAATGTAAAATTAGTACTACCACTTGGGAGAGCTACTTGGAAAAAATGGTGGTTTGAAAATAGGCCTGTTCTAACACCCAGGGATTTTATTTTTTTGGTATTGAACCCTCGAGGACCTCTTGCACATGTTTGCTAGTAGATATGTGTAAGCAGGCCAAGTGCCAAAAAATTGATGCTTTTGAACTGTGTTGTTGGAGATTACTCTTGAGAGTCCCTTGGACAGTAAGGAGATCAAACCAGTTAATCCTGAAGGCAATCAACCCTGAACATTCATTAGAAGGACTGATGCTGAAGCTGAAGCTCCAATACTTTGGCCACCTGATGTGAAGAGCCGACTCATTGGAAAAGACCCTGATACTGGGAAAGACTGAGGGCAGGAGGAGAAGGGGTGACAGAGGATGAGATGGTTGGATGGCATCACTGACTCAATGGACATAAGTTTGAGCAAACTCTGGGAGAGGGTGAAGGACAGGGAAGCCTGGCATGCTGCAGACTGAACAAGACGTGTAAGAATGTTCACTGAAGTAAGATAATAGCATGAAGTGACATATATTTCCAATAACAAATGGACAAATACCGTACATTCTTACAATGGCAGACTCTACAGGATTAAGTATGGGTGAACAATATACTAATAACATGGACAGATTGAAAGAGGGCTTTCCAGGTGGCTCAGTGGTAAAGAATATGTCTGCCAAGCAGGAGACGTGGGTTCAGTCCCTGGGTTGGGAAAATCCCCTGGAGAAGGAAATGGCAATCCACTTCAGTATTCTTGTCTGGGAAATCCCATGGACAGAAGAGTCTGGCAGGCTACAGTCCATGGGGTCGCAAAGAATCAGATACAATTTAGTAACTAAATAGTAGCAGCAGCAGTTTGAAAGAACATATTATAGCTAGAGAAAATCAAACATAGAATAATATGAAAAATTAAAGCATTCATGCGACTTTTATAAAATATATAGCTTGATATGTCATAAAACTTACGACTCTTAGGATAACACAAAATATTCATGGCAGTGACAGGAATGCATCTAGGTATTTTTTCTGTAATGTTCTATAATTTTTATAAATAGAAAATTTGAAGAAATAAAAATCCAAAGTAAAAATAGGTTTGTGTTCTTAACAATATTTCAGAGTACACTGAATCTATGAACTAAGAATAACTAACCATAAGGGGAAAATGTGAAATTATGAACAGTTATGTAGAAATGAAAATTCACAATTGTCAAATAAAAATATACTATGGGGGAAGCAGAAACCAGATTGATGCATAATCAAATCATTGAAGTAGAACACAAATTTGTTCTATTTTACCAGAACTCTGAAGAAAAGAATAAAGGCATTAAAATAATGATATAACCTCTAAAAGGCACAGAACAGATTGTGGAAATCCAAATTAAACATAGCCTGAAACCCAGAGACAGCAGATATTAAGATTATTAATAAAATTAACAATCAAAAAGTCTTGAAAAAAATCTTCCTGAGGTGAAAAAGATCTTATTATTATTAATAAAAGTATGTGCCATGCAATAGGTAAATAATGGACACAAAGCAAGATTTAGATTTATTTTGGAAAAAATCCTTGAATTTGAAAGCCTTTTTTTTTCTTTCCCCTTAAGCATTTAGTAAGAAAACAAAATGAGTTGGTGGCAAATGATCAGATTTTTTTTTTCTTTTTAGCACTAGAGGAACTAGTTCTACAGAAGGTTAAGATGAGAATTTTTGTGAATGAGAAATTATATAAGGAGACAAGGTGGCACTTATGGAGACTTAGTAGCAGCAGCAAAATTTTCTCAGATATTGAAGGGTACAGAAAGAATGCCACCTACATAATTCCCAGAACTTGACTCCTCCTCTCAACTTGCTGGAATTTGAAGATCTGATCCAGTTTCCATAGGAATAATCAAAGTGGAGAACTCAAGACAAATTGTTTATAGCATAAAAGACCTGTTGTGAGCACTAAAACCAATTAAAATATAGACTTAAGTCTAAATAATTTAGGTGTATTGATAAAATCTAAAGCTATGCTAAAAATACCCCTTAGAAAATAGATTTTATAAAATACTTCTGGAACAATAAGTAATCATGTGAATATAAAAAATTCATAGTGAATAAAGAGAAATTGCCAAGAAATAAAACTTTCATCAGGTAGAATATTATAGATATGGCTTCATGTTAAAATCATAATTAAATTTAAATATATTAAAGATATCCCCTTGAATGAAAATGGGGTTTATACCTTCCAATAAACTGAGAAAAGTGTTTAATTTATTAAAGCAGGAAAAAAAGTGTCAGTGACAGGTAAGCCATAAAAGAGCATAAAACATCGAACTGGATGACAGAAGTAGCATTAAAATGGATTGATTACTTCTAAGGGGGGCAGGGGAATGTTTTATTTTAGGTTGCAAAATAATTCATGGAGCCTTCTAGGTCCCTGAATCTATACCCAGTGGGTAGCTACTCAATCAGGAAATTCTGTGTTAGATTAAAAAAAAAAAACTTATTGGAGAATAGTTGCTTTACAATATTGTGTTTCTACTGTACAGCAAAGTGAATCAACTATATGTATACACATATCCCCTCTTTTTTGGATTTCCTTCTCATTTAGGTCACCACAGAGCATTGAGTAGAGTTCCCTGTACTATACAGTAGGTTCTCATTAGTTATCTATTTTATACATAGTGGTACATATTCACTTTATTTTGGATGCTGGCAAGTGGTGGTGGGGGCAGGCCGATTCTTGTCCAAAGGCTGACTACCCGTAGTGACCATCAGTGGGCAAGAACTTTTACAGATGAAAGGAGGGAGCTACATGCAAAAACAGCACAATCAGCTCTGACAGTTATCTTGAAATTGGTCATCAGTGGTCTGACCAGTGTCATCTTGATTGTTTTAAGTACAGTTAATCTTCAGTTCCAGGGTCGGTTTGTTTCCATTTCTTGAGGCCAGTTCTCAGAACTGTGGCAGCTTATGTCATGGCTACAGTCTGGTCATCATGTAGTTAACTTCTTCCACCTGGTGGGGGTTTCAGTATCTATAAGACAGCTCACAGGATATGGCTCAGAATATTATCTATAGCCCTTGAGAAGGAACTAAAAGTCCTTGACTTTGCTTAATGACTACATTATTATTATTTGGTCTCCTTTGACTGTTTTCCTTTGTTTGTGCATTTTTTTTCTTCTCTGGTTAAGCTTATTCTTTGGCTCAAGTTTTCCCACAGAAAAACAGCAGGTGAAGGACATCAGGAGAGGGGAAAGGACCATAGGTCCTGCTCCATTTAAAATCTTGTATTATGAATAAAATTACATCTGCAGTAACTTGGAGGTATAATCAGAGGCATACTTAGCCAGCTGTCCTAGAGGGAAAGGTGAAACAAAACAGAAACTTCATAGTGTGTGCTGGATCTTACTGCCTGAAAAAGCTTGACAAGATAATATAGAAAAGACATGAACTCAGAATATAGTCAGTTTTCAGTTAAAAATGAAAAGAAATAGGAAGAGTTGAGGGACTATGGGCTTTGCAGGTTTAGAAAAGACCAAATGTTTTCCCAACTCCATATTTTAAGAGTTGGGAATAAAAAAAGATGTTGAGAGGATAAGATTTCAGCAATACTTCTCAGCTGAATAAAATGATTCAGAACAATGATCAGATTCAAGGTATGGATTCCCCATCACTTTTTACAGATAGCTACAAGATCGCTACTATTAATGAGAGTGTGTGTGTTTATGTATAAGGAAGCAAAATAAATGAGACTTGAGAATTATATTGAGGAAATACTTGTGTGATCACTGTTACATGGAACTGACTTGAAGTGAATAGATCAAAATCTTCAAAGCCTCCAATAATTTGGAAGTTAAGAGAACTTGCAGTCCTATCTTTCAGCACCTGTAGTTGAGACAGCTGTGGAGCCACTAGGGATGGCCTATTCCCATGTATTTCAGATAGGGACAAGGGAGATAATGTAAAAGAACTTCTAGAATGCAGAGCTCAGGCTCAGCAATAATCAACAAGGACTCCCTCCCACTAAGTATAATTAGGCTTTAATTGAGACTTCTACCCACAGGATAGGGAGCCTTCATAATGCCTGATTCTCAGGATTTCAACTTTGTGATATACTAGTGACTGATGGGTATATATCTCTTTTTTCCTTTTTTTTTTTTTTTGAATGGAAATTCCTTTATTTCTTCTTTGCTTGCTTGGTTTCCTTTTTGTGCCCCAATGTTCTTTCACTTGCTCCAGTATTATATTTTAGACATGTGTGGTGGTGATGGACAGATAACTTGTCATCTTTAGTACATAGGTCACCTAACCAAAAGCAATCACATCTAGTCCTAAGAGAGAGTACTGCACAAAGCCTGAAGAGTCTGAAATCTACCTGCATTTAGTACCTTGATGGGACTTTGGTTTGTCTTCACTGGGGGCATTGAAAAAAAAAAAAAAAAACATTTTAACTTCTCAGAGCAAGAGGAATGGGATGAAAGAAATCTTAGGTTATTGCATCAGGGAATAATTAAATCTACTCAGTGATCAGGGTAAATTCCAGAACTAAGACTGGCACTGCTCTCCATGTAGCATTGCTCCTCTTAAAGTTCCTGATCTTTCTCTTTATGTGAATAAATGCTGTTTCATGGAAACTGTTCTACTCATCGCTTTCTGATTATATTTTCTTTTAGCTTCTCATGAGTACTTGGTTTTAAGTATTACTTTTTAAACATATTTTAATCTGTTGTCTCCTATGAATATTCTTTACTTTCTATCTCCATTTAGTTCAGTCTTTCAGCTGTAGTGACATTAATCATACTGGGAATTTATAACACATACAGAAAGAAAATACACTACAGGTTCAATAAGTATTTTACCTCCTGCCACTAAACAGAGGCAACAGGTTGACTTTAAGCTGTCAGCAGGCAGAGACACTTCATGTATAAGAGATGAGATTCATAGGTAGTGGAATGAAAATGTAATCTCTTGAAACTGAACTCCATGGATTCAAGTTTAGGCTTGTAAAGTTATATTGAGGAACATGATATGAAAATAAGAGTTTCCTAGCAAGAAACATTTTGGCAGCTAGATTTATAATTAGTCAGTAGTTGTTGTTTAGTCATTCAGTCGTGTCTGACTCTTTGTGACCTCATGGACTGTAGCCTGCCAGGCTCCTCTGACCATGGGATTTCCCAGGCAAGAATACTGGAGTGGGTTGCCATTTCCTTCTCCAGGGGATCTTCCCCACCCAGGGATCGAACCCGGGTCTCCTACCTTGCAGGAAGATTCTTTACCACTGCACCACCTGGAAACAATAAGTGAATTCTGAAGAAATTCTTCACAAATTACGACTGTTCAGTTCAGTTCAGTCACTCAGTCGTGTCCAACTCTTTGCGACCCCATGAACTGCAGCATGCCAGACCTCCCTGTCCATCACCAACTCCTGGAGTTTACTCAAACTCATGTCCATCAAGTCAGTGATGCCATCCAGCCATCTCATCCTCTGCCATCCCCTTCTCCTCCCTGCCCCCAACCCCTCCCAGCATGAGTCAACCCTTCTCATGAGATGGCCAAAGTATTGGAGTTTCAGCTTCAGCATCAGTCCTTCCAATGAACACCCAGGACTGATCTCCTTTAGGATGGACTGGTTGGATCTCCTTGCAGTCCAAGGGACTCTCAAGAGTCTTCTCCAACACCACAGTTTGAAAGCATCAATTCTTTGACACTCAGCTTTCTTCACAGTCCAACTCTCACATCCATACGTGACTACTGGAAAAACCATAGCCTTGACTAGATGGACCTTTGTTGGCAAAGTAATGTCTTTGCTTTTTAATATACTATCTAGGTTGGTCATAACTTTCTTTCCAAGGAGTAAGCGTCTTTTAATTTCATGGCTGCAGTCACCATCTGCAGTGATTTTGGAGTACCCCCAAAATAAAGTCTGTCACTGTTTCCACTGTTTCCCCATCTATTTGCCATGAAGTGATGGGACCAGATGCTATGATCTTAGTTTTCTGAATGTTGAGCTTTAAGCCAACTTTTTCACTCTCCTCTTTCACTTTCATCAAGAGGCTTTTTAGTTCCTCTTCACTTTCTGCCATAAAGGTGGTGTCGTCTGCATATCTGGGGTTATTGATATTTCTCCCGGCAATCTTGATTCCAGCTTGTGCTTCTTCCAGCCCAACGTTTCTCATGATGTAGCCTGCAGATAAGTTAAATAAGCAGGGTGACTGTATGCCTAACTAAATAATGAACTCATAGGTAGTTTAACCACATCGAAGTTAATCACTGCTCCTTTGTTTTGCAGTCATTAATAGGATTTGAGCACTTATTAATTCACCACTTAAGACTGAAGGCTTAGCTTCTTTCCTCTGAACCCCTTACAAATTATTCAAACTCCTAGTAGTACCCACTCCTGCCATCTGTCCCAAGAAATAATGCTCTAGATTAATATTGAGGGGCATTGGGTATTGAAGAGTTTGAGCTGGTCTTTAATGATTACAGGAATGGAACAGAGAGGATGTAGAAATTACAGTGAATTTCAGGAAAGGATGATAAAATATTTAAAACCCCAAATTCCCCTGCTCTTCAGAATGTGTTTCAAATATAAGATGTTATTATGACAATGAATTGAATTGAACATAGTAAACCATTTACAATTTGTTGTTCTCTTGCAACATCCTTCAGTCTTAAACAGTTGGGAAAGAACAGAAGTTCTGAAATAGGTACAACTGATTTTATCAGCACTGATGGTAAAATACCAGAGCCTTGGCTATCCAAGCAGTCTTGTTCTATTCAGATACTCCATTTCTTCATGATTCACTCTTGGTTGGTTGTGTGTTTGTAGGAATTATCTTTTTTTTTTTTTGGTCATCCAGTTTGTTGGCATACAACTCTTCATAGTATTCTCTTATGTAGTCCTTTTTGTTTTTATTGCATCAGTTGCAAGTGCCCTCTTTCATTTCTGATTTTAGCTATGTAAATCTTCTCTTTTTTCTTATTTTAGCTGAGAGTTTGCCAATTTTGTTGATCTCTTAAAAAAATCATTCAGTTTCAATGGTGTTTCCTGTTGATTTTCTGTTCTCTATTTCATTTACCTTGGCTCTAATCTTTATTCTTTCCTTCCTTCTGTTTGCTTTGGGGTGTTTGTTCCCCTTTTTTCAGTTTCTTGAGATGTAAAGTTATGTTACTGATTTGAGATAGATCATTTTTAATGTACACATTTATAGCTCTAAACCTCCTTGTTAGCAATGCTTTTGCTGTTCCCCATGTTTTCTGTGTATATTGTGTTTTCATTTATCTTAAGCTATTTTCTGATTTCCCTTGTGACTTCTTTGACTCACTGGTTGTTTAAAAGTGTGTTGCTTAATTTTCACATATTTGTAGATAATCCAGTTTTCCTTGTGCTATTGATTTCTAGTTTCATCCATAGTAATCAAAAAGGGTACTTTCTATGACTTCAGTATTCATGGATTTTTTAAGATTTGTTTTTGTATCTATCCTGGAGAATGAAGATTGTATATTTTGCTGTTGTTGGGTGGAGTGGTCTGAATATATCTATAGTGTCTAGTTAGTCTGTGTTATTAAAGTTCTCTATTTCCTTTTTGATCTTTGTTGTTCTATCCACTATTAAACGGAAGATATTGAAGTTAAGTACTATTATTGTGTTGCTATATATTTCTCCCTTCAATTCTTGCAATATGTGTCATATATTTAGGAGTATTGAGGTTTGGTGACTATAATTTATAATATGTATAATGACTATATCTTTTTGATGAATTGATGCCCTTATGTAATGTCATTCTTTGCTTCTTATTAAAGTTTTTTATTTAAAGTCCAGTTTGGCTGATGTTAATATAACTGTACCTGCTCCCTTTTGGTTACCTTTCATATAGAATAGTCCTTTCCATCCTATCATGTTCAGCCTATGTGAATCCTTAGATCTGAAGTGAGTCTTTCATAGGCAGCATTCTGTTGGGTCTTGTTTGTTTGTTTGTTTTTTAATATACATTCAGGCAATCTCCATCTTTCGATTGTAGAGTTTAGTCCATTTTCGTTTAATTAATGATAAGGAAAGACTTACTGTTTCCATTTAAAAAAGTTGGTTTCTGCATATCCTATAGCCTTTTTGTGACTCTTTTGTGGTTCATTGCTTTATTCTTTTTTTAAATTAATTTATTTTATTTTACAACATTCTATTGGTTTTGCCATACATTGACTTGAATCTGCCATGGGCGTACATGTGTTCCCCATCCTGAACCCCCCTCCTACCTCCCTCCCCATCCCATCCCTCTGGGTCATCCCAGTGCATCAGCCCTGAGCATCCTGTATCATGCATCAAACCTGGACTGGCAATTTGTTTCACATATGATAATTTACATGTTTCAATGCCTTTCTCCCATATCATCACCCCCTCGCCCTCTCCTCATAGAGTCCAAAAGACTGTTCAATACATCTGTGTCTCTTTTGCTGTCTTGCATACAGGGTTATCATTACCATCTTTCTAAATTCCATATATATGTGTTAGTATACTATATTGGTCTTTATCTTTCTGGCTTACTTCACTCTGTATAATGGGCTCCAGTTTCATCCATCTCATTAGAACTGATTCAAATGAATTCTTTTTAAAGGCTGAGTAATAATCCATGGTGTATATGTACCACAGCTTCCTTATCCATTCATCTGCTGATGGGCATCTAGGTTGCTTCCATGTCCTGGCTATTATAAACAGTGCTACAATGAACATTGTGATACACGTATCTCTTTCAATTCTGGTTTCCTCAGTGTGTATGCCCAGCAGTGGGATTGCTGGGTCATATGAAAGTTCTATTTCCAGTTTTTAAGGAATCTCCACACTATTCTCCATAGTGGCTGTACTAGTTTGCCTTCCCACCAACAGTGTAAGAGGGTTCCCTTTTCTCCACACCCTCTCCAGCATTTATTGCTTGTAGACTTTTGGATAGCAGCCATTCTGACTGGCATGTAATGGTACCTTATTGTGGTTTTGATTTGCATTTCTCTGATAATGAGTGATGTTGAGCACCTTTTCATGTGTTTGTTAGCCATCTGTATGTCTTCTTTGGAGAAATGTCTGATCTTTGCCCCATTTTTTGATTGGGTCATTTGTTTTTCTGGAATTGAGCTGCAGGAGTTGCTTGTATATTTTTGAGATTAATTTGTTGTTCATTGCTTTGTTTGCTATTATTTCCTCCCATTCTGAAGGCTGTCTTTTCACCTTGCTTATAGTTTCCTTTGTTGTGCAGAAGTTTTAATTTAATTAGGTTCACTTTATTTATTTTTGCTTTTATTTCCACTAATCTGGGAGGTGGGTCATAGAGGATCCTGCTGTGGTTATGTCAGAGAGTGTTTTGCCTATGTTTTCCTCTAGGAGTTTTATAGTTGCTTTTCTTATATTTAGATCTTTAATCCATTTTGAGTTTATTTTTGTGTATGGTGGTAGAAAGTGTTCTAGTTTCATTCTTTTGCAAGTGGTTGATCAGTTTTCTCAGCACCACTTGTTAAAGAGATTGTCTTTTCTCCATTGTATATTCTTGCCTCCTTTGTCAAAGATAAGATGTCCATAGGTGCATGGATTTATCTCTGGGTTTTCTATTTTATTCCACTGATCTATATTTCTGTCTTTGTGCCAGTACCACACTGTCTTGATGACTGTGGCTTTGTAGTATAGCCTGAAGTCAGGCAGGTTGATTCCTCCAGGTCCATTCTTCTTCCCCAAGAATGCTTTGCCTATTTGAGGTTTTTTGTATTCCATACAAATTGTGGAATTATTTGTTCTAGTTCTGTGAAAAATACTATTGGTAGCTTGATAGGGATTGCATTGAATCTATAGATTGCTTTGGGTAGTATACTCATTTTCACAATATTGATTCTTCCAATCCATAAACACAGTATATTTCTCCATCTATTTGTGTCCTCTTTGATTTCTTTCATCAGTGTTTTATAGTTTTCTATATATAGGTCTTTTGTTTCTTTAAGTAGATATATTCCTAAGTATTTTATTCTTTCTTTTGCCATGGGGAATGGAATTATTCCCTTAATTTCCCTTTCTGTTTTCTCATTGTTAGTGTATAGGAATGCAAGGGATTTCTGTGTGTTAATTTTCTATCCTGCAACTTTACTATATTCATTGATTAGCTCTAGTAATTTTCTGGTGGAGTCTTTAGGGATTTGTATGTAGAGGATCATGTTATCTGCAAAGAGTGAGAGTTTTACTTCTTCTTTTCCAATCTAGATTTCTTTTATTTCTTTTTCTGCTCTAATTGCTGTGGCCAAAACTTCCAAAACGATATCAAATTGTAGTGGTGAGAGTGGGCACCCTTGTTTTGTTCCTGACGTCAGGGGAAATGCTTTCAATTTTTCACCATTGAGAATAATGTTTGCTGAGGGTTTGTCATATATAGCTTTTATTATGTTGAGGTATGTTCCTTCTATTCCTGCTTTCTGGAGAATTTTTATCAAAAATTGATATTGAATTTTGTCACAGGCTTTCTCTGCATATATTGAGATAATCATGTGGTTTTTTGTATTTCAATTTGTTAATGTGGAGTATTACATTGATTTATGGATATTGAAAAATTCTTACATCCCTGGGATAAAGCCCACTTGGTCATGATGAATGATCTTTTAAATTTGATGTTGGATTCTATTTACCAGAATTTTGTTAAGGATTTTTGCATCTATGTTCATTGATGATATTGGCCTGTAGTTTTCTTTTTTTATGACATCTTTGTCTGGTTTTCATATGAAGATGATGCTGGCCTCATAGAATGAGTTTGGAAGTTTACCTTCCTCTGCATGTTTCTGGAAGAGTTTGAGTAGGATAGGTGTTAGTTCTTCTCTATATTTTTGGTGTAATTCAGCTTTTATTCTCTGGTGATTTTCTTGATTTGATTCTCATTTCCTATGTGTCTATTCTGTAGATTCTTTCTGGTTGCCATTGCAGTTATATAAAACATCCTAGGTCAGGTCATTCACTCAGTCATGTCCGACTCTTTGTGACCCCATGGACTGCAGCACGCCCAGTCTCCCTGTCCATCAGCAACTCTGGGAGTTCACTCAAACTCATGTCCATTGAGTCGATGATACCATCCAACCATCTCATCCTCTGTTGTCCCCTTCTCCTCCTGCCTTCAATCTTTCCCAGAATCAGGGTCTTTTCAAATGAGTCAGCTCTTTGCATCAGGTGGCCAAAGTATTGGAGTTTCAGCTTCAGCATTGGTCCTTCCAATGAATATTCAGGACTGATTTCCTTTAGGATGGACTGGTTGGATCTCCTTGCAGTCCAAGGGACTCTCAAGAGTCTTCTCCAACACCACAGTTCAAAAGCATCAGTTCTTCGGTGTTCAGCTTTCTTTATAGTCCAACTCTCACATCCATACATGACTACTGGGAAAACCATAGCTTTGACTAGATGGACTTTGTTGGCAAAGTAATGTCTCTGCTTTTTAATATGCTATCTAGGTTGGTCATAACTTTTCTTCCAAGGAGTAAGCGTCTTTTAATTTCATGGCTGCAATCACCATCTGCAGTGATTTTGGAGCCAAAAACAATAAAGTCTCTTACTGTTTACTTTGCTTCCCCATTTATTTGCCATGAAGTGATGGGACCAGATGCCATTGTCTTAGTTTTCTGAATGTTGAGTTTTAAGCCAGTATTTTCACTCTCCTTAACTTTCATCAAGAAGCTCTTTAGTTTTTCTTTGCTTTCTGCCATAAGGGTGGTGTCATCTGCATATCTGAGGTTATTGATATTTCTCCTGGCAATCTTGATTCCAGCTTGTGCTTCATCCAGCTCAGCATTTCTCATGATGTACTCTGCATATAAGTTAAATAAGCAGGGTGACAATATATAGCCTTGATGTACTCCTTTACTGATTTGGAACCAGTCTGTTGTTCCATGTCCAGTTCGAACTGTTGCTTTCTGACAAGAGATCTCTTCAAGAAAATTAGAGATACCAAGGAAACATTTCATGCAAAGATGAGCTCAATAAAGGACAGAAATATTATGGACCTAACAGAAGCAGAAGATATTAAGAAGAAGTGGCAAGAATACACAGAAGAACTATACAAAAAAGATCATCATGACCCAGATAATCATGATGGTGTGATCACTCAGAGCCAGACATCCTGGAATGTGAAGTCAAGTGGGCCTTAGGAAGCATAACTACAAACAAACTAGCGGAGGTGGTGGAATTCTAGTTGAGCTATTTCAAATCCTAAAAGATGATTCTGTGAAAGTGCTGTACTGTATATGCCAGCAAATTTGCAAAACTCACCAGTGGCCACAGGACTGGAAAGTGTCAGTTTTTATTCCAAATGTTTTCCCCCAAAAAAAGGCAATTCCAAAGAATGCCCAAACTACTGCACAACTGCACTCATCTCACACACTAGCAAAGTAAAGAGCAAAATTCTCCAAGCCAAGCTTCAACAGTACGTGAACTATGAACTTTCAGATGTACAAGGCATATTTAGAAAAGGTAGGGGAAAACAGAGATCAAATTGCCAACATCCGTTGGATCATCGAAAAAGCAAGAGAATTCCACAAAAACATCTACTTTGCTTTAGTGACTAGGCCAAAGCCTTTGACTGTGTGGATCACAACAAACTGAAAAATTCTGAAATAGATGGGAATACCAGACCACCTGATCTGCCTCCTGAGAAATCTGTATGCAGTCAGGAAGCAACATTAAAACATCCTAGAGTACAGCATTAAATTTTAAACTGATAACAACTTCAGTCACATACAAAAATTTTAGTCCTTTTACTGGTTCAGTTGCTAAGTTTTCTCTGACTCTTTGTGACCCCATGGACTGTGGCCTGCCAGGCTCCTCGGTCCATGGGATTTCCCATGCAAGAATACTGGAGTAAGTTGCCATTTCTTCCTCCAGGGTATCTTCCTGACCCAAGGGATTGAACCCACATCTCCTGCATTGACAGGAGGATTCTTTACCACTGAGCCACTTGGGAAACCCTTTTATAGCCCCCTAAAATTTATTTTATGAATGTAATGAATTACGTTTTTATGTATCATAAACCCTTTAACATATATTTATGGTTTTCTTTTTTTTTTTCATTTAAATTATATGTACCAAAATTAGAAGAGAATACAGTTTTCTGTGTTTGTCCATGTATTTACCTTCGCTGAAGAACTTTATATTTTTAAATGGTTTTATGTTGCTATGTACTGATCGTTCATTTTAATCTGAGGGATTCTCCTTAGCTTTTCTTATAGGGCAAGTCTGATGGTAATGAACTTTCTCAGTTTTTATTTATCTTGGAAATGCTAATTTCTTCAGTTTTAAAATAGAGGATAATTTTAATTGGAGAATAATTGTTTAACAATATTCTGCTATATTCTGTGATTCTATTATACAAGGTGTTCTGCTATACAAGGAGAAAGACAATTTTTGAAAGACAATTTTGTCTGATAAAGCATTCTTTGCTGTTAGTTTCTTCTTTTAGCACTTTAAATATATCATCCCAATCCCTCTAATCTGTAAAGTTTCTACTGAGAAATTCACTGACAATTTTATGGAAATTCCTTGTATTTCTTTTCTTTTGCTACTTTCAAAATTCTCTTTGACTTTGACTTCAGTTAATTTGTTCATAAAGAGTCTTGATATGGTTCTGTTTTCATTTATTTTAGAGTTCTTTCAGATTCTTTAATCTGAATGTCTATTTTTCCCCCTCAGATTTGGGAGATTTTCAGTCATTATTTCTTCAAAGGAGCTTGCTGTTCCTTTCATTTTCTTTCTGGGATTCTTATAATGCATCTATTGATTGCTTGATAATATCCCACAAGTTCTTTAGACTCTTTTCACTTTCCACTATTTTTTCTTTTTACCTCTCTGACTAGATGTTTTCAATTGATCTGTCTTCAAGTTTACTGGTTCTTCCTCCTGCCTGATGAATTCTGATGTTCAACTTCTCTAATGAATTTTCAGTTCAGTTATTGTATCTTTTAGCTCCAGAATTTGTCTGGTTAACTATAGATTTTCCTCTCTGCTGATACTCTCACTTAGTTTATGCACCAATTTGCTGATTTTGTTTAGTTTGTGTTCTCTTTTAGTTCATTGAGCATCTTTATGACTGCCTTTTTATATTCTTTGTCAGGTAGTTCATGTATCTGCATTTTTTAGGATCAGTTGCTGGAATTTTATTTTGGTTTTTGGTTAGGCCATGTTTTCCTGTTTATTTTTATGCCTTATAATTTTTCTGCTGGAAATTTGGCATTTGAAAAAAACAACCACTTCTTTCAATTTTTGCCTACTGGTTTCATATGGAAGAAGACATTCACAATTCTGTCTGATTAGAGGTTTTAGGTCCTCTTAAATCTTTTCTTACTTCCTTCTTCCCTTGGTATCTGCCTGAAAAACTGCAGCTCTAATGTGATTCAAGTCAGGTGAGACAGAAACCAGTCCCTTGAACAACCCCTGGACAAGCTAGAACATAGGACACATGGTACGCTGTTTCTGTTTCTCTCATGATGGAGGAACTTTGGCACAGAGGTCTTCCCCCTGGTTGCTCTGTACTGTGCTGCTTAAGGGATGGAGCATAAACAGCTGCACCAAGTGCTGTGACTTTTCCTACCCCTTGCTTTTAAAATGGCCTTGATGCTCTGGTTTCTCAAGTGTATTCTAGAATTCTCATAGAAGTATTCTGGTCCTAATCTGAGGGCTGTCTTTTCACCTTGCTTATAGTTTCCTTTGTTGTGCAAAAGCTTTTAAGTTTCATTAGGTCCCATTTGTTTATTTTTGCTTTTATTTATAAAATTCTGGGATGTGGGTCATAGAGGATCCTGCTGTGATTTATGTCGGAGAGTGTTTTGCCTATGTTCTCCTCTAGGAGTTCTAATGAGATGGATGAAACTGGAGCCCATTATACAGAGTGAAGTAAGCCAGAAAGATAAAGACCATTACAGTATACTAACACAAACATATGGAATTTAGAAAGATGGTAACGATAACCCTATATGCAAAACAGAAAAAGAGACTCAGATGTATAGAACAGACTTGTGGACTCTGAGAGAAGGCGAGGGTGGGATGTTTCAAGAGAACAGCATCGAAACATGTATATTATCTAGGGTGAAACAGATCACCAGCCCAGGTTGGGTGCATGAGACAAGTGCTCGGGCCTGGTGCACTGGGAAGACCCAGAGGGATCGGGTGGAGAGGGAGGTGGGAGGGGGGGCCGGGATGGGGAATACATGTAAATCCATGGCTAATTCATTTCAATGTATGACAAAAACTACTGTATTGATGTAAAGTAATTAGCCTCCAACTAATAAAAATAAATGAAAAAAAAAAAAAAAGAAGTATTCTGGTCCTTATATTGTTGCTAACTTGGTGTGTCTATGGGGGAAAGAGGATCTGTAACTACCATCTCACTCTACTTAGCAGGGTGTTAAACTTGGGTTTTTTTCACCCCAGAGTCCACATTTCTACATAGTATGTTATCTTCTCTCCTGTGTGGGGTCTCCTTATGCTCATCTCCATCTCTGCCCATATTCACATTCCTGCTCTCTCACTATAGTCACTCAAATGTGAATGAGTTTTAGAAATTTAAATGACTTCACTGTCACAAATTTCGCCTCAGGTTAGTCTCATTCATAAGTAAAATGTCTACTTAATAACACAGTTTCTAGGTGCTTATGTGTTATAAACTTTATTCAACATACGCTATTTGATATTTACTATGATACAGTTGTTTGTTTAGGAACAGGATAAATGAATGGTAACCTGGAATGGCTTAAAAGTTAATTAGTTATGCTGTGCTGCCTACAAAGTACTATAGCAGAAATCTGGACAAATTGCTGGAAGCCTTAGAAGAGAAAGTGATTTCATCTGCCTTGGGAATTAAGGAGTTCCTCACTCATGATCTGTCATTTGAGCTGATTCGTAAAGGATAACTAGGAACTGACTAAGTGGTCAATAAGTTTTGGATATTTATTGCTGAGAGCAGTGTGGTTAAAGGTGGAGAGGGTTGAAAAGAAATGATGAGCCACTCATTATAGCAGAAGTGGAAGGAGGGGAAAGGCAAAGTGTGGCTTTATTAGGTGATGATCTTTTTTTTTGTTGTTGTTCTTAATGATGGATTTTCAAGTGTCAAGGTAACCTACATCTGGATATCTTGCCTCAACTTGGGGGTAACTTTTCTGTGAGACAGAAAGCATCTTGTTAACTTTTGCATCTGAACCCCTAGAGTCCATGTGAAGCACTGCATAAACTTCATACAGCTCTCCATAGGGCTTAGCTTGACCCCAGAATCATATGCAGAGTTCCCTAGATGAAACATATCTAAGTGTTCTACAAAATTCATGTTAATCTAACCAATGACGTTTCCCTTCTAACTAGGAATTTGGTCCCCAGGACAGGGTCAAGTAAAACCATCCTAAATGGAGGACCTCATGAAGGTGAGAGATTTTCTAAGAGTCAAAATCACTTTTTATCACAACAGGAGTTCATTATAAAATTTGATCATATAGACCAAAATTACAAGTTATGTGGCCTTAATCAAGTTATTTATGCTCTTTGAGCCACAGGCTCTTCATCTCTAAAATGCAGATAATAACAATATCCTAGCACAAAGAGATGTGAAGATGAAATAACACCTTAGTGGGATTTATGTAAATGGCTGATAGTACACAAAGAAAGTTTTTGCTGCCCCTACCCAGCCTACCGCACAGTGAGTTATAGTGAACAAACTGATTTTCTGTATTTTTTTTGACACTAAGTAATCTTCCTCTTCACAGTTTCTACAACCAACCATGAAAATATCTATAATAATGGTAATCTGGCTTTTATTGGCCCTGGGTATTTGCTGGCATGGCTCTGTAAAATATGACTGACTCAAACTTTATTCAGTTGTCTAGATCTCATGGACCATGCTGTTTACCTTCCCTATAGTATTGGCCATATTTGGACATTTGTGTCACCTTGAAATCCAAGCCTCTATCCATAAATTTCTGCTTTTATGGAGCCCACCTGAATGAGCAGAACAGGGAAGATACTCACTTTGAATGCTGATCCTCAGATAAACCTTTCCTTCATATAATGATTTGATTTCTTTATTTAGAAAGTCATTTGCCATGTGTCCCAAAGGATGCTTAAGTACCTCATTCATTGTCTTCTCTAGCTTCTTTTCATGATGTGTGAGCCTCCACTGAACTATCTTTGAAATTCTGCTTGTCAGGAAAACAGCCAAAATATTGAAACAGATGTCAAAAAGTATTTTCTCAACTTGGAATCATTAAATGGTTCTCTATTCATAGATAATATTAAATATAATTACATGATGTAACTGAATTTTAAATCTGATGTTTTCTCTACAAAACTTTTAAAACAATGTTTTAATATAAAGGTTCCTTTGCCTCACTGTGTTTGTTACACATGAATGACTTCTTTTTTTGTCTTCAGTTTCAAACTTCAAAGGAGTCTTTAACAAGAGAATCTCTCTAAAGACATCAAAACTGTAGTCATCCTCTGATTTCTTAACCCCTCTAAGCAATGCCATTACTATTATTTCTTACTTTGAGATAAGGAGCACTTCTCTACTCAGGCTGCCTGATTCTAAGTTAATCTTGGTCAGAACTAGAATTAGATCTGTGAGCAGAACTCAGTTCATTTAGTCTGGAATTTGTCATGTTATCCAAGGCATCATATGTAGCTGGATGGGTGTGGATTTTGAGTCATAGGCTTTTCCTAGTGTTCCCTCCACTGTTTTACTCACCTATTCATATGACTGGCTGGCCTGCAGTGCTGTCTTAACAGATATTTACTTTCTCCTGTGATAAAACCCTGTCAGCTTAACTGGAAACTTGGTATCCTGCTTAGGTCTTAAAAGACACCTGTCTCAAGGGACTAGGTTAGCATCATCTGAGTGAATTTGTACTTCAAATGTAGAGTAGCATGTGGAGGCTGTGGGCCTGGGTTTCTGAACCATAGACCTTTGTATGAATCTCAGCTGCACAGCTTGATCTAAGTGTTCTCTCAAAGTCTTAATTTCCTCACAAGAAAAGAAAGGATAATATTGTCTATTCTCATAGAGTTGTTGGGAAGAATGAATGTGTTAATGAAGATAAAGCACCTATAATGTCCCTGGCATACAGCAAATGCTCATTAATGTGACCTGCTAAATTTCACTGACTATACAGACCCACAGTGTTTTCGCATTTACATTTGAGGATCACCTAGTACTGAAAAGTTCTAGCAATAATGACCCTTCACATCCTCCACATTATATGTTCCCTACCTGCAATAAATTTGCATATGCTCTATTAGACTTTTTGATATGAGTCCAGTGAATACAGTTGTGTGTCTCAGCACACATATCCATGCATTGTTATACATTTCTCCAGCACATGAGACTATGTTTCCTATCAGTGCAGACCTAAGTGATAATATTTGTGGACCCTCTAGTTATGCTATTCAACCTGACACTATGGTTAGCCACAGGACCCCTTTCACAGAGGATGTCCCTTGAATTATGCCTGGGTGAGATATTAACCTAGTTCATCATGAAGACAGATGATCTTCAGGGGCGGGGGTGGGGGGATGACCCTAACTCTAAGACAGATGATCTTTTGGGCTTTCTGAGCTGAGTGAAACATGTAGCTGGTCCAATTTGCTAAATATAACCTTTAAGAATCATCACTGAGCAAAGAAGAAAACAAGGTGTCCCTGCTATGTGTGCATGTGTTAGTTGCTCAGTTGTGTCTGACTCTTTGTGACCCTGTGGACTGTAGCTCGCCAGGCTCCTCTGTCCTGGAATTTCCCAGGCAAGAATACTGGAGTGGGTAGCCATTCCTTTCTCCAGGGAATCTTCCTGACCCAGGGATCGAATGCCATCTCCTGCATTGCAGGCAGAGTCTTTACCATTTGAGCCACCAGGGAAGCCTCTAACATCCTACTTAAATATCAGAAAAGACACAGAAACAGGATAGACTGCAGAGTACAGAGGTTCATATGCTGAAAGTTCCATCTTGGTGAAAGATCCACCCAATATATTTTTCATGGGAAATGATTGAAGGATACTGCAGAAGGGAGGAGGAGCTTTTCATACTCATTGGCTTAACAGACAGTGCAGATAAGACTCACTGCTCTGGGAGAACTAGATAGAGTGACTATATGTATCATTTTGCTCACATTAGTCTCCATTTATGCCCATTTTTCTAGTAGAAGTATTAATAGTGCCCCTTTCACTCTCAAAAGAGTCCCAGTTTGGATATTATGTAGTCTCTCTAGGATTACATAGAGTGCCTGAATAGAATACACAATAACCTTAAAGTCACACAATTAACCCCTTCATTATCATTCAATTGTTTTGACTTACCTGAAAAGTATTTGCATTCTGGGCAACAATCTGTCCACTCTGAACCAGCCAACATTTGTTCCCATTCCGATCAACACTTCCACAAATAATGAAGCACTTCTCAAACAATAAGGCAGGAAAAGTAAGGCAGAGGATGTATTATCACAGGGTAGAATTTTAATGATGGAAAAAATGTTTTACTTATCTGACAAATGATGAAAAATTGAGACTCATTTCCAAGAACAAAAGAGAACATCTCTGAAATTGGAAAAAGAACAAAGAAGAGAAATAAGACTGAGCTACAAGAAAAGGTACAGATGAATGACTAAAGCAAGCAAGTGATCACATGTGAAAATAATTCAATACAGCAAGGTAAAATTCCTCATGGGAGGCAGTAATTAACAAAATGTGAATGAAAAGTCAGAGTAGAAAAAAATGTAAGAAATGGTAATAACACAAAAACACTATGTGAGTTTGAAGACCACAGAATTATAGGTGTTGAGAGGAGAAATGAGAACAGAAAGCCAAACAGTAAAGAAAGATGAAATTGAAGACAACATTCCCTTCTTGATAACAGATGTGCATATACAGATTGAAAGTAATCAGTGACTTCTAGGTGAAAGTAATGAAAAGAAACTTATACCTTGGGATATTTTGGCAAAACTTTAAATTTTAATATTCACAAATTCCCCAATCATCAAAGCAGGAAAAATGTTTGCTGACAAATACAGAAAAGTCAACCTGAACACAGTTTACTACTCAGAAAAAAAAAAAAACTAAATGGAAGAAGAAAATGAAGAAATGCCTACCATGTTTTGGACAGACATGACATCTGTGAGAAGAAAACAGTGATGTTCTAGAGCTGTGGTATCACACTTCCCTCTTTTTTTGTTCCACTTCCTGGCACACAGAGAAAAGGATATTTTAATAGTTTATAAGGTGACTAGATGTGGGTGCTCACAACAGGAAACTATCAGCCTAAAGACTCTGGCTCACCCAGGCTGTGGTGAGCCACCTCAGAGCTGAAGGGGTCAATTCCTCACACACATGTCATCCATTTTTAGTACAATCTTATACTATGGCCCATGAGTTGAGGTCCATGGGATTCTCCAGGCAAGAATACTGAAGTGGGTTGCCATGCCCTCCTCCAGGGGATCCTTCTGACCCAGGGATGGAATCTGCATCACAGGCAGATTCTTTAGTGCTGAGCCACCGGGGAAGCTTTGAGGAGGAACTAGGATTCTTTAGTAGAACCTACCATATTTGTACCTCAGCTGAAAGTGAGATGAAGGTAAAACCAAAGAGTGATAATATTTTTAAGGAGACTGAAGGGGTACACAAACCAATGAAACACAGGAGGCTAAATGTGAAGCAACTGCTAGAAATATAGGAACTACATTTGTTACTTGAATACTAGGTTTGCCTCTTGGTGGGTGTTAAGCCAAAAGACAAAAAGATACAACCAAACCAAATAATTGTTTTTGTTATTGTTCAGTTGCTAAGTTGTGTCTGACTCTTTGCCACCCCATGGACTGCAGCATGCCAGGCTTCCCTGTCCTTTACTATCTCCCGGAGTTTGCTCAAACTCATGTCCATTGAGTCAGTGATGCCATCCAACCATCTCATCCTCTGTCGTCCCCTTCTCCTCCTGCCCTCAATCTTTCCCAGCATCAGGGTCTTTTCCAATTGAGTCAGCTCTTCATATCAGGTGGCCAAAGCATTGGAGCTTCAGCATCAGTCCTTCCAATTAATATTCAAGGTTGATTTCCTTTAGGATTGACTGGCTTGGTCTCCTTGCAGTCTTTGTTCCCTTAAGATCATTGATTTCTGAGATAAGGGCAAGAATTGTGGCCAGGTTTAGATCACAAAATAGTTAGGCCAAAAAATGCCTTCTCTTCTGTCAAGAAAGCATTGCCTAGTTCTCTTTCTGCCAGGACCCTCCTACACATTGACTTTAAAATCTTAAAGTTCTTTTTGATAATGATTTTATGTGACTAAAATTATACTTTTATTATGTTTGGTTTTTAAGTATATATTAATTTAATATTGAGAGTGTTGCGAAAAAGACAAAGCCTGCTAAGCCAAATGGACAGCTGTCAGTCCTTGTCTTTAAAACTATCTTTTCAAGTGTATGATGGTGGTGGTGGTGGTTTAGTTGCTAGGTTGTGTCCGATTCTTTTGATCCCATGGACTGTAACCCACCAGGCTGGATGAAGCACAAGCTGGAACCAAGATTGCCAGGAGAAATATCAATAACCTCAGATATGCAGATGACACCACCCTAATGGCAGAAAGCGAAGAAGAACTAAAGAGCCTCTTGATGAAGGTGAAAGAGGAGAGTGAGAAAGCTGGTTTAAAATTCAACATTCAAAAAATTAACATCATGGTATCCAGTCCCATCACTTCATGGTAAATAGGTGGGGAAACAATGGAAACAGTGACAGACTTTATTTTCTTGGGTTCCAAAATCACTGCGGATGGTGACTGTAGAATGAAATTAAAAGACACTCTTTGGAAGGAAAGCTATGACAAACATAGACAGTGCATTAAAAGCCAGACATTACTTTGCTGACAAAGATCCATCTGGTCAAAGGTATGGTTTTTCCAGTAGTCATGTATGGATGTGAGAGTTGGACCAATAAAGAAGCCTGAGTGCCGAAGAATTGATGCTTTTGAACTGTGTGTTGGAGAAGACTCTTGAGAGTCCCTTGGACTGCAAAGAGATCCAACCAGTCCATCCTAAAGGAAATCAGTCCTGAATATTCATCAAAAGGACTGATGCTGAAGCTGAAGCTCCAATACTTTGGCTACCTGATGCAAAGAACTGACTCATTTGAAAAGACCCTGATGCTGGGAAAGATTGAAGGCAGGAGAAGGGGATGGCAGAGGATGAGATGGTTGGATGGCATCACGGACTCAATGGACATGAGTTTGAAGAACTTCAGGAAATAGTGAGGGACAGGGAATCCTGGCATGCTGCAGTCCATGGGGTCACAAAGTGTCAGAAACTGCTGAGCAACTGAACAACAATAATTGCTGTGTTGCTTTCTGAAATGTATGGCATTTTACAGTCAACCAACAATGATTGATAGAATTTGTTTCCTATATCCTTGTAAATAATGTTGTTTAACATTTTTCTGCCTTTTGGGGACAAAATGATGCATTTCATGAATTTATCTCTTCATTTATTTGTGAACCACTTGTATTTCTTCTCTGCATATCTTGTTCTTAGTGTTTATCCTCCCTTTTTTTTATTTCCCATTTTATATATGTGTTCCCTTCACAAATTTGTAAGAATTATTTGTATATTAGGCTTCAGCTTCCTTGGTGGCTCAGAGGATAAAGCATCTGCCTGCAATGTGGGAGACCTGGGTTCAATCCCTGGAGAAGGAAATGGCAGCCCACTCCAGTATTCTTGCCTGGAAAATCCCATGGACAGAGGAGCCTGGCGGGCTATAGTCCATGGGGTTGCAAAGAGTCAGACATGACTGAGTGACTAACACACACACACACACACACACACACACACACACACACACTTGCATATTAAGAGTAACAGTCTTCCATGTATTAAAGAGTCACAATTTTTCCAAGTTACTGTCTTTAAAACGTTTATATTATTTCTTGATTAGATCTTACATTATATCAATGTTTTCCTTTATGGCTTTTCTCTTGTCTAGGAAAGACTTCCTCACTCTAAGTTTGATCCTCAGTCTCATATCCTTTGTTATTCTATATTCTCTAGTCTGATCATGGCTCTAATGCTTAGTGGTCTGAGTAAAGTTTAAATATCTGGGTCCTGCATTACTCCAATATTCTCAGAAAAATAATGTTTTCCGTGATCAAGATCTGGATAATATGTATTGTTTCTCACCTTTCTCCATCAATTTGATCTTAATTTTGATGTTTTTAGAAAATATCATTTTAGTCAGTAGCTGCACTGTAGTTTGATTATACCTGCTGTTTTATTCTCCAGTTTTCTTTTTTTTTTCTTTAAATGGGGAATGCATTCAGTGTGTAGCAGAGTCAGGTGAATGTTCTTCCATCTCCAGATTTTCATCAGAGGTGCATTTACAAGTGTTGATGACTCCCTCTAACAAATAACCACTTAATTTTGTTGTTATTTACCCACACCTCAACACTTTCTCTTTGTAGTTTGTTTTTCTACATCTTTGGATACTTTATCTAGTTTACCTTTGGCTTTATCTTTTCTAACCATCCTTTAAACGTTGGGGCTTTTATGAATCTGACCTGGTCACATTATCTCTGCACTCTTTATAGTCTATCTGGAAAATCTCATTTAATGCAGGGGCCTCAAATACCACCTGTATATTTTTTATCCTCAGAACTATCTCTTTATTCCAGACTTATCTCCAGCAATGTATACTCACATCCAACTACCTACTTCCATTTCTACATGATAATTAACATGTGTCCCAACTTATTTAAAAACTGCTTTATTTCCCCCCAAACCTGCTCATCTGTCAGTCTCCCACTTGTGAATATATAACACCAATAGCCATGCATTTCTGAGGCCAAAACCTAAGGGATCATTCTTCATCTTTCTCTTTTCTTCATGGATGACATCCAAACTGTTTAGCAATAATGTCAAATCTTCCTCCAAAATAGTTCCCCCTTTCTTCAGTCTTGGCCGTCTCCAGTCCATTCTCCACACATCTGCCAGAGCAGTGATTTGGAAACCCATTGCATATCATATTTTCCTCCTTTTATAACCTCCTGTAGTGGCCCTCTGCCTCATTGCCCTTTGATTACCACAGCTTACAAGGCCCATCATGATATGACTTCTGATCACATCTACACATTCATCCCTTATCTTTGACTCTTTTCACATTTCACACTCAAGGAAAACTCAAATGCGCCATGCCCCTCCTCACAGGCACTTTATACACGATTCTTTCTTCCTGAAGCATTTTCTCCTCCTCTTCCTTTTTTTCATGTCTTAGTGCTAGTTCTCCTTCAGGGGTCAGGAATTTTCCGAAGTCAGGAAGTTATTCCTGATCACTAACCCTCAGGTTACACTGTAACCAAATACAGGTTTGGCCACTGGCCAGTCAACAGCCAATAAATCGAGGGGCAAGCTTTGATAGAGAGGCAAGACACTTTATTCAGAAAAGCCGATGATCTGGGGGAGATGGTGGGCTTATATCCAGAGAACAACTCCAAAGATTCTGCTCCATGACACTTTTTTAAAGGGAAAAAGGGGATACCATCTCAGTTAATCATTAAGGCAGGAGGTCATATTCTTCATCATTTTTCCATTATGTGCAGGCCTGCTGACTTCCCCCCATCACAAGATGCTGTCTTGTCCATATGGTCTGCCTGCAAGTTTACTAAAGGGAAGCTAGGGGTAGAGAGTCAGTCATTCTTTAACTACTTAATATTTCATCCTTATACCTTCTATTGCAGGAATGGAATCAAGGGGTTAAGTAAGGTATTGTATATATTTAGTAAAGCAGAAATCGGGAGCTAAGTTAAATGTTGCCTAATGATCTCATCTTTCTGATTAAGGTCTAAAGAAAACAAGGATGAGCAAACAGAAAAGGGGCCAAAGAGCTGCTTACAACATTAGGTATCCCTAGCATATGCTATAATCAGTGCACCAAGAATAGAGCAAAGGTTTGTTTACAGGTGTCTGTTTCCTAGTAGACTGCGTTCTGTGGAGGCAGCAGTTCTGTCGTCTTACTTCTGTCTAGCACAAGGACATCTTATCAAACATATTTTGAATCAAGTAATGGACTGGATGAGTGATTTTTCAAAGTTCTAAAAAACCCCTTCAGATAACCTGAAGAGTGCAGTAGGGTAGGGGGAGGAATAAAGGAAAAGAGGAAGTCATCATACGAATGATTCTGGAGCCTCAGCCCCACTTCCAGTACAGAAACTGCACTTTCACCAACACTTCTATGAAACTTTTGTTTCTGATTTTGTTTGAGAAAAGGTTCTGCTGAGAATAAAGTCAGAAAAAGCCAAAGCCCAAAATATTGAAGCTCTCCCCAAGCTCTTAATTCCATAATTTTGTGAAACTGCAGTGAACTAAATGATGGAACTAATATAGGATGAAAACATTAGACTCTAGTCTACATACAAAGGATCTTCAAAGAGGTTTGCCTCAGACTCAGATCATTTTCAGACAGTTCAGCAGATCGTTGCACTACTGTATGAGACAATCATTCAGGAAACTGTTTCTAGGAAGACAGTTTTTTTTTTCTTTTCAAGAGTACATAGACTAGTAGCTAAAAACAAATCATTATGTGGTGCCTGCAGAACTAGGATACTGTTTCTCTCAAACTATTATTCAAACCCATGATAGTTTCATTCCATTTTAGTTAATAACTGACATAAACCTATAAAATCCACATTCTTTCTCTTGCCTGTGGGAGCTCTTGATTCAGGAAACTTGATTGAATATAAAAGGCAATATTCAGAGAAGAAAGACACAATTGTACAACTAATTAAATCACTTGCCTCTTGCCTCAGAGGTTAATGAGCATCCCAATCAGGGATCACAAAACCAAAATTAGATGTTTTAGAAGTGAGGTAAATAGGTATTATAATCTTCATATTAAAAATTATTAAAGTTTTTAATACCACTCTCTATTTTGCTCTCTCTCCTTTGTTTTTGTAATGTTTTCACATTACAAAGCACAGGATTCAAGAAGTGTCAGGGGCTTTGGAGACAATACTGCACAAATTTTCTTCTCATATAACATGAAAAGGCCCAGGGAAGGGAAACAACTCACCCCAGGTCATTCAAGTAGTAAAAACAAGGTTAGAAATCAGGACTATGACTCTTAATTAGATGATCTCTTTTTTTTTTTTAGATGATCTGTCTTTGATACTAAATTTCAATCTATTTATATTTTTGAAAAAAGTATAATATAGGACAGAATAATATACCCCATGAGGCATTGTAGCACAGTAGAAAGAATATGGATTTTAGAGGAAGACAGATCTGGTTTGAGTTCCACTTTAGGTCTCTTCCTAGTTTCTTAAACACCTTGGACCTCACTGTCTGCCTCTGAAAGATTAAGATGAAAATATTAGTTGTGGTTGATTATACTTTTCAAATTGGCCACAACTATACGTCCCATTATGCATGCTTTTCATTAATGTGACCTGAATGTTCCTACCGACAATAGGTGGACCTTTGTCCCCTCCTCTCCTATCTGATTTGATTTGTGACTGTTCTGAGCATTAGAGGGTAACTAAATGATAGTATTCTCACCTGGAGAATCCCATGGACAGAGGAGTTGCAAAGAGTCAGACATGACAGAAATGACTTAGCACACACACACGCACACATATGACTTCCAAAGCTAGAACAGAAATGGTCTGGAAGTTTCTACCAGGTTTTCCTGGGGCACTTGCTTGGAGGATGGTAACTGCCAGGTGTGAGGTTCAACTGCTCGGTAGTTACTATTGTGAACTGGTGGACAGTCCTAGCTGGGATTCCAACTTACAGCCAACATTTCCCACCAGCCATGGGAGTCAGCCATTTTGAATGTTCAGGCCAGTGGAATTTTCAAATGAGTGAAATTATAGCTGAAATCTGGCTTCAGTAGCATGAGAAACCCCAAGAAGTAGGCAACTGAACCTTTTCTGAATTCCTGACCAGTTATATCATGAACACAGCAAAAGCATTTTCATTTTACTCTAAATTTAGGGTCATTTGTTATGTAACAATAGCCAGATCACATGCTATATAAGGACTAAAAGGTAAAGCACACAGTATAGTACTCACCAATACAGAGCTAGTTTTTATGAAATTACATTAAAAAAAGAAGCACTCCCATTTTTACATTGAGGCAATGATAATTTTTTATTATACACAATTTAAATTACACTTCAGGAACATATGTGATGGCTCCAGTTAATCTGAGGTCCCTCATATTTCCCTTGTCATTCTCTTGCCTTCACATATACTTTCAGCTCTTTCTCTAGATGTCAGCCCTGGTCATTCTCACTTGGAGAATTCCATGGACAGAGGAACCTGGTGGGTTACAGTCCTTGGGGTCACAAAGAGTCAGACATGACTGAGTGACTAACACACACATTATATTTAGGCTGATACTATTATTTAAGTAATATATGTGACATTTGAGAAATTCTCCCAATGTGGATATACATCCACTTATAAAAGTTAGTATCCACTTATGCCACACATATATGCTTTGATGTGCCAAATGTATGTAGACCATATGTCCAGAACATGTAAATGAAGCCACACAAATGAATCACATCTGATCAGTTGTCCTTCTAATATGTACAGAACATACATAATCATGTTCTCTGGCATAGAGAGAGAACTACTCCATAAATGATGATAGGGATGCTTCCTGTGTAATGAAAAGGCAGGACTCAAGTTTGGAAAAGATGTTCATTAAATAAAAATATTTTAAATGCAATGATATGGCTGGCTGGCTGTATATCACAGAACCTGGGGATGGTCCTATCTTTTTTCTAGAAAAGAGCTGTGCAGTGACATCTGCTAAAGGTCACCATGAATCAACAGGGATTGGAGTCAACTCAATGCTCAGAGTCCTTTCCAATTTATGAGTCCTCTCTTAGGAAAGTAGTGCTCATCCTCCCTTCACTGCCCCCCCCCCATCATTTTATCTCCCATCATCAAGCATACCATATTTCAAGAACATTTTCATCAATTACTGTGGATGAAAGGAAGGCAACTTCCATTTATGAAGTGCACAGTTTGCACCTGGTGAATCATTGTGCTACTTCACATGTCAATGTCATTTAATTCTCCCAGGAGAGTGTGGTGAAACAAGAGAGCACTTGGATAGAAGTGTTTATGAATAGTACAAGCAAGCAATTATTGTCTTCCTAGATCCATAAAATATTAATTTTGGAAGAAATTTCTAGAGATCATTTGGCCTAGTGATTTTTAACCAGATTTTGGCTTCAGTTCTATTAATATAGGTGACAAATTATCCCTAATGTTGTTGTATAGTCACTAAGTTGTGTCTGACTCTTTTGTGACCCCATGGGCTGTAGCCTGCCAGGCTCCTCTGTCCATGGGATTTTCCAGGCAAGAATACTGGAGTGGGTTGTCATGCCCTCTTCCAGGGGATCTTCCTGACCCAGGGATCAAATCCATGTCTCCTGCATTGGCAGGTGGATTCTTTACCTCTGAGCCACCAGGAAAGCCATCACTAATATTATGTCTTCTTCTAACTAGAAGATCGGAGGAAAGGAGAGTTAGGGTAGAAATCTTTGTATTTTGAAACTGAAAGCTCATCCAGGACTTGCCAATAGACCTTTTGCTGAATACATGTCACTGTTTTTCCCCGCCACCCCCATTTGAGAATCCTGAAGCAGCTGGATACTCTTTCTTTACCAGTGAAACAGTTGGAACATTATGACAACGGAGATGAAGTGACTTGGCCAAAACACTGCAAGACTGTATTAAAGGTAATCATCTCTATTCCTTTCTTCTAGGACACTCTCTACCTATCTTAGAGAATGTGCGCTAATGTCAGTATTTAAAAAAAATGATTAATTTGAGAACTGATCAGGCCACCCTTATATAAGCGGAACTTATTGTGTCCCAAATGCAAATTATATGAGTGCAAGGGACCCAATGGTCTTCACATTTTAGTCAATGTCCCATTTGCAAGATAAAGCCCAGAACACTGGTGCTGGAGTCATCATCTGTAATTCCAGGCAAATGAGAGAAACACCATGCATATTAATTACTCCCTCTACAAAACTGAGGTTGATGGGAAATTGGGGATGCTAATAACCATCATAGGAATTAAAATAACCTGAAGTGCTATCCAAACATGAATTAAAGTATTCTATCACTTGCAGAAATCATTTAATGAGTGTCTACTCCCTCAGAAATGTATTATTTTTTTCTCATTTCATTGATTGATTTTTGGCATGAATGTAGATGTGGGAAACAGATACACTTTACCTGATTCTGTAGCCCTTATTTGTATTATTTCATGAATTCATTATAGCAGAACCTTCAATATATTTTAATGCAAGCAGAATAGATAATGAGTTCCTCCCAGTGTCTCACTTTACCTATCTACATTATTTTTTATCAAATTAAATCATTGGTCAATAGAATCTTTGATTTTCCATACTGGTGGTGAATGCTGCAATTCCATGGCTTTCAAGGATCTTGGCATTCAAATTCATGATAGATTCAGTTTTTCTTGGAAAAGAGAGATTTACCTTTGAGTCAAATGAACTACACCATCACAACCTAATAACAATCTTCACTGAAAGCAGTTGAAAATGATTAGTGAGCACATTCATCCTCATCACCACAGGTTGCAAGTCAACATTGTTGGAAACTTCCTGAAGAGAAGATATCATCCACTTAAAATGGGCCAGAGATGTTTGCTTTTGGTACGTCTTTTACTCTTCAGTTTTGAGTCTGTCCTCATACCCTTAACCAATATATCACATACTAAACCCTATAAACTTGATCTCTATTCATGACAGAAAACTATTCATTCTGAGCATGTGGTCCTATCTTCTTCTTGCCTACCACCCATCTCAGCAGTGACATCACTCATCTTCTCTGACAGATGTCAACTCTTTCTTCTTTTAATTCTAACCAAGAGTTCCCTGAACTATGACATTTTCTTGCATCTGACTTTCTGCTTCTCATCTCTGTCACCATCTTTTAGCATCCTTATATATAGGGAAAAAGTGACACTTTTGATCTGTTCTAAAGCAGAGCTGTTGCTTTAGTTATCTGTTGATCACTGTTTGAGGTTTGCAAAGGCAATACCTTCACCTGAAAAGCAGAGCTGGAGATTGCATTATCTTCACTCTGTATAAATGAAACCTATTGATGTGATCCAGAAATGGAGAGGGGATTAGAGAACAGAACAAGAACAGACTAGAATCATATGCCTGTGAGTGTATGGGGGAAAATACCTTTTTTATTTTAAACTTAATTGGAAAATGAGACAAAAGGTCCATTTTGCTCCTGTAACTGTGGCCTGAATAGAAAATTTTAGCCAATTTTTGTCAGTATCGCCTATAAGGGAAAAAGTATTGAATGAAAGCACCAAAGGTGAGCCTTAGGGACCAGTATGTTTTTCAGCAGCATAGGTTTAAGGAGAACTAAAATTGTATGCTGTGACAACACTATAATTTTGTTACAGAATAAACAAGTGAGAGAGAGAGGGACGAGATGCTGGAAGCATGCACACTTTACTGAGTAAAATTATTACTCCATTTAAAAGTTCAATTGTGATTGCAAATAGCCCGAGAATAAAGAGTGAATTTGCATAAACTGTTTAAAAAGGGATTCAGATTCCAGGTTTTGTTCTGTCAGTATTGCACTAACCAACTCGTGATGGCTAATTAGGACTCCAGTGTGCTCATACTGTGGCCTCAGAAGAGTTGTAGTAATATATTTAATCACTGAGAAGAAATTAAGTGATGGATAAATTAACATCATCTAATTGATGATGGCACAGATTATTTATTGTGGCATGTAAATATGTTTTTAAGTGTGGCTTTGTCATGGACTATGTTAACATGTGTGTGAACTTGCTTCATCTCCTTTTGTGAAAGTAAACATTGTATTTTTAAATTTTTTAAATTGAAGTATAGTTGATTTACAGTGTTAATTTCTGCTGTACAGCAAAGTGATTCAGTTATACATATACATACATATCTATATATACATTCTTTTTTATATATATATTCTTTTTTTATATAAACAATTATGGTTTATCATAGGATAATGAATATAGTTCTCAGTGCTATATAGTAGGACCTGTTGTTTATCCATTCTCTATATAAAAACTTATATCTACTAACTCCAACCCTTTCTGCCATGGCAATCACCAGTCTATTCTGTCTGTGAGTCTGTTTCTGTTTCATAGATAGGTTCATTTGTGTCATATTTTAGATTCCACATATAAGTGATATTATATGGTATTTGTCTTTCTCTTTCAGACTTCACTTAGTATGATCATCTCTAGTTGCATCCATGTTGCTGCAAATGGCATTGCCTTTCTTGTTTATGACTGAGTAGTATTCCATAATGTTTGTTTGTTTGTGTGTGTGTGTATACACACACATCTTCTTTATCCATTCATCTGTTGATGGACACTTAGGTTGCTTCCATGTCTTGGCTATTGTGAACAGTGCTGCTATGAACATAGGGTGCATGTATCTTTTTGAATTATGGTTTTCTCCAGATATATGCCCAGGAGTGGAATTGCTGAATCATGTGGTAATTCTGTTTTTAGTTTTTTAGGAACCTCCATACTGTTTTCCACAGTGGTGTACCAATTTATATTCCCACCAGCAGTATAGGAGGGCTTCTTTCTCTCTACACCCTCTCCAGCATTTATTTGCAGACTTTTTCAAGATGACCATTCTGACTGCTCTGAGGTGATTCCTCACTATAGTTTTGATTTATATTTGTCTAATAATTAGCGATGTTGATCATCTTTTCATGTGCTTGTTAGCCATCTGTATGAAAGTAAGCATCTTAGTTGCGGGGACATCAAATGCTGATGGGGGACTCACTAGGCATGCTAAACATTGCATGGGTTAAGTGCCATTGGTACCTACTTAATGTGACAACTACTTCCTCATTCATCATTCATCTTGGGTCATATATTTTATATTTATTAACTAAGCAAAAATGCCATGTATCACTCCATTTTAATTTTCCTTTCCACATCTTTTGAGCTAAATGCAAGGTGGCTAGAATAGGGAGATGTCATTAGCTATTCAGAGTAGATGCACCACTGTATGCATTTTGTTGTTGTTCAGTCGCTAAGTCATGTCCTGACTCTTTGCGAACCCCATGGACTGCAGCATGCCAGGGTTCCCTGTCCTTCACTATCTCCTGGAGTTTGCTCAAACTCACATCCATTGAGTCGATGATGCCATCCAACCATCTCATCCTCTGTCACCCCCTTCTCCTCCTGCCTTCAATCTTTCCCAGCATCAGGGTCTTTTCCAGTGAGTCAGTTCTTCACATCAGGTGGCCAAAGTATTGGAGCTTCAGTTTCAGCATCAGTTCTTCCAATGAATATTCAGGGTTGATTCACACATAATGAGATACTTTTCTCTTTGTCTTGCCCTGCCCCTTCCAGCCCCTCACAGTTGGAGGCATTGATGCCCTCTGCCAATGCAGTCACATGTGGTCCCCGAGTCAACCCAGCAGACAGCAGACATATGAAAAGAGCCACAGCAAACCATCAAGTCAGGTCTAGACTAAGTTTTTGCTCTTGACTTAGCAGGCAGAGGACTGTATACCTGCATGACCACCATGTCAGTGCACTCTCTATGCTGGTTAGCATTTTCTTTCATGGTTCTCTTGGTCCTACAATTCCCACTGGTACTATAGATGGCTCTGAACCCTGGAAACCTGACATTTTACCCAAGTTCTTGCTGTTCTCCTCCTAGAGGGTTGGATCATACATTTGATACCCTTGTTCCCCATCCTTTCCCAGCTAGGATCTTGCTGGGAAATAACTGAAATCACAGTAATTACCGAAACAAGCTCAATTGTCTCATCCCTTTGGATTTTTTTTCTTTTCTGTTTTTCATTTATTTTTATTAGTTGGAGGCTAATTAGTTTACAATATTGTAGTGGTTTTTTTCATTTGGATTTTATATATTGGGAAGTTTGGCCATGATTCTCAGTGTCCAGTTCTATATTTGAGCTTAACTCCTGTTATCTCCCTCCTCTTTAACTTTGCCTTTCACAACTGGCAAGAGCCACCACTAAACCTCATCCCCTAACTTGACAGAGCTAACTGAGATAATAAATAAATAAATAAATAAATAAATAAATAAATATATATATATATTAACATTGTGACAGCATTCCCTTGGTCCCATTCTCACCCTTATTCTTTTCAATAATACTAATAATGAATCTCAAAAACAGTATGACATGATTTTCCATGAACTATCAGCATTTTCATAGCTAAACAGCTGCATTCGGTCTACACTGCATTAACTCTGGTCACAACAGAACTTCCTGAGAATGGAGGATGAAGATCCTGATGTCTGTGTCCAAGGCATTGAATATATCTCCCTCCCTCCTCCTGATCACTGCTTCTAATGCATTTTTATTCTGAGATACAATGCTTTGAAGTAAACACTATGTTTAAAATGTCTGCTTTGTAATTAGGTAGTCACATACATGTAGTTGAAAACAAGATCATAATACTCTACTCGGAAACATATAATTTAAACGAGTAAGAGGTTATATATTCTAAGCAACCTTTTGTTTCCTGAACAACTATTTTTAGTATGCAAATATACAGATGTGCACACTTGTTGCTCTCTAATGAATAAGCCGTGTCAGATCTAACAAAAGCGATAACAATTTTTTAGTTATAATTTTATTTATTTATTTTAGTTATAATTTTAAAAAGAAATTTTCAGTGCATCTTTTGTGCATTTTATTTATATGAAGCTTCTAGTTTTTTTGGATACATTGTCTACACATATAGTCAACATGAGTATTGTGATATTAAAAAAAAAAACTCTTAACCTGATATGGCAGCAAATGTCTAAGTAACACTTCACGTTTTTAAGTGGCATATCCACTGATTAGACCAAATATTCAGCTCAGCTAAACCAAATATCTTGCAGCTGATTATAAAAATTGCTGTCAAATATTCATGTTTTATCCAGATTGGAAGTCATACAAGAATCCAATCTTCCTTGCTAGGTTATGTCTCTTTGCATAGTTACATAAATATCAAATTATTTGCTTAAGATGTCAAGTGGCTTATATAGGGTAGCTTAACACCTTCATTAATATATTGCAAATTTCATGATCTTGATGTACACATTCCTATAAAATAAAATGATAAATAAGAAACATTTCAATAAAACAGAGGAAATGGCTCTATGGGAGTTTTCTATGCATAACCTTGAATTTTAATGAAATATCTGATAAAACAGTTTATTTTCTAATGCTACTAAATATATATTTATAATACATATATTTATTATTTTTATTTATTTTTTGTTGAAGTATATGTGATTTACAATATTCTTTTTCCCTGGTGGAAAGTGAAAGTCACTCAGTTTGTCCGACTCTTTGTGACCACATAAGCTATGCAGACCATGGGATTCTCCAGGCCAGAATATTGGAATGGGTAGCCTTTCTCTTCTCCAGGGGATCTTCCCAAGCCAGGGATCGAACCCAGGTCTCCCGCATTGCAGGCAGATTCTTTACTAGCTGAGCCACGAGGGAAGCCCAAGAATACTGGAATGGGTAGCCTATCCCTTCTCCAGGGGATCTTTCTGACCCAGGAATCAAACAGGGGTCTCCTGCATTGCAGGCAGAAATTATTTTTCATATATATACATTCTTTTTATACATATATACATTCTTATATTGGGGAAGGAAATGGCAACCCACTCCAATATTCTTGCCTGGAGAATCCCATGGACAGAGGAGCCTGGCAGGCTACAGTCCCTGGGGTCGCAAGAGTCAGACACAACTTAGCAATGAAACCACCACCACCACCATACATATATATGTATAACTGAATTCGGTATTACAGGGTATTGAACATAGTTCTCTGTGCTATACCTAAGACCTTGTTGTTTATTCATTCTACATATACAAGCTTACATCTGCTAACTCCAGACTCCTACTCCACCTCTCTCCAAGCCCTTCCCCCTTGGCAACCACCAGTCTGTTCTCTATGTCCCTGATTCTGTTTCTGTTTCATAGATGGGTTCATTTGTGTCATATATTAGATTCCACATATAAGTGATATCATATGGTATTTGTCTTTGTCTTTCTGACTTGCTTCACTTAGTATGACAATTTCCAGTTGATCCACGTTGCTACAAATGGCATTCTTTTTCTTTTTCTTGTGGCTGAGTATAGTATTCCATCATGTATATATGTGTGTGTGTGTACACACCACTTCTTCATCCATTCCTTTGCTGATGGATATTTAGATTGCTTCTTTGTCTTGGCTATTGTGAATGTGCTGCTGTGAACATATTATAACATAGGTGTTATAATATATATATTTAGCAATGTATCTGCATATACTACATACAAAAAATTAACTATTCACACATATAAATGAATATCCATGTGTGTGTGTGTATATATATATATATATATATTCTATCTATACATACCTCGGAAGGCACATGTTAATTTATTATTAGGTTTATTGTATATTTGCGGACACAAGTTGTAGCTTGTACATTTCTCATAAAACTAAATGTGCCCAAGGATATCACTCTCTTTTTTCAAATAGGAAAGTTAAGACTCCAAAGCATAGGATGTTTATACTGTACTATGTATCAGCAAGCATTCTATTAATTATTTTATTTTATTTATTTATTTTTCCATTTATTTTTATTAGTTGGAGGCTAATTACTTTACATCATTGCAGTGGTTTTTGTCATACATTGACATGAATCAGCCATGGATTTACATGTATTCCCCATCCCAGTCCCCCCTCCCACCTCCCTCTCCACCCGATCCCTCTGGGTCTTCCCAGTGCACCAGGCCCGAGCACTTGTCTCATGCACCCAACCTGGGCTGGTGATCTGTTTCACCCTAGAAAATATACATGTTTTAGATTTTACTATCTAACTATTGAACCTTCAAATGTTTGTTTTTCTTTGCAGAAATTCTTTTATTTGTTCAGTGAGCATTATTAGCAAATTCAATTTTTACTTAAGAGTACTATATCCTTTAGGATTTATTAGGTGGTAGGTGGGATAGCAAGTGGAGAGAGGATGATGATAGATGAGAAATGATATAGGACAATGTGTGCTATAAATAATACAAAAAATACAAAGGAATGAGTCAGTTTATAAGAGTCACTGTGAGAGTAAAACATCAGAACTGAAAGAAACTCTTCATAGAGGAAGGGCAGTGATGAACATCCTTTGAACCTCACACTTTTGGGTTAAGGTGGCATTTATCTAACAGCCACCATTAAGCCTTTCCCTACAAACACAGTATCAGAAAACCACAAAAATGCCCTTAAAAAGGAGGCTACAATCTACTGTCATAATTTAAGAGAATTTTATATTAAGTTCAAGACCCATGACACTGAGTTAAGACTCATAATAAACAACTGATACATTATACCACACAATTAATGGAAATCTGAAAGCCTGCAAGAAAGATGCTTTGCCCTTCTCCCACTGGCTGTCCTGTGATTAAGACATCGAGGGTTTCTACCAAAAAGAAACTTGGGCAGCTATCTCTCTACTAATTATTGTTTTCATTTTTGACAATTTTATTGAGATTTGCTTACATATAATATACTGATGAGTTGAACTATAAAGAAAGTTGAGCAACAAAGAATTGATGCTTTTGAAATGTGGTGCTAGAGAAGACTCTTGAGAGTCCCTTAGACTGCAAGGAGATCCAACCAGTCAATCCTAAAGGAAATCAGTGCTGAATATTCATTGGAAGGACTGATGCTGAAGCTGAAACTCCAATACTTTGGCCACCTGATGCGAAGAATCGACTCATTTGAAAAGACCCGATGCTGGGAAAGATTGAAGGCAGGAGGAGAAGGGGAAACGGGGATGACAGAGGATGAGATGGTTGGATGGCACTATGATGGACATGAGTTTGTAGGCTCTGGGTGTTGGTGGGGCTTCCCTTGTGGCTCAGCTGGTAAAGAATCTGCCTGCAATGTGGGAGACCTAGGTTCAATCCCTGGGTTGGGAAGATCCCCTGGAGAAGGGAAGGGCTACCCACTCCAGTATTCTGGCCTGGAGACTATACAGTCCACGGGGTCACAAAGAGTCGGGCATGACTGAGCGACTGAACTGAACTGAATATATTGACATATATAACTTATTTATATGCAATGAATATATAAATAATTTATTTACATACAATTAAGCCATTTTAAATCTGCTGCCACTAATTGGTTTTGAAGGGTGCCTATACTTCTGAAACCATCCCCACAATCAAGATATAGAAAATTACTATCACTCAGAAAATTCCCCCATGCCTGCATCTAGTCATTGCCACCTCCCCAGAGGCAATTATTGATCTAATATTTATCAACCAAAGTCAGTTTGCCTGTTTTTGAACTCCATATAAATGAAATTATGCAGCAAGTGCTCTCTGTGTCTGGCTTCTTAAGCTCATGCATATGTGCGTGGTCAGTCACTTCAGCTGTGTCCGACTCTGCAATCCTATGGACCATAGCCTACTAGGCTTTTCTTTTCTTCTCTTTTCTTTTCTATTCTTGGTTTTCCAGGCAAGAATACTGGAGTGATTGCCATACCCTTCTCTAGTGGATCTTCCTGACCCAGGGATCAAACCCAGGTCTCCTGCATTGCAGGCAGTTTCTTTACCATCTGAATCACAGCATTGTTTTTCTGAGATTCATCCATGTTTATGTGTGTATCAGTAATTCAGTCTCTGCTTAGTAGTGTTAACTTGATCAACAAAACATTTATCTTTTAATGGAAATGATTAATATTCCCAATATGCATTGGGATTTGCATATCATTTGAAATGGTTGGCATTTCAAAAAGAAACTGCTATAAAAATCTGTGAATAAGTCTTTTTATAAATAGATGTTTTCATTTCTTTTGGATACATACCTGTGCAAGATCTGTATGAGGGTTGTTTTTAAGACTTTCAGAACAATGTCTATAGTTGCCTTGACTCTAAGCCTAATGGGTCCCTACTATTGAGGTGTGATTCATTTAAGATCTCTCCTTGCATATGTCAGGTGTCCAGTCCAGTCTCTTCACTCTGGCTGGTCAAAAGTCAAATGGAGTCTAGGCCTGTGCAAGTTCTCAGAATTGTTCACCTGACAGCTCCTTACTATCACTTAGCCTAATTCTTGTGAAGTCTTGCCCTCTGTTTGTGTAAGTCGGAGTTCTGCAGTGCCCTCACCGGGACCCAGCGCAGACTCCTGGAGCTCTTTGTCTATACAGATCCCTCTTTCCAAGACTCTGCCTTACATATTTCAGCTACATCAGCATTTTTCATTCTAAATGTCTAACTCAAATCAACAAAACCTCTATGTTTTGCTTGGGTCCCCAGTCCCGCATAGCAGTGTAAAAGGGGCCTCTGGGAAGGGAGATTAGATGATCATCTTTCATCTCCTGTTTTCCCTCTCCCTAGTATGACTGTCTGGAGAAGGCACTGGCACCCCACTCCAGTACTCTCGCCTGGAAAATCCCATGGGCAGAGGAGCCTGGTGGGCTGCAGTCCATGGGGTCGCGAAGAGTCGGACACGACTGAGCGACTTCACTTTCACTTTTCACTTTCATGCATTGGAGAAGGAAATGGCAACCCACTCCAGTGTTCTTGCCTGGAGAATCCCAGGGACGGGGGAGCCTGGTGGGCTGCTGTCTATGGGGTCGCACAGAGTCGGACACGACTGAAGCGACTTAGCAGCAGCAGCAGCAGCAGTATGACTGTCATGATATGCATGTTTTTCAGTGTTTGAAAACATACTTTTTATATATTTTTTTCTTTTTCCCACGTTCCCAGTCCAATACCAAACAGGTTTCAGACACTTTGTCAGGATTGAACAGTGATGTCCATGGATTTTGTTTTGGAAGGTGGCTAAAGTATTATACCTCTCCCCTTGGATCTTTAGTTATTCCTCACATGGTGGGATACAATTATTCACACATGACAGAGCAGGAGACTGAGAGGGGAGTGGTAACCATCTCCTGTTTCCAAAGGAAGATAATAACCACCTGTGAGTTTCTAATAGCTAGGATAGGAAAAGGAAGAACCCTGGTTTACTCACATATTGTGAACCTTTGTGTTGCCAGAGCTTCTTTGGTTTACCGCAATAAAGAGAGGAATGATGAAGTTAGGAAATGTTTCAACACAATTCAAATGAGATATACTGGAAAAATACTTGCTGGAAATTGGGCCCACTCCTGTGTATATCCATCTGCTTTCAACCTACAGATCTGCCAAGGTATTCTACCAAATCCCAAATGTAGGGGTTTCCAGGTGTAAATTTTAAGTCTTGTTTGTGATAGCTATGCATTTTGTCAAGTAAGGATATGTTTTACTGTGAATTTCATGCAAATGTGCTTATTTTTACTCCAGTATTTTGAAATTCATTACTCTGCTGATTTGCTGCTTTCATATGAGACCATAAAGTTTGCAGTGCAGTATTTTTGTTGAGATTAACTGGCATCACCACTCATGGAAGAAAAGTGGGACAAAGGGACAGAAACACACCACAGACTCCATTTGTTGGCAAATACTGGACCTGCATAGATACATTCTTTTTTCACATTGAATAAAGAAAAAAAAACTACTTTGTGTCTCTGATAAAACAGTATAGGACAAAGAAATGAAATTTCATCTTATTTATCCACTATGTTTATGAAAATTATTTAATACACAATTAGAAGTAAAATACTTAAGAATTTATTGGAAACATGATATTGTGAAGATAGCAGTTCTTAACTACTTGACCTATAGATTCAGTGCAATCTTAATCAAATTCCTAGCAAGTCATTTTATAGATATTGACAGATTGATTCTAAAAGTTTTCTTTTAATTAGAAAAAAATATTCACTTGACTACAGTAGGTCTTAGTCATGGCATGTGGAATCTTTAGTTGTGATATGCAAACTCTTAGCTGTAGCATGTGAGATCTAGTTCCCTGACCAGGGATTGAACCTGGGCCCCCTGCACTGGGAGTGCAGAGTCTTAGCCACTGGACCACCAGGAAATCTCTATTTTAAAAGAGAGCCCAATTCTTCTCATTTTGATCAAGACTTAACATTACTGAACTTTTAAATAATGTCAACATGATGGATGAAAACGGCATTTCCCTACTTTTTTTGTCTATCTTTTAGTTGGCATTTTTCAAATTACCAGAGAAATTGACCATCCTTTCAATTTTCTCTTTGATAAATTGTCCACTCTAATCCTTTGCCACTCTATTTAATATTTGTATTTTCATGATTGATTTTTAGGTAAAATGGATGCATTCAAAATGTTAATTGTCACCTTTTATATGTGTTAGAAATATTTTCTTCTGCTCTCTGTTTTTTTTTGGAGGGAGGGGCTTATAATGTTTTGGTCACATAGATTGTATTTAACCTTGATGTATCAAATTTTCACAACATTGATCATCACAGGTTTGCCTTTTGAGTCCTGCTTAAGAAGGCTTCAGCGTCCAGCATTAGAAACATATTAATATGTCATTCATACAGTGATTAAATTGATCCCCAAAGACTTGATTTTTATAAACATGTCATTTGTTATTTACCAATTATACTTTTTGTTCTGTGAGATGTATGTTCCTTGATTTTTTCTAAATGTTTCAAAAATATTTAAGGAAAAATACATAAATAATATTGGTGTGTGTTGAATATATGTGAATGTGTTTGCATGTGCATAGAACTCTGATTTTAGGTTGTACTGAAATTTTCAATTTCTATCACTATTAAACGAGTATAAGTGGAAAAATATATGATCTTGTTGCCATCTAGCAGAGAGAAAGAAAGAAGGAGAGCAGCAGAATAGAAAAGTGAGAGCAGAGAGAGAGAGATATGGATATCAGGATGCACACACTGTTATTTTATGGTTAAATAATTATGCTGGTGTTAATTTCTTATGATGCTTTGACTTCATTGAGATATACCACCTTTTATTGCTCAAAAGAAATCTCTATAGTTTTTGATAATGCTTTTGTACCTTCCTTTTTAGTGTTGAATATTTTATCCATAGAGGAGTTATTTTCCCTTTGCAGAATTAATGGGATTATTGTTTCCCTGTATACTTGCTCTGGCATTACAGAGTCCTTACTCTAGGGATCTGGGGTATTTAGTCCTTAGGTTATAGAGGTCTGACAATAGGCTCACTCAGGAAGTTGGGCAAGAGATCATGTCTTTTGATCAGGAAGAAAACCCTTACATTCTTACAATTTATATTAATTGGAGGATAATTACTTTACAATATTGTGATGGTTTCTGCCATACATCAACATGAATCGGCCACAGGTATACATGTGTCCCCTCCCTCCTGAATCCCCCTCCCACCTCCCTCCCCATCCCACCACTCTAGGTTGTCACAGAGCACCGGCTTTGGGTTCCCTGTGTCATACATCAAACTCGCACTGGCTATCTATTTTACATATGGTCATGTATATGTTTCAGCACTACCCTCTCAAATCATCCCACCCTCTCTTTTTCCCACTGTGTCCAAAAATTTTTAATTTACTGGCCATGCTGTGCTAAGTCTCTTGTTTTGTCTGACTCTTTGCGACTGCATGGGCTGTAGCCCACCAGGCTCCTCTGTCCACCGGATTCTCCAGGCGAGAATACTGGGGTGGGTTGCCATGCCCTTCTCTAGCATTTACTGTATAGACAGGCATTTATAGACACTTATTTTGGCTGCACATCAATTTTGCCTCTAAAAATGCTGTGTTCTACTAGCTACCTCTATAGCTTTCTGTAGGTCAGGATCCCTTGGCCGCCACTGCAACCTGGCCACTCATTATGAATATTATATCTACCACCTTGCTTCTGATATTAAGCTCTACCATGTGACCGTTTTTTTCAGGATCCTGTCATTCCATTGTTATCAATGAGTCTGTTTTTAGATGTGGCCTACAGATGTCTCCCCCACCAAACTTGATAGTCAAACTGGTGTCCCTTTCACTACCACTTTCCTTGTAACTTTGGTAAGGATGTATCCCCAGGGTCTGCAGCGTGACACAACCATCTGGTAAGTTTTCCTGCTTTGTGCGGGGCTTCCCAGGTGTGCTAGTGGTTAAAAAAAAGCTTCACGGGAAGCGTTTCACCACAGTATCCCAGAATCCTTGCATGGATGTTAAATCTTGTAACGTGAGAGGTTGTTTTCAAATTGATGTACTCTGCCTTGTCTCACTTTAAGTTTCATTACTCTCACCTAGCATCCTCAGAAAACACAGTCCTGTGCATCCTTTTCTGGCTCCTCATGGTAATAATAACAATTCCTAAATGCTGAGATGTTTATGTAAAATCATGTAACCCTCACAGTAAGCTTTGCACAATAGACATCACTGTTCATGTTATAGATAATAAGGCATATAGGGATTAAGTAGCTTGTCCAAGGTCACACCCTGAGTATGTCAGTCTCATCCTAAAAATCAAGTTCTCAACAGTACTCTTCACTGATTCAGGAAACCAGCTGATAAGTGACAGATCTGGACAGAACGATGGTTTCGTGACTAGTATAATTTTCTAGTCATTATATCATCACTTGAATGATCAAATTACTAAAATTTTAACTATCTGATTCAGCTTTATTGACTTAATCTTCATGCATACTCTGCTATGAGATAAAAGAATGTAGTAAGTATAGTGAAGTTCATGCAGGAAAAGGTATGTGGAAAAATATCTGTTAAATTGTTAACCATGTCACCAATCAGAGCTTTTTCCAGACCACATTGCATACAGATTTACCCTTCAAAGGCTGGACAATTTCAAATCAGGTCTATGAAAGAGCCAAAATAGGTCAGCTATTAAGAACTCATATAGTTGAATGGGGATCAAAATCTATAATTTAAAGATCCAGAAGCCTCTGTAAGTCGTAAAATACAAAGGTCAAAAGCATAATTTATACTTCACTTTTTCTTCTAGTACAGTTTACACTAAAATTATGTTAACACTTGTGGCTTCGGGGCAGTCAAGGTCACCTGATCTACCAGCAACTTGAAAAGCTGTTATTTGGCAAAGGAGAGTTAGAAGCCTCTGAGACATCCAGTCTTTATAAATTGCATTCAGTCATGGATGAAAGCAAAAGATGTAAAAGTCCACCTTAAGTTTAATCCCTAATCCGGGAAGGTTAGAAAACCCAAGAGAGGCCCTGTGTTATTTTTTTAATACTGTATTTATTTTAAATTTTTATTTATTTATTTTTGGTTGCTCTGGGTCTTTGATACTCACCCAGGTTTTTTCTAGTTGCTGCGAGTGGGGGCTACTCTCTAGTGCTGCACGGTCTTCTCATTGCAGTGATTTCTCTTCTTGCAGAGCATGGACTGTGGGGCACGCAGGCTCAGTAGCTGCAGCACAGAGGCTTAGTTGCTCCGCAGCATGTGGAACCTTCCCGGATTAGGGATGAAACCTGTGTCTCCTGCATTGGTGGGGTGGATTCTTAACCACTGGGTCCCAGGGAATTCCCCTATGTTATCAATTGCAATATTTTCATAGAGCTACAGGGACTTTCCTGGTGACTTCCCTGGTGACCATTCTTTTAAGATGGTGAAGAATCTGCCTGAAATGCAGGAGATGCGGGTTTGATCCCTGGATTGGGAAGATCCCTTGGAGAAGGAAATGGCAACCCACTCCAGTATTCTTGCTTGGAGAATTCCATGGACAGAGGAGCCTGGCAGGCTACAGTCCATGGTGTTGCAAAGAGTCAGGTACAACTGACCAACATTTTCACATAGAGTCATGCCTCCCAAAGCTTTCAAGATAATTAGAGACAACACAAAAAGATTCATGTGAGGGAACATTTATTCCAAGGTTAGTAAAATCAGCAGTTGGTGTAGTTGACATGAGAAGGGGATATTTTGAAATGTGCCACTGACTCCTGTAATTCTGCAGATCTAATATAATTCAGTCTTGAAGTAAAAGGTGAATTTTAAGCACGTACCAGAATAGAAAGAGACCTGGTGCTGGGAAAGTCACGTTCACTCTTCAGGTCTGATTTTCTTCAGCAGTAAAAGGCAGTGATCTCAAGAGCCCTTTCTAACTCAAGAAAAGGTAGGACTGCCAAGAAATAACTTTGTTTTTTTTTTGACATATGACTGTTTTCATGAAGTCTTTAAAGTGGTTGATAAAAATATTCCCCTTTTCGAGGGTTGTTGTGTGGAGCTCCCATGAAAGAAGTTCCTCAAAGGAGGGACTACGATCTTGCTTTCTCACAAGTGGGAGAAAGTTCAGAACATGCTAATTGGGCAAGCTTGAAATTCCAGAGATCTGCAGATGGAACAAGTGCAAATGGAACTGGTGATAATTGATGGCTAATTATGCAAGCAGTAACACACCCCAGGGTATGAGCCTGTCTGCCAATACATACAAGCCTTGGGTGGGAGTTTATTAGCAGGCAAACACACACCCAGGAGGTTGTATTGTGCAGAGCAAATGCTTTTGAACACACAACGTGGTTTCAAGTACAGTGCAAGATTCTGAAAACATATTAGTACCTAAAATGTTTCAATGTAGATCAAGTGCACATGCACAGTTCAGAAGACAATTCTGTTGGCTGCCCCCCTTGAATCCCTCTTCAATACTTCTCATCATTCTGACCTCTCCCCCTACACCTTATAAATCCATAAAAGCCATTTGGAAAAATATAAAATGCTTTTATTTGCCTTTGAAACTGGATTGGAATGAACTGAATTAGCAGTGAGTGAGGATTCATAGGGTGAGACCAGGAAAATAGTTTTCTCATAAAGGATCAAGTATATTTGACCAATCTGTAGTGAATGGTTTCCTACACTCTTGACTCTGGTGCTGGAGCATAGTGCCAGGAATTGCTATTAATGATGACAGCCAGAAGAGCAATGTCCTTAAGCTGAGAAGAAAATTGAAAGAAAATAATGAAAGGGCCAGGTTATTAGTTTCATTTTGTCTTGCTTTTTGCATAGCAAGAATGTCACCAGATTGCACAGATGGACCAGCTTTCCCAATTGAGTATCAGGGAAGAACTGGTCCGATGTAGACTAATTGAGACCACTCGTAAATGACTTCATATTCAAATTATGACCAGAAGCCCATCACTTCCACTGCCTTCACCTTTCCCACCTTACTCCCTACCCCAGGTCACCATAATCTCTCAGCTGGAGGACAGCTAGAGCTGCATCATTGCTTTCAACTTTTCCCCCAATCATTCTGTCCTCAACACATTAGCCAGAGTGATTCTGTCAAAATACAAGTCAGATCATGCCAGTCCTGCTCCAGATGCTCTGAAGGCTTCCATCTCATTCAAAGTGAATGCTCAATCCTTGTAATGGCTATAAACCATGAGTACCATGTCCGGTGACCTCTCTGACATATGTTCTTCCCTATGATTTTCTGTGCTCGCTCTGTCTAGTCATGCTGGCCTCTTTGAACTTCCCTTTTCCTCTGTCAGGACATTCCTATCAGCTATATGGCTTGCTCTTTTACCCCCATCAATGCTTTGCCTAAATAGTACGTTCTTAGTGAAATTTTCCCTGATCATCTTACCAGCATAAAATTGTAAACTATCCCACATTCCCTACCTAGTTTCCTGCATTATTATTGCTCATAGTACTTGTGAACTTCTAATATATAATTCAATTTCCAGTTATTTGTTTCCACCAGAATGTAAGTTCCACGAAGGCACAGATTATGTCTGATTAGTTGATTGTTATAATTCCAATACAGTTGAACAGAGCCTTGTGCGTTGCTTCAATGTTACTTGATTCATCCTAATATTGTTATTAGATAAACAGAAAAATGTGCCCTGATGGCTCAGATGGTAAAGAATCGGCCTGCAGTGCAGGAGACCTGGGTTCAATCCCTGGGTCAGAAAGATCCTCTGGAGAAGGGAATGGCAACCCACTCCAGTATTCTTGCCTGGAGAACTCCATGGACAGAGGATGTGACTGAAGCAACTGAGTATGCAGGCTTAGAGTGCTGGTCAAATCTTTCAAAATATCTTGTGTTTGTGAAAATCATTAGGTTCATAAGAATATATAGATTTTCTCATAAGATAGATCATATATGAACATAAAGATGAAACCAGTTTTCTAGCTATATAATCAACGTGGGTGTCAGTGCTTCCAAAATTATGCACCAGACTTCAATAGAGGCTTTTACAAAGAATAAAACTCATGGTCTAGCACACTCAAGGTGATGACTGCAGCTCAACCCAGGTGAAACATCTTCTTTATGTTTATCTGATAATTATATTGGGTTGAATCAAGTGACATTGATATTTGACAATTTCTGACCTAACAAATGGCGATTTCATATGTTTCAAATGAACACTTCCTGAAGAACTTGAATCATTCATTTTGCTACCTTCCAAAGAGGAGCACTATTCTTGGGAAGACTCTATCAGCCACCTTGAAAGAAACTGCCCTATCTCATGCCCAGCCTTGATTATTTTCAACTCTGGTTGCTTTCAACTTGTACACTGCTCTAAGCAAATATATCCAGAAAGTATGTTAATTTCACTCAAAACATAAAGTAAAATCCATGGCTCCTGGATTTTACTTTGAAAGTGGTTTAATTAATTAGGCTTTTTCTGTTACAAATAATAGAAACCCAACTCAAAAAGAACTAGCTTAAACAAAATGGGGATTCACTGGTTCATAAACTAAGAAATACACAAATTGAGATGTTGAGTCTAGAGGCTCAAATCCTCTCTCACCACCTCTTTGTTTTACTTGGCTGCATTCTGCATAGATGTACTCTACAAAGGATGGGGAAAATGGCTACAGATATTTCTATACTCACATTTTCCTTAGTTAATCTGGTGGAAAGATTTCTTCAATTTCTGCATCTTGGGGAAGATACTAATTATCTCTCCATGGATCTGGTATCCACTCCTGGATCAAGATTTTACCAAGGATGGAGTACAGTGATTGGCTCAGCCTGGGTCAGCTTGGGGTAGGGATGGGAGTTTGTGGAATCTTTGTGCATTAGTGTAAATGAAAAACATTGTTAGTACCTCAAGTAGTAGAGGATGAGTGCTTCAAAGACAAGGTTTAACTCTTTTTTTAAAAAAACTGAGATATCCCCCAATGTTCATCACAGCACTGTTTATAATTGCCAGGACATGGAAGCAACCTAGATGCCCATCAGCAGACGAATGGATAAGGAAGCTATGGTACATATACACAATGGAATATTACTCAGTCATTAAAAAGAATTCATTTGAATCAGTTCTAATGAGATGGATGAAACTGGAGCCCATTATACAGAGTGAAGTAAGCCAGAAAGATAAACACCAATACAGTATACTAACACACACACACACACACACACACACACACACACACACACACATATATATGGAATTTAAAAAGATGGTAACAATAACCCTATATGCAAAACAGAAAAAGAGACACAGATGTACAGAACAGACTTTTGGACTCTGTGGGAGAAGGCGAGGGTGGGACTGTTCTGAGAGAATAGCATTGAAACAAGTATACTATCAAGGGTGAAACAGATCACCAGCCCAGGTTGGATGCATGAGACAAGTGCTCAGGGCTGGTGCATTGGGAAGACCCAGAGAGATGGGATGTGGAGGGAGGCGGGATGGGGGATCAGGATGGGGAACACATGTAAATCCATGGCTGATTCATGTCAATGTATGGCAAAAACCACTACAATATTGTAAAGTAATTAGCCTCCAACTAATAAAAATAAATGAAAAAAAAAAATTCAAGGAGGAAAACACACACACACACACCCACACACACACACACACAGAGTGACATGTTCATGATAAAACCCAAAGTCCCTAGATGCCATTAAATGCCCTTCCCTCTCTGGTGCAAGAAGCCTTTACAGCTTTTCTTTTCTCTGTTTTGCAGTCAAACACAACTGACATCTGTTTGTTCACCTGCCATCCCTCTGGGAATTTCGGGCCCTCTCCCTGGAAGTTTGGTTTCCCCACCTCTGCCAGCCAACTATTCTCACTCATTTTTAAAGCTCCTTATACCTGATAACTATGTAATGTGCTAAGTGCTATAATAGAAGTACAGATAGCATTTATCACATTGTATTGCAATTTGCCCAGAGGGGAAATAGAGGGGGCTAGAACCTGATACTGAAGTCAGGTTTTCTGGGTTCCAGCCCCAGCTTGGTCTGTGATTATCTCTGTGAGTTTGCTAATGTTTGCACCTTATTTTCTTCTATAGCCTGGGTTTATCCTATAGCCCTGGGTTATAGGGCTATTGGAAGTGTTTAGAATAGTGCTTGGCATGTTTAACAAATTTTCAATGAATGTTTTATTGTTTAGCTTTATATTCACTTCTGTATCTTGAGAGACATAAAATCAGCATATAATGATGATTAAAAGGATAAAAAGAAAAAAAAAAGCTGAGATACAGTTGTTCTATATTATATGTTACAGTTGTACATTAGTGATCAAATTTTAAAGGTTATACTTCATTTGCAGTTATAAAATGTTGGCTTTATTCTCTGTGCTGTACAATATATCCTTGTAGCTTATTTATTTTATGCATAATAGTTTGTACCTTTTAATCCCTTATGTTAGTCTTGCGCATCTCTCCTTCACTGTCCCCACTGGTAACCACTACTTTGTTCTCTGTATCTGTGAGTCTATTTCCTTTTTAAAAATATTCACTAATTTATTTTTTAGATTACACATATAAGTGATATCATATGATATCTGCCTTTCTCTGTCTGACTTCACTTAGTATGAAAATCTCTAGGTCCGTCCGTGTTGCTGCAAATGTCATCATTTCATCCTTTTTGGGCTGAGTGGTATCCTATTATACATGTAAAACACATCTTCTTTATTTTTCTGTCAATGGACCAAGAGGGCAATGATAATAATAGCAATATTATTGCTATTAAGACTCTATTTCAATGTATATATTGAGTCTATTTCAATGTAAATATTTGGCACAAAGAATTCAGAATCTTCCTGAAACCTGTCTTGTATACACACTTCAGGTATATCTAAGATAACCATCTTAAATTCATCTTTGGTTCTAGAATTTAATTTGAGATTGTGGTGCTGTCTGCCAATCCCTCAAGTCATCCTCATGAATCCTATATGTATGGTCTCTGAAGATTGAAGATCTCTTTTGGTGTTAGAGAAACCTCTTTGCAGTCAATGGGGGTGGCATAGACTCTTGAACTAATAAAATGCTGTTTCCAATGAAAAAGTAATAATAAATACAAAGAAACAATTATGGGATCCAAGGAAATAAAGCATTATTAAGGATCAAGTAAATTCTACAAGGTTATCTGTAATAGTTTTAAAATAATATGTGTTAATATTGCTACGGGCAATTTGAATCAATAATGCTACATTTCCAGGAGGGTTTAGGAGATGAAATTCTTCAAGAAGTGAAACTACCTACAGATCTGTGTCATAGACACACAACAAAATGAGGATCTTAGGTGGAAAGTCATGGGCAGAGAATCCTTGGGCTAATCTACAGGTTTCCCACCCAGTGGGGAGTTTTGTTTGCTTGTGTTTTTTTTTTTTTTTTTACTAGCCCGAATCCTAAAATTTATCCTAGACCACATATTGTTGAATATTGATGCAGATTAAAATGATGAGGGAGAAGGAAGTTCTGCCTCATGATATGGGATTTCCAAACATAGAAAAGACAGTCATATTGAGTAGCTCACACATGTGACAAGTACAGCTAGTAGTAATAGTAGCAACCGTAATAATGTTACATGGATCATAAGCATTGGTTTTCCTAGATATAACTGTCATAAGATTTCTACATCTAGTCTCTTATATAGCAGATAAACACTATCACAGAGACATGTCCAGTAAATTAAATTTAATTCAAAGTTCCTTAATGTTATATTGAGAAAGACTATATTTTCTTTCCTTTTTATTATTTGTCAAAATTTGTCTGACAAGGAAGAGCTATTGGGTTGGTATATAATACAGATATTGCTTAATCCTGCAATAAATCATTTAGGGATAATTAACCCTATTGGAAGGTGGCACAGGTGGTAGCTTTCTTCCACAATAATGTACCATTTCATTTCAATGATCAATTGGCAACTGTCTCTGCCAAGTTCTCCTCCATGCTAGATAACAATCAAAAATGCAAAATCATTGGCACCAGGTTTTGTATTCAACAACAGAATAACCTTGTTATTTAATTTGAAGTTACAGGTAAGTACTTTCCATGTTCTTTCTCTGATTTTATTTTTCCTGTCAGAGATTCACTGTCAATTAAGTTGATTGTAATAGGAAATGCCCACTTGCATGCTAAGATATTGCCATAGATAACAACAAATAAAAGCATAACATCTTTTACCATATAAGATGCTATTCTAATTCCAGTTAGTGACAAGAAACAATTGCTACTATATGATTGGTGACTGTTTACAAACCTTAATGTAGCTCCCAGAGAAGTTGAATGTGCTTTTATTTTTTGTCTTCCAGAGAGGTTCATGGTGAACTTCTCTGAACAGATTATGTCTCTGAAGTCTCAGCTAGGTTTAATTGCGGACAAAAAACTAATATTAAGGCATAAAGCATAAATTTCATCTTTATGGCAATAAAGCATCTGTGAAATCCTGTATTTAACATGGTGTAAAAAAATGTCTTCCTGGGGCAGTTCACTACCTCATTTCTCACTAGTAGAGAATACTTTTGATGGAAAGCTGGCAATAGGGCTGACTAAGGAATTTACCAAGATGTTCATTTATGAAGAATAAGGATGGTTTAGTCCAGGGGTGGAATTGACACATATATTCTGCTATATTTAAAATGGATAACCAACAAGGACCTACTACATAGCCCAGGGAACTGCTCAATGTTATGTGGCAGCCTAGGTGGGAGGGGGGTTTGGGGAAGAATGCATATGTATGGCTGAGTCCCTTTGCTGTCCACCTGAAACTATCACAGCATTGTTTATTGGCTAAATAAAAAAATTCTTTTTTTTTAAAAAGGATTGTTCAGTCCAGAGGTGGAAAAAAGCAAAAATAAGCTGTATCAAACTATGGGTAGACAGGCTAAATGAATAATCAACTTTGAGAGTTCAGACAGAGAGGAGGAGGAGTGGGAATAAAATAGATCCTGAGGATTATCTATGAGAGCAAAAACTTGAAGGAAAGAATCAGATACCCTGCAAGGAGAATTCCTCTCATCTATGAGAAGACTCTACAATCATTATTCATTAGGTTCTTAGGGCCTCAGGCCTTAGAAAGAGAAAGTCATTGAAGGCACTTCTCTGGTGATCATTCTACATTAATTCTTCAAACTCAGTACCCTTCAAAAATATTTATTAAGCACTCCACATATAGAGAGTGCTGCATTATATCCAGAGTTTCCAGGCAACATGGTTTATGGCAGAGAAAATAATTGCTTTCTTTGTGCAGGTCTCCTCTAGCCGGCTGGGAACAGCTACCAGGAGCTCCACGTTCATGAAGGCTTTGACAGTTGTATCTGGCTTCAGCAGGAATGACTGCCCCAATGGCTGCCTGCTTCCCTTACAGGGCTTTCAGTGAGGACTAAGTGAGTCCAGGTCATCTAAAGAGCTCAGTGTAAGTGTGTGAATAAGATGCCCTTCTGTAGAAAGTACTGTAGAAACCCGAATCAAATTTCAAGAATAATCATAACTGACTCATTCCCTAAAGGCTCCAGAGGTGGGATATATTTCAGCCAAAGTTTGAACCACATGTTCATGATGTCATCAGTGATCCTAGTTCTATGATTCTCTCAGCTCTGCTCTCCTACCTAGCCGGATTCTTCCTCAGAAAGGCTTCCTCTGTAGTAGCAAAATGGTTCCAACAGTTCTAGGCCTTGCATCGACACGTCAGATGATCAACTCAGCAGCCCAAACTGGATTGAGGTTCTCTAGGTCAAGTGGAGAATGGATGTTGGGGTTTTAACTACAAAGCTATTATCTAAGCACTTAATGAAACTAAGCCATGCCATGTGGGGCCACCCAAGACGGACAGGTCATGGTGGAGAGGTCTGACAGAATGTGGTCCACTGGAGAAGGGAATGGCAAACCACTTCAGTATTCTTGCCTTGAGAAAAGGCAAAATGATAGGATACTGAAAGAGGAACTCCCCTGGTCAGTAGGTGCCCAATATGCTACTGGAGATCAGTGGAGAAATAACTTCAGAAAGAATGAAGGGATGGAGCTAAAGCAAAAACAATACCCAGTTGTGGATGTAACTGGTGATAGAAGCAAGGTCCAATGCTGTAAAGAGCAATACTGCATAGGAACCTGGAATGCTAGGTCCATGAATCAAGGCAAATTGGAAGTGGTCAAACAGGAGATGGCAAGAGTGAATGTCAACATTCTAGGAATCAGCAAACTAAAACGGACTGGAATGGGTGAATTTAACTCAGATGACCATTATATCTACTACTGTGGGCAGGAATCCCTTGGAAGAAATGGAGTAGCCCTCATAGTCAACAAAAGAGTCTGAAACGCAGTACTTGGATGCAGTCTCAAAGACGACAGAATGATCTCTGTTGGGTTCCAAGGCAAACCATTCAATATCAAGGTAATCCAAGCCTATGCCCAGAACCAGTAATGCTGAAGAAGCTGAAGTTGAACAGTTCTATGAAGACCTACAAGACCTTTTAGAACTAACACCCAAACAAGATGTCCTTTTCATTATAGGGGAATGGAATGCAAAGGTAGGAAGTCAGGAAACATCTGGAGTAACAGGCAAATTTGGCCTTGGAGTATAGAATGAAGCAGGGCAAAGGCTAATAGAGTTTTGCCAAGAGAACACCCTGGTCATAGCAAACACCCTCTTCCAACAACACAAGAGAAGACTCTACACATGGACATCACCAGATGGTCAACACCAAAATCAGACTGATTATATTCTTTGCAGCCAAAGATGGAGAAGCTCTATACAGTCAGCAAAAACAAGACCGGGAGCTGACTGTGGCTCAGATCATGAACTCCTTATTGCCAAATTACAGACTTAAATTGAAGAAAGTAGGGAAAACCACTAGACCATTCAGGTATGACCTAAATCAAATTCCTTATGATTATACAGTGGAAGTGAGAAATAGATTTAAGGGACTAGATCTGATAGACAGAGTGCCTGATGAACTATGGATGGAGGTTCGTGACATTGTACAGGAGACAGGGATCAAGACCATCCCCATGGAAAAGAAATGCAAAAAGGCAAAATGGTTGTCTGAGGAGGCCTTACAAATAGCTGTGAAAAGAAGAGAAGCGAAAAGCAAAGGAGAAAAGGAAAAATATTCCCATTTGAATGCATAGTTCTAAAGAATAGCAAGGAGAGATAAGAAAGCCTTCCTCAGTGATCAGTGCAAAGAAATAGAGGAAAACAACAGAATGGGAAAGACTAGACATCTCTTCAAGAAAATTAGAGATACCAAGGGAACATTTCATGCAAAGATGGGTTTGATAAAGGACAGAAATGGTATGGACCTAATAGAAGCAGAAGATATTAAGAAGAGGTGGCAAGAATACACAGAAGAACTGTGCAAAGATCTTCATGACCCAGGTAAATACAGTGGTGTGATCACTCACCTAGAGCCAGACATCCTGAAATGTGAAGTCAAGTGGGCCTTAGAAAGCATCATTATGAACAAAGCTAGTGGAGGTGATGGAATTCCATTTGAGCTATTTCAAATCCTGAAAGATGATGCTGTGAAAGTGCTGCACTCAATATTTCAGCAAACTTGGAAAACTCAGCAGTGGCCACAGGACTGGAAAAGTTCAGTTTTCATTCCAATCCCAAAGAAAGGCAATGCCAAAGAATGCTCAAACTACTGCACAATTGCACTCATCTCACACGCTAGTAAAGTAATGCTCAAAATTTTCCAAGCCAGGCTTCAGCAATATGTGAACCGTGAACTTCCAGATGTTCAAGCTGGTTTTAGAAAAGGCAGAGGAACCAGAGATCAAATTGCCAACATCCACTGGATCATCGAAAAAGCAAGAGAGTTTCTAGAGAAACATCTATTTCTGCTTTATTGACTATGCCGAAGGCTTCGACTGTGTGGATCACAATATACTGTGGAAAATTCTGAAAGAGATGGGAATACCAGACCACCTGACCTGCCTCTTGAGAAACCTGTATGCAGGTCAGGAAAGAACAGCTAGAACTAGACATGGAACAACAGACTGGTTCCAAATAGAAAAAGGAGTACTTCAAGGCTGTATATTATCACCCTGCTTGTTTAACTTATGTGCAGAGTACATCATGAGAAACGATGGGCTGGAGGAAGCACAAGCTTCTGGAAGATTGCCAGGAGAAATATCAATAACCTCAGATATGCAGATGACACCACCCTTATGGCAGAAAGGGAAGATGAACTAAAAAGCCTCCTGATGAAAGTGAAAGAGGAGAGTGAAAAAGTTGGTTTAAAGCTCAACATTCAGAAAACTAAGATCATGGCATCTGGTCCCATCACTTCATGGGAAATAGATGGGAAACAGTGTCAGACTTTATTTTTTGGGGCTCCAAAATCACTGCAGATGGTGATTGCAGCCATGAAATTTTAAAGATGCTTAATCCTTGGAAGGAAAGTTATGACCAACCTAGATAGCATATTAAAAAGCAGAGATATTACTTTGCCAACAAAGGTCCTTCTAGTCAAGGCTATGTTTTATCCAGTGGCCATGTATGGATGTGAGTGTTGGACTGTGGAGAAAGCTGAGCACCAAAAAATTGATGCTTTTGAACTATGGTGTTGGAGAAGACTCTTGAGAGTCCCTTGGACTGCAAGGAGATCCAACCAGTCCATCTTAAAGGAGATCAGTCCTGGGTATTCATTTGAAGGACTGATGCTGAAGCTGAAACTCCAATACTTTGGCCACCTCATCCCAAGAGTTGACTCATTGGAAAAGACCCTGATTCTGAGTGATATTGGGGGCAGGAGGAGGAGGAGATGACAGAGGATGAGATGGCTGGATGGCATCACTGACTCATGGACATGGGTTTCGAGTAAACTCCGGGAGTTGGTGATGGACAGGGAGGCCTGCTGTGCTGCGATTCATGGGGTTGCAAAGAGTCGGACATGACTGAGTGACTGAACTGACCTGAAACACTTAATAAACTATTGTACTTACGAATATTGTTGGCAAGATGAGTGACAGGTGGCTTTAGTGATACAGGTTTGCCAAATTTTGTTTCATCACTTTAGTATTACATTTGTTCAACTTATATTTTAATAAACAAGTTATAACTAGTCATAGAAAAATTAGCTGACCAATAATTTCTAATAGCAAGGCTCATTACATTGTATAAAACTAGCCTTGGGAAATTCAAGTTTGTTTGTCCAACACAATCTATCCAGAAGAAGACTGGTCAAAGACAGCTACGTATCTCTTGCTGTGCATGTGTGCTAAGTCATTTCAGTTGTGTCCAATTCTTTGCCACCCTATGGACCATAGCTTGCCAGACTCCTCTGTCCATGGGATTCTCCAGGCAAGAGTACTAGAGTGGATTGCCATGCCTTCCTCCAGAGGATCTTCCCAACCAGGGATCGAACCTGCATCTCTTATGTCTCCTGCATTGGCAGATGGGTTCTTTACTGCTAGCACCAATTGGGAAACCCCACATATCACCGGGGTTGTAGCCAAATGCCTAATCTTGTCAAAGGAAGAGATTAGAATCTGTGCATGGCCACCAACCCCCTATTCCACTGTTTTCCTGACCATCATACTTGGTGATGGCTCATTTTCTAGATTATTCTTTCCTCTGGCCCTAAAGCTGCATGAGACTCATTTCTTATCTAGGGCTGGTAGAAAGCCTAAACATAGTTGTAATACCAATGAAACCCCTGTCTAGTTATCAGCCATTACATAATAGTCAGATCCAAAAACACACTGAGATGCTTATAGGATATAATGAATGCTACAATACAGATATAACCAAGATCTTAAATGAGTACAGTAGAAGTAACTTTGCCTGGAGTAGTGAAGAGTTCCCTAGAGGAGATAGGATTTGAGCTCAGTATTTCGTTTCAGAAGCTGTTAATGTGTTAATAGCAAAAGAAACATGATTCTATGATACCAAATCCATCAAGAAGTCTTCTGAACAGCTTGGAATGTCTTAACTGCCACTAACTGAGCTATGTGACATTCTACCAATTAGATATTTACTTAGCAAGTATATTTTCAGTTCAAGAAATATAAAACTCTATCAGTCATTCATATTTTAGTATAATTTTATTCATATCAGTTTGCTTCTCTCCTATTTATTTATTTATTTATTTATTTTAATTTGGTTGTGTCAAATCTTAGTTGTGGCATGTGGTATCTTCATTGTGGGGTGCAAGAACTTTTCATTGTGGCTATGGGCTCCAGATTGTGTGGGGCTCCAGTAATTGCAGCATGTGTGCTCTCTAGTTGAGGTATGTGGGCTTAGTTGCCCCATGGCATGTGGGATCTTAGTTCCCCAACCAGGGATCAAACCTGTGTCCCCTGCATTGCAAGGCAGAGATTCTTAACCACTGGACCACCAGGGAAGTCCCTCTCCTAATTTTTTTTTCCCTCTCCTAATTCTTAATAGGTACACCTTGCTCCCAAATACTGGACATTAGATTTGAGCTCAAGACAATAAGACTTTTCTTAAACCTAAGATTACTGTGCTGTGATTAAATTAGAAGCATGTAAGAGTATGGATTCCAGTGGCTTCTGTACATTCCAAGATAGGAAGGAAATGTTGATTTTGTAAATTTCTTATTTCCTTAATCAATCTTTTCTCTTAGTTCATGGGACAGATGACTGTTGAGCAAACAGTCATGGCCACATGCTTAAAAGTGGGCAAAAATTTGAAGCAAGATCACAGGGGATATGCCCACCTTACTCCCTTCATGCTTAAATGATTTGGAGGAAACAGGTAATTTCATTATGTTTGATAGTTGAACGGAAACCAAAATTCACCTTCTTTATGACTTTCCTTCCCTCATTACTAATCATAAGTTTGTGTGCCCAGCACACAGTGAGGCCAAACAACACTGAAATGTCAGAGTTTAGAGCGATGTTTACTGTAGGGCCATGCAAGGTGAATGGGTGGCTTGTGCCCCACAAAACCCAAAACTCCCCAGAGTTTAAGCAAAGCATTTCTAAAGGCCACATAAGGGAGGTGCTTGCAGGATATGTGATCAGCTTGTGCAGAATTATCTGATTGGCTCATGGTGATATAACTGGATGGTTAACTTTATCAATCCTTAGGCACCAGAGTGTCTGGGGGTTACATGCTCATGATCAGGTAGTTAATTTCTTCCATTTGGGGATGGTTTTTAGGATCTGAGCAGCTCAGGAAATATGCACTTGATATTGATACTATTACCTAGATACTTCAGAGAGGAGCTACAGCAGAGAATATGGGGGAGGTGTCTGTCCTGGTTAGGCCCCATAGACTCTCACTCATTTATATCTTGACAGATATATATTGAGGATAGTATGTATCTACTGTATCATTTCATAGATGGAGAAACTGAGGTCCATGTTTCCTATCTTATGTACAACTCAGCAAGCTTTCTGCAATAATTGCTTCAACTCAATATACTTTAACAGATATTTTTTAAGCATCCTGTATGTATAGAGGACTGCGCTAGATCCAGGGCTTTCAGATAGCTTACAACTGAGTGCCTGCTTCTTTTTCTCATTCTTCCTACCTTCTGACACAGCATCTTACACATAGTGATATGTTTTCTGAAATGATGAACTGAGGTGTGAGACATTTGCACAGTTAACTATACAAGAAGAGAAACTGTCAGGTGCACCAACACCTTCTCCCTTACTTATTGCATCCTAACTAATACAACTGTAAGTGCCAAATCCTCTTCTTTTGCCAACAAATATCATTTAGTTAGTTAATTATCCAAAAGAAAAGGAAGCTGTTGGAGAAATTTGTAAGAACACATTGAAAGAGGGAGTTTATGTCAAGATGTAATTTGTCATCCTGGGCCAGTATGGGCAAGACACATTCAAAAAAGGTTCAAAAGTTTTGAAGAACATATACAGATGCTTTAAGAAAGACAGGTGAGAGAAAAATTCTAGAACACGCCTCATATTTTAAGTATGCATGTCATGATGTTAAGATTTTATTTTGCTGGCTAGTTGTTTAGCTTAGTGAAATTTTTAAATGATATTGTGTAGAGACAAAGAGAGAAAGTAAGACCAAAAGGATAAAGAAGTTAAAGATCTGCTATTTCAGTGCATTCAGTATGATGCTCTCCAATAGGCTATTAGACTCTCCTTAGATGTCAATGAGAGGCTTCCATTATCATCAACAAGAATGGTCACAATGGCTCTTTCAAATCCATTATCTCTAATGTCAAAGTCTTTAATACGTACTTCTTCGTACCTGAGGAACCTCTCAACTAAACTTTTGCTTTTGTTTTCTGACTGGTATGGCTGTTGTGTCAAGTGCACAAGTACAATCCTAGCAGCTTTCCAGTGTCAACTAAGACACCTTAGCCCTGTCTCACATTATCTACATAGTAACTTAGGCTATTGTGATGGACTGAATGTTTGGGTCCTCCTCAGATTCATGTGTTGAAGTTCTAGCTCCCAATGTGAAGAGAGAGGCACCACCTTTGAGAGGTAATAGTTTAGAGGAGATCGTGAGGACTGGACCCTCATGATGGGACTGCTGTTCTTTCAGGAAAAGGAAGAGACAAGAGGTCTCTTTTTCTCTCTCTGCCATGCAAAGAGACATTAAGAAGGTGAAGTCTACAAACCATGGGCAAGCCCTCAACAGGAACCAAATCTGCAGGCACTTTGATCTTGATATTTCCAGGCTTTAGAAATGTGATACATGAATTCCTATTGTTTAAGACATTCAATCTGCTATTTAGCTATGGCGGCCCAAGCTAAGACAGTTACACAACTTGCCTTTTCATCTGGTATGCATCTGCCTGTATGTTTGTGCATATATATATGTATATATGTGTGTGTGTGTGTGTGTGTGTGTGTGTGTGTGTGTCCTTGGAAGAGATGTTTCATTTTATGATGGATTTCACAGAAAGCCTTAGATCTACAAGAGAGCAGTATATGATGTTTAACATGATCTAGAACTGTACACGGATGGACACTTCTGCTCTTATGGACACTTTTCCTATAATCAGGTGTAATCAGATCAGCAGGAGATGCCTAATGCTATTTAATAGAAAACAGCCATTTTTAATTTTTTTTCAATTGTTCAGTATTTTTCTTCAAACAGCATACATTTGGAACTCCAGCATATCAACTGGTTTAAAGTGAAGACCTTCTAGCCTGAACCCTTTACAGATGCTTTACAGATGAGGAAACTAGTACCAAAGAGGGGATAATATTTAATTTTACACATTCAGTAATTAGCAAAGCCAAGCCATAAAGCCAGTTCAGCTGCCATAACATGTAAATTTTAATCCCAATTCTACCACTAACTAGCTGTATAACTTGAGCAATTCTCTTAAACTTTCTGAATCTGTTTTCATCATTTGAAACATGAGGCTAAGAAGTTACCACTAAGTCAGGTGGCGCTGTGGTAAAGATCCAATCTGCCAATGCAGAAGATGTAAGAGACGCAGGTTCGATCCCTGGGTTGGTAAGATCCCCTGGAGGAGGGCGTGGTAACCCATTCCAGTATTTTTGCCTGGAGAATCCTATGGGCAGAGGAGCCTGGTGGGTTACAGTCCATGGGGTCGCAGAGTTGGACATGACTGAAGTGACTTAACATACACACAAGAAGGTACCTACTTCATAATACCTATATGTAAGGATTCTATGAGGTGCTCTATGTGAATATTTCTAGTACATTATAATGCACTGTACAGATAATACTTCATTACCATTTCCTTACACGGAACAGCGTTTTTGTCACCATGTAAGTAGCTTCTGACATTATTTTAGCAGTAGAAACCTTTACTCAAACATCATGTTCCATTGAATCCGCCCAAATAAACTGGATAAAAGTGAACCTGTGTTGACTGAACTGCAGGTAGAGTTCAGATATCCTAGTAGCCTTTCCCTTAATTCCCAGGAGACCTGGAAATACTTAGCAGAATTTACCTAGAGATTATAGGGAGTACGCTTAGATTAACACTGTGTTCATCTTCTTTTATTTATTTATTTTTTCAACAAATCAACAATCTGTTTCATTTTCTCTGCATTTCACCTTGGATCTTCTAACCTATAAGGAGGCAGAGATTTCTTTTTCTGCCTCTCAACATCAACAGAAATAAATGAGACATTCTTATGTAGAATAGGTCAAAGTGCAAAGAACAAGGTTAACAGGATAGTTAGATTTATTCAGGCTGAGTTTCAAATATTCAAAGATCACCCTGCCCCAGAGCTTTGTTAGTGGGTTTCTACCTAGTGATTAGGCCTCATGAGACCTGGCATGTACCATTCAAATCCACCAGCAGCACAACTGCAAAAAAAAGCCTTGTATTGAATGACCAGGGAAGGTGCAGTGATATAAATCAAGGAGGACTGTTATCACCATGGAGTCCTCTGACATTTATGATCTCATTTAATCCACCAACTGACTTCATTAGGAAGCGAGGACCTCCACTGTAGAGATGATGCATAGAACCTCCAAGAAATTCACTGACTTCTCAAATGAGAGCCTGGAGTAAAAATCAGCTCTATTGGATTTCAAAGCTCCTGCTCTATTAAATTCCAAGGTCATAAGGTAATTTATTAATTCATTCATTCAACAAAAATTATCTATTGTCACTGTTCAAGGCACTGTATGAAAATAAATAATGGAATAAATAAATAAAGGTACCTCATTTTTTGAGAAGATCTCTATATTTTCCCCTTTTCTATAACCACTTCTTATATCTTCAATAATTGTCCTAGGCCCTCTGGGGCACACAGAAAAAAAATCACACTGAGTCCAGCTTTTGGTAATGTGACAATATAATTGGAGAGAAATATCATATATAAATAAGCACATAAACACATGAATATGGTTGACCAGAAGATTCTGGATTGACTGAGAAAAGTAATGTTTAGTGTCTAATAGCAGTGATTTACTTGAATGGCACTACTTTACTCATCTTCATTCTCAGAAGTCATATATCCTTGAGTTATACTTGACAAATCAAATGCTACTGTGGTTAAAAGATACAGCAACTTGTAAGTTTTGATAATCTTGCTAGAACCTCATGTCTTTAAAAGCTTTTGAGTTCCCAAATTGTGTCTAGAAGTTCACTTACTCATGTATGTATGCATACACATGCATGTGTGCGTGCATACTTGCTAAGTCACTTCAATCGTGTCTGACTCTTTGCAGCCCTATGGACCACAGCCCTTCAGGCTCCTCTGTCCATGCGGATCTCCAGACAAGAGTACTGGAGTGGGTAGCCATTCCCTCCTCCAGGGAATCTTCCCAACCCAGGGATCAAACCCATGTCTCTGTGTCTCCTGCATTGGCAGTCAGGTTCTTTACCACTGGCGCCACTTGGGAAGCCCCACAGATGCATGTATATATGGACAAATCAACTTTGACATATCTAATAGTTCAGTGTTTTAATGTACAGAGTGATAGCTAGCCAGCTAGATAGATGGACTGAGCTTGATTGAAAAGAGGTGTAATATAATACATAATGCCTTAAAATGGACCTGAGGCTAGCAGCTTAGTACTTAGGGGCACAGTGCTAAACCATGGAGTCATGCTAAACAAAAAGTGAGGCTTACATAATTAATTTGAGTTTCAGGGTCTAAATCTGCCCTCTCCTCTAACTCTACATTCCACATGTCAGAAAATAATTTGCTTACTGGTCCCCAAAGTCTTTTTTGGCTTGTACATTTGCAACTTAAACTGATCTTGCCTGAAGGATTAGTTTTAAGCCTAGCAGACTACATTCTCTCTACTCTGGAAGTCATTGTCCTTTTCAGTATGTACATACTTTAGGAAAATAAGGAGATAGATATAATTAAAAAGAAAGAAAACTAAAACATAAATTTCACCTCATGCTATCACTGAAAGATTCAGTTCAGTTCAGTCGCTCAATCATGTCCAACTCTTTTTGACACCTCATGGACTGCAGCATGCCAGGCTTCCCTGTCCTTCACTATCTCCCGGAGCTTGCTCAAACTCATGTCCATCAAGTCGGTGATGCCATCCAACCATCTCATCCTCTGTCGTCCCCTTCTCCTCCTGCCTTCAATCTTTCCCAGCATCAGGGTCTTTTCCAAGGAGTCAGCTCTTCGCATCAGGTGGCCAAAGGATAGGAGCTTCAGCTTCACCATCAGGCCTTCCAGTGAATATTCAGGACTGATTTCCTTTAGGATGGACTGGTTGGATCTCCTTGCAGTCCAGGGGACTCTCAAAGTCTTCTCCAGCACCACAGTTCAAAAGCATCAGTTCTTTGGTGCTCAGCTTTCTTTATAGTCCAACTCTCACATCCATACATGACTACTGGAAAAAACATAGCTTTGACTAGACGAACCTTTGTTGGCAAAGTAATGTCTCTGCTTTTTAATATGCTGTCTAGGTTGGCCATAGCTTTTTTCTTCCAAGGAGCAACTGTCTTTTAATTTCATGGCTGCAGTCACCATCTGCAGTGATTTTGGAGCCCAAAAAATAAAGTCTATCACTGTTTCCACTGTTTCCCCATCTATTTGCCATGAAGTGATGGGACCAGATGCCATTTTTTAAATTTTTTGAATGTTGAGTTTTACGCCAGCTTTTTCACTCTCCTCTTTCGCTTTCATTAAGAGGCTCTTTAGTTCTTCTTCATTTTCTGCCATAAGGGTGGTGTCATCTGCATATCTGAGGTTATTGATATTTCTCCTGGCAATCTTGATTCCAGCTTGTGCTTCACCCAGCCTGGCATTTCACATGATGTACTCTGCATATAAGTTAAATAAGGAGGATGTCAGTATACAGCTTTCATGTACTCCTTTCATGATTTGGAACCAGCCTATTGTTCCATGTCCACTTTTAACTGTTGCTTCTTGACCTGCATACAGATTTCTCAAGAGGCAGGTAAAATGGTCTGGTATTTCCATCTCTTTAAGAATTTTCCACAGTTTGTTGTGATCCACACAGACAAAGGCTTTTGTGTAGTCAATAAAGCAGAAGTAGATGTGTTTCTGGAATTCTCTTGCTTTTTCTATGATCCAATGGATGTTGACAATTTGATTTCTGGTTCCTCTGCCTTTTCTAAATCCAGCTTGAACATCTGGAAGTTCACGGTTCACATACTGTTGAAGCCTGACTTGGAGAATTTTGAGCATTACTTTGCTAGTGTGTGAGATGAGTGCAATTGTGTGGTAGTTTGAACATTCTTTGGCATTGCCTTTCTTTGGGATTGGAATGAAAACTGACCTTTTCCAGTCCTATGGCCACTGCTGAGTTTTCCAAATTTGCTGACATATTGAGTGCAGCACTTTCACAGCATCATCTTTTAGGATTTGAAATAGCTCAGCTGGAATTCCATCACCTCCACTAGCTTTGTTCATAGTGATGTTTCCTAAGGCCCACTTGAGTTCTCACTCCCTGATGTCAGGCTCTAGGTGACCCCAATATGCACAAACTCTTTGAAGAAATAATTCCTCCCTGTGAGCTGTGGGTTATGCTGAGATTCTGTCCTTCTTTCCTTCCTTCCTTGTCATTATTTAGTTGGATGAACTTGTACTAAAGCACTTAAAGTTTCTTTGCTTCAGGTTTCTCATTGTAAATTGGACAAATAAAATCTATTTAACAGGGATGTTGTGAGGATAAAGTGAGATGATGTATGTGAAATCATCCAGTGCCAGAATGAATGCATAAGAAGTGCTCATCCGATGTTAGGCCTGCTTTAAAATTTCAGATATGGGGATTTTCATATCAATTTACAAAGCATTTGAACATATCCGGAGGGGTTAATGCAATTTAAATGGAAACTTTTAAACTGTACCTTCCTGGTTATTTTTCATAAACTAAGAAAGAGAGAAAATAAACTAAGATGTTGCTGAAATGGTTTAAAAAAAAGGAGAAATGTATAAGGTGAAAGGATGGCATTTTTATGTCAGATTTTTTTTCTCTTGAAAACTGAGGCCATTCTTAGACTTTTCAATAACTATACCACTGCAACAAGGGGGAAATGACATTTGGGGAATTGGACTCAATATCAATTACTCTCTAAAAGAATAATCGGTATCTTAAAAAGCAATAGCCAAGTCCATCCTGAAAGATGCTGTTTTAACTGGTGTGGAGTGCATCCTGGGTATCAATAGTTTTTATAAGAATCTACGGTACAGTCAGAATTGAGAACCAGTGCACTAGTTTACCTGGGGATCACTAAGGCTCAGTAGATACAATGTGAAATCGATCTGCCCTTTGGGTGACAACTTCACAACTATTTCTCAGTGAGGCATAGTGGTTTTTAACCTCTCCTACTACTCTGCCGGCTACAGCAATTTCCTGCATGTGACTATCATTACTCCCCTGGCCACGATGGACTCTACCAATGCTATAAAATGCCTGGAAGTTCTGGCCAGTGTCTCAGTCAGGAAATCCCATTTGTGAAACTGTGTCTGTACTAGAAAGCTGATGTTTGTCCAGCTGGGGTCATGAGTCGAGGAAGTGCATCTATAACAGAAGGTCATGTTCAAGATGTAACTAGTACAGATGGGTAGAGTCATGCAACTGCTCACTGGATATTTTGAAATTTTGAAGGGGAAATTCTAACTCAATTCTTAGGTTGTAGGAGAATTCAAATTTGAATGGTCATTTGGAAACATAATTAGCCTCCAACAAATAAAAATAAATGGAAAAAAAATTGAATAGTCAGCTTAATGAGATCAAATCTTTTTTTTTTTTTTTCTGAGCAGCAAGGTTTGACAAACTTTGTTGGTAAAGGACTATCTAGATAATGAATACAGTAGACTTTGTGGACCATATGGCTTTCTCAAAACTAATTGACCTCTTCCACTGTGATGAAAAAGTATCCACAGATAGTGTGTAAACAAAGAAACATGGCTGTTTTTCAATAACACTTTATTTACGAAAACAAGTGGCTGTCTAAATTTGGTCTTTGGGCTCTAACTTTGCTAACCTATGGTTTACAGACTGGTAAAATTTGTGTTATTTGGGATTATTGTAATCCTAGTATTGTTCACATGTGAAGCAATCATTTGATGCTTGGAACAAGAGCAATGACAGTGTGGAAAGACTGATATATACAGGAGAGCACACTTAGCTCACTGCTGGCATGGGGAATATCTGTGAACAGGACGGTGATAAAATTTAAGAGCCACTACAGGCTGATTTAAAACCTCTGGGCAAGTGGGGTGCTTGAGTGTATCTTCAGGAATGAAGTGACTACAATCATACTGGAAATTGCTGAGGATGTTAATGACTCTGGATCACCAGGGAGCAACCAGAAAATGGGTGTCTGGAAAATGACTTTGTAATCCATATACCTTCAACAGTGATTTTTAAAATCCAAATTTAAACATGGTAGGTCACCGAAGTTCATGCTGCTAAAGCAAGGGAAGTATCTCAAAATGACAAATATAACTTTCACATTAAACTTACTTTGAGAAAGAATCTGAGACTAGCTAAAAAGATGAGCACACCCCCGCCCCTTCGAAGCACCTCCATTTTAATATTCCAATAATTGGTGGTACCCAGACAGGTAGGAAATAGTAAATGGCAGGAGAAGATTTGAGTCATCCTAGGTTCACAAAATGATAGATTTGTAAGATAGCAACCAGGTCTTATTATTAAAAAAACATTTATTTTGAAAATTTCCTAATATACAAAGTGTGGAAGGAGAAAATAAGGATGAAAGTAGAAGCTAGGAGTAGTTTTCTGTTTCCTTGCCGGGGGTATATGTGCACTGAATTGAGGATGAGTTAAATGAAACAGAGCTACAATATTCTCAATCTCCTACAGAAGAGTCCACAAACATGGCCCCACTGAGATTTGCATAATATCCTAAGGAAGTAGTATTTAGTGGCATCACCTTAACCTCTTTTCTTGGGCTCCAAAATCACTGCAGATGGTGACTGCAGCCATGCAATTAAGATGCTGGCTCCCTGAAAGGAAAGCTATGACAAACCTAGATAGTATATTAAAAAGCAGAGACATTACTTTGCCAACAAAGGTCCATATAGTCAAAGCTATGGTTTTTCCAGTAGTCATGTATAGATGTGAGATTTGGATCATAAAGAAGGCTGAGTGCTGAAGAACTGATGCTTTTGAATTGTGGTGCTGGAGAAGACTCTTGAGAGTTCCTTGGACTGCAGGAGATCAAACCAGTCAATCCTAAAGGAAATAAATCCTGAATATTCATTGGAAGGACTTATACTGAAGCTGAAACTCCCAAAACTTTGGCTAGCTGATGTGAAGAGCCAACTCTTTGAAAAAGGTCTTGATTCTGGGAAACATTGAGGGCAGTAGAAGGAGGTGACAGGATGAGATTGTTGGATGGCATCACTGACTCAATGGACATGAGTTTGAGCAAACTCCTGGAGATAGTGAAGGACAGGGAAGCCTGGTGTGCTACAGTCCATGGGGTCACAGAGTCAAACACAACTTGGCAACTGAAAAAACACCACTACCTTAATCTCAGAGTTCCATATTCCAAATGCCTCTCTAATAGAATGGATGGAAAATATCAAATAAAATTCAATCTTGTGCCACAAATATTCAAAACACATGTGTTGAGTAAATAAACGGCAAGATAATTTTTATATTCTGAATAAATATACCATGTGAGTAGTACACTGGACCTCATGTTAAACATTCCTTATAGTAGTTTCTGAACTTCTTTGGTTCATTCAATCAACCTGAGTGAGATGACAACCCATCTGCTTTAATGACTCATAATGAAGTGATGTTCAACCAAGAAAGAGAGGACGCCTCTGCCTCAAGTGGGATGGAAGACCAAATCCTGTGCCATGTTTTACTGTACCTTGTGTGCACCTGTGTGTGTGTGCTCAGTCATGCCCGACTCTTTGCAACCCCATGGACTGTAGCCATCCAGGCTTTTGTCCATGGGATTCTCCAGGCAAGTATACTGGAGTGGGTTGCCATTTCCTCCTCCAGGGGAACTTCCTGACCCAGGGATTGAACCTGTGTCTCCTGCATTGCAGGCAGATTCTTTACAGCTGAGCCACCAGGGAAGCCCTTGTCGTAGCTTACTTAGAGTTAATTCTAACAGATGCCCTGCCCTCATCTTCTCATTTAGTTATAGTTGTCCTAGTCTGCCTATTATGGAATCCTGGTTTTCTTTGACGAGGGTATACCACCAAATCCTTATGGATAAAGATGAGAAGATAAAGATCTGCCCTGCAACATGCTACTAATCTGAAATGTGTATACCCAGGGGACTTCTGGGACATTAATAAGTTACAGTGTTGATTGACAAAGTGATCAGTGATACAAATTGTCTGGAAATTATGATCTGCTTCAGATGAGATAACTATATATAACACATTAAAATGGAAATTTAGGCAAACAGACAACATTGAAAAATACCCCAAATCAAACCTAGGTCCCCACACCTAGATGCAAAGTAAGTGTGGATAACTGGCTGTACAAATCTTAAACTCCTCATATCCATTAGAGACTACAGAAAGGGGTCACGAGTGTTGGAGAAAGATAGGAGCATGCGGTCAATTCCATTTACTGGAGGTGAGAACGAGGTGCTTGCCCCCATTCCCAAGCCTATTGGGAATAAGTTCAGTGGGATGACTATGAGAGCTTTGGGTACATTCCTGACACTGGAGTGTGAACCCAGTGGGCTCAGAAAGACACACTGGAGGGGAGTGTAGCAACAATCTCAAGGAAACCGTAGCGAGAGGTTTCCAGTATGGGGGTGGACTGTCTGAAGAATCCAAGAAGAACTGCAGAGTGTAGGGAAAGAATCCATCACAGAATTGACCATGCCTGTATCCATGTGGACCACACAGGCAAATGGCTAAACCACAACTTACCTGAGTCTTGGCGGAACACCTTGGGATGCTCCCAGAGCACAAGAGGGTGAAAAGTCTGTTAGGTGCCACTTCCAAGACCCTCTCCCATATGCCTCCGGGAGACTTTCAGCTGTCAGTTTCTCATTACCTCCCAGGTTTTGATGAGGTAGAGGCTTTCTGCCCTGCCCCCTCCCCCCAAGAATCGAGCTGCAGAATACAAACAGCTTATGAACAGTCTACAGCTGTCTCCTCCACTGTGTGTGTGCCCACAGCACACACAGCCGCCAGCTCGCCCCTTTGTTTCAATGTTACCATTTGAATGTGTGGCACAGGGACCATGGGGAGCTGGCACCTTTGACTAGTCTTCCTTTTGAAATTATGTGTGTAATAAACTGTCTGAACATAAAAGTATATCACTGAGTCCTCACCAGTTGAATCATTCAGTCGTTGGCTTTGGCCTCGCCTTTTCTTTTGTATGGAATCCATTTTATATGCTTCCCAGGCCCAGAAAATACATCAGTGATTGCTCATGGTGGCACCAGAAAAGTAGGAATATGCCTGGACCACTTATCTTCAACGTTTGATCTCCATCCTGGTGATGCAAAGGCCCTGAGAAGGGTATATGGTTGGTATCACCAAAAGAATCCGAAAAGTAGTGGCCAGAGGAGTAAACGAGTGGAATCCTGAAAAACAATGAAATAATGTTATCTGAAAGGATGGATGGTCAACTGTATCAAATGCCATTGTGAGAGGCTGATGAAAGAAAGGATTGAAAAGTGCATTGGGCAGCAGAAAGAGAGAAGTAGGGAATAACTGAAGAAGCATGTGACCCTGAGAAATTTTGTTTGTTTGAACTTTTGTTTGAAGAAGGGGTTCATTCCAACATGTTTTACATGATAGGAATTACGCTGTAGAGAGGTGAAATATTGATGATGCAATAGAAAGAATTACTGAAGTGAGGTCCCTGAGCAGAAAGAAGGGTTGGACTCTATTGCACCACTGGAGGGGCTTGCTTTCAGCACATAAAGTTAATTGATTGTGTTGGGAAGGAGGGCAGAGTATGTGGATATGGATAGAGGTTGTTTGACAGGTTTGATGGTTGAACGTGTAGGATTTCTCTTCTGAGTGCTCCTATTTTCTCAGTGAACTAGAGATCAAGGTCAGCAGATGAGAATGTTATGGACTAAGAATGGGGAAGGTGCAAATATTTTCTCCATTCTGTAGGTTGCCTTTTCATTTTGTTGATGGTTTCTTTTGCTGTGCAGAAGCTTTTTAGTTTGATGTAGTCCGACTCATTAATTTTTTACTTCTGTTGCTTGTATTTGGTGTCATATCCAAAATAAATCATTGCCAAGACCAGTATCAAGGAGTTTTTCCCCTTTGTTTTCTTCTTGGAGTTAAATAGTATCAGGTCTTATGTTTAAGTCTTTATTTCAGGTTTATTTTTGTGAGTGGTGTAAGACCTTTAATGTTCTTACCACAAAAAGGAAATGGCAATTCTGTGACTTGGAGGTGTTAGCTATGGTAATCATTTTGGAATATGTAAATATTTCAAATTAATACATTATATACCTTCAATTCACACAATGTTACGTAACATTATATCTCAGTAAATCTGGGGAAGATAGTAGGTGCTCAGTGAGTATTTGTTGAGTGAATGGATGAGAAAAAAAAATAGAGAAAGTGAAAAATAACAGTTGAAGAGGGAAAGTGTATGCATGAAAGGGCCAGGAGAAACACTACAGAATTTTTGGACAGAAGGAAGGCACACCTGGCAGTCCTGGCCATGAATTTGAAGGTGAGACCAAGCTGTGTCTTTGTGTTTTTCTCTGGTTACATTGAGCTGCTTGTGTGCAGCTGAGGAGTAAGTAGAAAAGTGAATTTAATGTTGCCTGGAGTACTGCCAGGAGTGATCACAAATCTCAGAATGAATTAATGCTTCTATCAGCAGGTGCCATTTTATCAATTATAGGTAACTTGAAACGTGACACTATAGGAGATATTTGAATAAGTACTGGGGAATTATTTAGGGCAAAACAAAATAAAACAAAAAACCTTAATGACTGAACTCAGATTTAGGAAATTAGAACTAATAACAAAGGCATGGTCACTGACCATCTGGAAACCAGACTTCCTTTACTGCTGAAGATTAGTGGAGGGGTACCTGTAAAGGAACTGATGGTAATTCTGACATTTGCCTGAAAAATTGCTGGTATTCTATTTTCATAGTGTAGTAACTGTGCTGTAAGTATCAGGGCAGAAGCAGCTTGTAGCCTTTACCTACTGAAGATGGAATGGTTGAAATGTTCAAAAAGAAGAGTTCACAGATGTTTTGGGTATCTTTCCAGGTGAGAACTGCAAAATGTTTCCTTCTCTCTGTACTGAACCTGTGCCAAACTCAACAGCACTGGGGCAGCAGGAGGTAGCAGCTCTAGTAGACTTCCCTTGAGAATCCACCACAGATATGATCTTAGCAATAAAAAGACTCAGTCTCAGCCAGAGCCATGGGCAACTGGAACAATCTCCAGTGAGGAAATCAGGAACATCTAGGGCCAGGGGGCGGCTACTGACCTGTAGGAGGTCTGGCAGAAAGCTCGGGGCTACCTCCTGAGATGGTGTCTGCAGGGCATGACAGTGACATGGCTTTGGGCAAACTGTTATTAAAACCAGCTGAGAGTTTCAAGACTAGAATGCACGGACCCCGAATTAAGGTAGGAAGTCAAGATACAAAACAAAGGCCTTGGGGTAGTGAGGATCAGAGCTGTCATACACTGAAATTTAATGGTGCTGAAATGCCTGGTCTCAAAGTAATGGGAACAGCTAAATTTTCCCTAAGGAGTCTGGTCTTCGACTCTGAATACATTGTATAAAAATTGGGCAATCTGGGTACAGTTAAGGACCTTAAAATTTATATGGGACCTGATGATAACTGAACACTTCAAATCCATCTATAAAACATGTTGCTGCAGTAAACATAACCACCTTGCTGAACAAAACAGCTCATCTGAAAAAGCAAAGTACAAGGCCTCTATAGAGTTTCTATAGATTTGGAATCAGAAAGTCAGAATACTTGCAAGTCATGATATATGCAAAAGAATACCTCCTTAGGAATCAGAGGCCATAGCTGATTGCATAGGTTGAAAAATACTTTTCAGTTTATGAGTTTTTCAGATCAATTTACCCAGATCTATAAAAAGATTTTCTGGAATGTCTACTACATGAAATAGTACAGTGAATTGGCATGCAAAAACCTACATCTGATTCCTTTAACTTAATTGGGGTATAGTTGCTTTACAATGTTGTGTTAGTTTCTGCTACACAACAAAATGAGTCAGCTATACATGTGTACATATATATTCCCTCCTTCTTGAACCTCCCTCCCACTTCTCCCCATCGCACCCCTCTAGGTCTTTACAGAGCACCGAGCTGAGCTCTCTGTGCTATAAAGCAGCTTCCCACTAGCTCCCTATTTTACACATGTGTATGCATGTGAGCTCAGTCATGTCCAACTCTGTGACCCCGTAGACTGTAGCCCACCAGGCTCCTCAGTCCATGGGATTTCCCAGGCAAGAATATTGGAGTGGGTTGCCATTTCCTCCTCCAGGGGATCTTCCCGACCTGGGGATGAACTGGTGTCTTGTGTCTTCTGCATTGGCAGGCAGATTCTTTACCACTGGGACCACATGGTAATGTATATATGCTGCTTTTTCAATTCATCCTACCCTCACCTTCCACTGCTGTGTCCACAAGTCCATTCTGTACTAGTTTCATCAGATATATATATATATATGGGTGTGTGTGTGTGTTATATAACAGATATATATATATATATGTTAATATACAATATTTGTTTTTCTCTTTCTGACTTTACTCTGTATAACAGGCTCTAGGTTCATCCACCTCACTAGAACTGACTCAAATCCATTCCTTTTTATGGCTGAGTAATATTTCATTACACACACACACACACACACACACACACACACACACATATATATATATATCTCACATCTTTATCCATTTATCTGTTGATAGACATTTAGGTTGCATCCATGTCCTGACTCTTCTAATATTATAAATAGAGCTGCAATGAACACTGGGGTGCATGTGTCTTTTTGAATTATAGTTTTCTTAGGGTATATGCCTAGTAGTGGGATTTCTGTGACCCTTTTCAGTTCAGTTCAGTCGCTCAGTCATGTCCAATTCTTTGAGACCCCATGAATCGCAGCACTCCAGGCCTCCCTATCCATCACAAACTCAACTTGTAAATAAACCTGCAGTCTGATCAAGTCAACCAAACTTTATTAAACATATTGTATATATTGTTGCCACAGCGGTGGTGAGACTGTGGTATCATTTCTGCTGACTCCTAATAATAATGTAACTTAGATGATGCTGCTGGTCTGAAGCCCTGTAACCTTCAGTGGATTCCTCAAATGCCTACTGATGTCTCTTTGAAACAAGTGACAGGCAGCGGATTAAGGATGTTTTAGTTCAGAATGAAGTAATATTTGCTAAACAGACAAAAAATACCGAGATGCAGAGAGAGGGATATGCATTGAATTGTGTTCATTAATTCATGCTTCCTGACCGGGGGATTGAACCTGTGTGTCTTGTGTTCAGTGTTCGAGTATGTGTTCGGTGATTACTATTAACCAACTGCTAAGCTAGCTGCTGATGCAGAAACCGTGGTCCTTGTGGTTGACAAGCTTGCTAAAGTAGGAAGGCAGATTCTCAGGACTTTTCACTTTCCCACTAGTTACCTTTTAGTTTTCTTGTTATTGCTAACAAATACTAAAAATCATTAAGCTATTTCTACCATGATGTGATACTAGAGTCAACAGTTAGACAACCCTTATTTGCCTAATACCATATTTTTTCTCATTAAAATAGCAATCAGACTCATGAAGGCAAAGCAACTGTCAGTAGTGGCCCAGTGCTGCTCTCACTACTCCAACAAGGCATGGATAAAGAAAATACCACAATAATAGCATCTTGAGTTCATTGCATTTATAGTTTTTAACGGCATATCTTAAAATTAAGGCTTAGATAGGATGATCTTAGCATTTAAATGTGGAAGAACAGAAAAATCAGGCACGCTCTGTTTCTTAAGCTGGACAGAAAACAAGACAAAACTATAGCAGAAACCATTTCACCTCCCGAAATAGAGGAACTGTTGATTGAATTCATATCTCTGAACATCCAGTCAGTTTAAGTTTTATGTCAAACGTCAAATTGTCATTGACGCCCATCATCAACATAGAGCTTTTCTACCAAAAATCCACTTTCCCCGGTGTGAATTCATCTCCTGCCTCTCAGCAAAACTTCAAATATGTTTTTGAATGTGTAATATTCAATGCCTCTCAGAAACACAGGGGAAACCCCCAAAGAATTTCATATCTAAGCATAGCTGATGTGAGGATGAATCAGATTTCCAAGTGAATCTCTGAAACATTCTTAGGGAGTGTGTGACCAGTCTGCAGAATGAGACTAGCCCTGCACATAATGAAAAGTTCAGCCCTGCACTTGCAAAATGTGGCAGGTGCTAAAGCTATCAGCTGCATCAATGAGTCAACCCAGCTGTGATGTTCTTATTCTGAGCTGTAAATGAAAAAGAGAGAGAGAGAGAACTTCCTGGAATCCACTGCTGTGTCATCTGAAGGGTATGAAATATTTCTGCAAGTGTGTTTGTGAATGGCTTAGAAAAGAGTGCTCTGGACTAGGAGGTAGAGCTGGGTTCTAGTCTTTGCTTTGTAATTTCGGGAAGCCACACATTCATCTATTTCTATTTTGATTGTTCCTTTAACCCAGCCTCATCCAAGCAGTAGAGACCAACAGATGTGAGCCATGGTTTGTGAAGGAACAGCCCTTCCTCACTCCTACCTGCTCTGTCTGCTACCATTTGAATCTTGACCCACTTAGGTCTGGAAACTAGGCACAATCTATCTTTAATAATTCTGTATCTGCACCTCCAAACTTTTTCTTTCAATTGGGTCACTTTGTGTATCCTTAACTTTCCCTCAAGCACTCTGCTCAGACTATCCTTCCTGTTTGGCTTTGAATTAGACATACTTAGAGAGGGTCTCCTGTCCAAATGACACCTTGAAGGCCCCATGGCTGTTGGAACTGGTGTCTGCTTAGTATGCTGGGTTGGGTGGGAGACACAGCGGGACTCAATTTTCCCTAGGAAGATACACCTTTCTAAAATGTTCATATTTTAAATTATGCCTGTTTTGCTTATGATTAACAGTAGAAATACAGGATTTAGTTATTTTACACAAGAAAGCTAAACAATTTGCTTAATTATGTCAGAGGAGTAAAATAACATTCAGTCGCTATATCATGGAAATCATTGACTCCTTGATACTCAGAAAGATGTATTTAAGGGAGCGATTTTTACCCCCTTGTCCCAACCAAGGGAACTACCACATCTGTATTCTGTATGTCCACTCTATCCTTCACTCCTTTCATAACATCTCCCATGAGAGATCATGTGTGTTCCATTCCTTGGTCTGATGCAGTTATTATTATAGTTTTCATCATTGGGCACATTTACTAGACTTTTAAGATTAGGTGTCAAATGATTTTCCTCTTTCACTTCCTAGTACATTTTATATGAAAACATTTTCAGTTTCCATAAGAGAAGACCCTTAGAGGCTGTAAAATCCTGAAAGCAACTAAGATACTGGTTGAGGTCACTCAGAAGAAGTTGATTCAGCCCCTTAAGAGAAGGTATGAAGTTGTGTAAGCATTGGTATATAAACATGTTAATGTCAGTAGGACCGCAGTATTGATAAGGTCATCAGTTATCCTGGTGACTGTCTTCAGTATACAGCTTCCTCCAGCTAGTCTGTCTGTTTCTCTAAAAGCTCCCATAGACTTCTTGGCCCTACTTTGTTCTGCAGAGAAAACAAACCATTCTTCCTAGGGTTCCAATGCTGGTAGACTAATTCAGGTTCAAGTGTTAATGGTTTATCCCTGTGAGGGTGATAACTTTGGAACAGAGGGCCTCCCAGACAAGACACATATCTACATGTGAGGATAAATGGTCATGGCACAAAAAGGGCCCAATTCTTTTCCCATAAGAACCCGAAGATATCTTTTGGCCAACCCGACAGTATTGGATACCAGGTGCAGAAGTGGCTTCACTCACCCAGTACTCACCTAACCCAAACCAACTGCCAACCTTGAATTTCCAGCACATGATAGCAACTCCCATTTGTGCTGTCTACATAAAGTGCCTTGATTCCTTTTGTGACTTAGCTGGGTAAAGACAGAAATAAAACGGAAATGAAACACTAAGTGTCTACAGACAAAAGCAATGCTAGGCACACTCCCTATTCACTTCCATAGCAACATCCATTGTCTCTGCTGTCTGTGCTGGTGAAATTTTCATGTCATGAACAGACAGTGTCACTGCTGTGATAATATCCACTAAGTTTGTGTAGCACTTTGCTATTAGAAAAATCTTTCATCTCTATTTAATCTTCTTGGTACATGGATGAGTTCAGTCTCCTAGCTAATTTATTCTGCCCCATTTAAGACATTAACAAACACATATTTCAATATAATATTCATTATGACTACTGCCCTAAATCTGGGTAATGTCAATTGATGCGGCCCCAAAGATTTGGCTCAAGACCAATCAATTTAATCAGTATTTATCCTCCCAATTCTCCAAAAATATGCTAATATGTGGAAGTCACAGGGAACTAAAGCTCAGTTCAATATAAGGACAGACTTTCCAAGCAATAGCATTGTTCAAAAATGGCATAGACTGTCTCAAGAAGTAGTGAGATCCTTGTCATTACAGGCATCCAACAGATGGCTGGTTGATCACATGAAGAGAAATTATGAAGTTGTCTAATTAGATACCAGTATGGTGTAGATGATTTCGGTCCTGATATTGTTAAACACATGAAACATATTTGTCTACCTACCTAGCCTGTGGTCTATAATTCATCACCTTTCTGAATTGTAGCTAATCCAAAGGCCCACCATTTTAGAAACTTCTTGTTTGTCTAGGGCTTGGTTTCAAAGATAAATGATTTTTTTAATCTCATGAACACACAACCATTTAAGAACTTTCTGTATTTTGTATTTCATGTTTGAGTATAAATTGATGAATGTTATTTGTGTATGGATTCTGAATACATATATATATATAATAACATGCTTCTCTTCTGTTGAAAAAAAGAAAACAAACAAAAAAATAACTGTGTTAGTCAAGGCAAGTTGTAACAAGTTTGAAATAATCATGTCTCTAAATCTTTTCAAACTCACACATTCCTGTAACAAAATACAAGATGATCTTTCCTCTGTAAAAATGATAGCATCAACCATTCATCTGTCAGGACCTGTCAGGTTCACCACCCCCTTCAGCACACCAATTTCCATAGTGAGGACCACATAGCACTTGCCTGTCTCCTCAGTGCCAAAGCAAGTCCTAGAGTTGTTAATCCATTTTCTAGGAGAGAAGGTATTTTAATGAACACTACACAAAAGCTCTCAATTCAGATTTAAATGAACATTTCTGCTAAATTCACACCAGCCAGACCTTTTCAACACCCCTGCATTCTTCGCACTCAGGGACATCAACCCATAGCACGCTGTGTCTAGACTTTCTCTCACCCTGCAGCCAGACTTTTTGCCTACGGCAGGATGACCCAAAATCTTCTGTTGTGCTTACTTGATCAATGATAAAATAGTGCAGCCTTGTTACACCTCACATGGAGAAAGGATCTGGTTTGTGATCACTGTCCCCTTCTCTCCAATTCTATTTTCTCCTATCAATATAGGCACAGAGAACGAAACAGCAAGTCCACTGCACAAATTGGTCGTATGCACACTGTAATTAATGGTCATCAGAATCATGTGCACTGCTGGTTCAAAAAGATGGCAGGAGCCCTGCCTCAGGAATTTCAGATTCAGTAGTCGAGAGTGGAGCCTGGTAACTTACATGACTAACAAGCTCTTAGGTGGTCCAGGGATCACACTTGAAGCATCACTGGCATAAGGGGAAATCTAACAAGGTAATTAGTTGCCTGTCTTCCTCATTACAGACAACACCAATCTCTGTGAGTGAATTTCTTAGAGCCCTTTCAATTATCTTCTGATAAGGAAGTTCCCCTTTCTTTTCTCTAACAGGGTGAATTTCCATAAGGCCCCTGATGCATGCTTTTCATTACTCTGCACCTTTTCCTCTAGTCTTAGGCTTTAGAAACACTGGTTTTTTAATAAGCTCTGCAAGGGGTGTGTGTTAGTTTCCTGGGGCTGCTGTAACTAAGTACCACAAACTAAGTGGCTAAGGGAAAAGAACTTTATCCTCTCACAGCTCTGGAGGCTAGAAGGTGGGGATCAAGACATCAGCAAAGTTTGTTCTTACTAGAGGCTGTGTGGGAGAATCTGTTTCATGCCGCTCTCCTAACTTCTGGTGGTTTCTGGCAATTTTTGGAATTCCTGGCCTTGTGAATGGGTTACTCCATCTCTGTTTTCAGGTGCATGTGACATTTGCCTTGTGTGCATGTCTGTATATAGTTCCTCCCCTTTTTATAAGGACATCAGTCATACTGAATCAGGGCTCAGTCTACATAATCATAACCATTACCAAGACCCTATTTCCAAATAAAGGTCACATTTGGGAGGGGGAGACAGTTCAAATCATAATAGGGTTTCAGGCCTCCATGATCACTTGACTTTCTTTAAATTATAGGCTATTTGAAGGCTTTGTCTTTAGCTTTGGATTCTAGTCACCAGTCTGGGGGTCGAAGAAATGTCCTGCTTCACAAACTATTATAAATACATTCACTGGGGGGTGGGGGTGAGGGGGGGAGGCAGGGCTTTATTGACAGCTGTCTTGAATGTGGTCTATTATGAATTACCCTGGAGGAAAATGATATCTCTTAGGGTAAGCACTCCTTCATTTCTCTTCTTTGGCTACAACTTCCCTAAACATTATTGTTTCTCTGTTTTTTCACATGATTAGTAGGATTAGATAATTCAAAACATCAGTAACAAAAAAAAAATGCAAAAACCATGCAACACTTGTTGGATTTAGATTTTGTAGATTAATAAGAGGGCAGATAGCTTGATGACAAGTCTATTCGGTGATCTGTCTTTTCATATGTTCAAGACATCTTTGGTGTTCCTCTGTAAGTATCTCCAATTTTCTAAAGACACCTTTTGCAATATCTGGTTATGTTTATCTCTAAATATTTTATATATACAAAGTAATGGAAAGAATCTTACTTTTATTAACAACTTGTATGGGGATCACCCCCAATGGAGAACTCTGGTTCTTTTGAGTGGTTGAATAAACTCATGCAAAAAGTTGAACCTGAGGACTTGTCTTTTGGCAGGTATAAGGGAATGTGAGCAGACAGATCTCGCTCTGCAGTGAGACAGGAAAATGGATACATATTCGTCTGAGAAAGGGGGAATGAGGAACAGGGATAGACCAGGGATGAATGGGGTCTTGATTGGCAGGAAGACCAAAAACTGACTAGGATAGAAAAAAAGCAGTATTTAATGGGGCTTTTCTACATGGTGTGTTTGTGTCGTCTGAGAGGATGTCAAGATTGGATTGGACAAGCAAGAAATTTATTGAGGGAAAATATTATAAGGGAAAAACAGTGGAGTGAGCTGAAAAAAAAATGGGGAATACCTGTAGACTACACTGCTGATCTGACACTTGTCCAGGAGAGAGCGAAGGAAGGAAGGACTGGATAGGAAGAATCTCCAAGGGTAATGTGACAAAGTTTCCATCAGGCTGCTATCAATGTTCCACAAGATACTGAGCTAATCATTGACATTCCTCTGAGGCGTAAGATGAATTGTGTTCTAGAATTTAAAATATTGTCCTCTTTTGGTTTTCTTGAATTAAAATATAACATGATGGCAAAGAGATGGCAGTTTAGAGTTTGGCGGATTTGTGTTTAGTTCCTACATGTGATCTTGAAACTGATTTTTATCATTTTAGTATTTTCTTTCATTATTTGTAAAAGAGAATAATATTACTATCCACTTCATAACATTTTTCTCACTCTATTCTCATTATAACTCCAGAAAAGAGATTCCATTTCCCCTTTGTATTTTATTTTTTAAAATCTATTTATATTGGAATTTAGTTGATTTACAATGTTGTGTTAGTTTCAGGTATACAGAAAAGGGAATCAGTTATACATATATATCTATCTATCCACTTTTTAAGATTCTTTTTCCATATAGATTATTGCAGATTATAGAGTTCCCTGTGCTACACAGTAGGTCCTTACTAGTTACCTATTTTATATATAGTGTGTGTATGTGAACCTCAGTCTCCCAATTTATCACTGCCACCTTTTTCCCCTTGGTAACCATAAGTTTCCTCTCTACATCTATGACTCTATTTCTTTTTTATAGGTAAGTTCATTTGTATCCTTTTTTTAAAATTTCACATATAAGTAATATCACACAATATTTGTCTTGTGATACGTGTCTGATTTACTTCACTCATTATGACAATGTGTAGGTCCATCCATGTTGTTGCAAATGACACTATTTTCTCTTTTTTTATGGGACAATTCCATTGTATATATGTGCCACATCTTCTTTATCCATTCATCTGTCCATGGACATTTAGGTTGTTTCCATGTCATGACTGTGGTAGATAGTGCTGACATGAACATTGGGGTGCATATATATTTTTTTGAATTATGGTTTTCTTAGAATCATGGTAGCTCGATTTTTGGTTCTTTAAGGAATCTCCATACTGTTCTTCATAGTCAGTTGAGTTCAGTCACTCAATTGTATCCGACTCTTTGCAACCTCATGGACTGCAGCAGGCCAGGCTTCCCTGTCCATCACCAATTCCCGGAGCTTGCTCAAACTCATGTCCATCGAGTTGGTGATGCCATCCAACCATCTCATCTTCTGTTGTCCCCTTCTCCTGCCTTCAATCTTTCCTAGCATCAGAGTCTTTTTGAAGGAGTCAGTTCTTCGCATCAGGTGCCAAAGTATTAGAGGTTCAGCCTCAGCATGAGTCCTTCCAATGAACATTCAGGACTGATGTGCTTTAGGATGGACTGGTTTGATCTCCATGCAGACCAAGGAACTCTCGAGAGTTTTCTCCAACATCACAGTTCAAAAGCATCAGTTCTTCAGGGTACAGCTTGCTTTATAGTCCAACTTTCACATCCATACATGACTACTGGAAAAACCATAGCTTTGACTAGATGGACCTTTGTTGGCAAAGTAATGTCTCTGCTTTTTAATATGCTATCTAGGTTGGTCATAGCTTTTCTTCCATAGAGCAACTGTATTTTAATGTCAGGGCTGCAGTAACCATCTGCAGTGACATTGGAGCCCAAAACAATAAAGTCTCGCACTGATTCAATTGTTTCCCCAGCTATTTGCCATGAAGTGATGGGACCAGATGTTTGGGACCAGATGTTTGTTTTCTTGAATATTGAGATTTAAGCCAGCTTTTTCACTCTCCTCTTTCACTTTCATCAAGAGGCTCTTTAGTTCTTCACTTTCTGCCATAAGGGTGGTGTCATCTGTGTATATAAGGTTATTGACACTTCTCCTGGCCATCTTGATTCCAGCTTGTGCTTCATCCAGTCCAGCATTTCACATGATGTACTCTGAATATAAGTTAAATAAGCAGGGTGACAATATACAGCCTTGACATACTCCTTTCCCAATTTGGAACCAGTCTGTTGTTCCATGTCCAGTTCTAACTGTTGCTTCTTGACCTGCATACAGATTTCTCAGGAGGCAGGTAAGGTGGCCTGGTATTCTCATCTCTTAAAGAATTTTCCAGAGTTTGTTGTGATCTACACTGTCAAAGGCTTTGGCATAATCAATAAAGCTGCAAGTAGATGTATTTATGGTATTCTCTTGCTTTTTTAATGACCCAATGGATGTTGGAAATTTGATCTCTGGTTCCTCTGCTTTTTCTAAATCCAGCCTGAACATCTGGAAATTCGCAGTTCATGTACTGTTGAACCCTGGCTTGGAGAATTTTGAGAATTTCTTTGCTAGCATCTGAGATGAGTGCAATTGGACTGTAGTTTGAACATTTTTTGTCATTGCCTTTTTTGGGATTGGAATGAAAACTGACCTTTTTGAGTCCTGTGGCCACTGCTGAGTTTTCCAAATTTGCTGGCATAGTGAGTGTAGCACTTTCACAGCATCATCTTTCAGGATTTGAAATAGTTCAACTGGAATTCCATCACCTCCACTAGCTTTGTTCATAGTGATGTTTCCTAAGGCCCACTTGATTTCACATTCCAGCATGTCTGGCTCTAGGTTTGCGATCACACCGTCATAGTTATCTGGGTCATGAAGACCTTTTTTGTATAGTTTCTGTGTATTCTTGCCACCTCTTCTTAATATCTTCTGCTTCTGTTAGGTCTATACATTTCTGTCCTTTATTGTGCACATCTTTGCATGAAATGTTTCCTTGGTATCTCTAATTTTCTTGTAGTGATCTCTAGTCTTTCCCATTCTATCGTTTTCATCTATTTCTTTGTATTGATCACTGAGGAAGGCTTTCTTATCTCTTTTGTTATTCTTTGGAACTCTGCATTCAAATAGGTATATCTTTCTTTTTCTCCTTTGCCCTTTTATTTCTCTTCTTTTCTCAGCTATTTGTAAGGCCTCTTCAGACAACCATTTTGCCTTTTTGCATTTCTTTTTCTTGGGGATGGTCTTGATCACTGCCTCCTGTACAGTGTCACGAACCTCCGTCCATAGTTCTTCAGGCACTCTGTCTATCAGATCTAATCCCTTGAATCTATTTGTCACTTTCACTGTATAATCGTAAGGATTTGATTTAGGTCATACCTGAATGACCTAGTGGTTTTCCCTACTTTCTTCAATTTAAGTCTGAATTTGGCAATAAGCATTTATGATCTGAGCCACAGTCAGCTCCTGGTCTTGTTTTTGCTGATTGTATAGGGCTTCTCCATCTTTGGCTGCAAAGAATATAATCAATCAGATTTCAGTATTGACCATCTGGTGATGGCCATGTGTAGAGTCTTCCCTCATGTTGTTGGAAGAGGGTGTTTGCTATGACCAGTGAGTTTGTTTTGCAAAACTCTGTGTCCTGCTTCATATTGTACTACAAGGCCAAATATGCCTGTTACTCTGTGTATTTCTTGAATTCCTACTTTTGCATTCCAGTCCCCTATGATGAAAATGACATCTTTTTTGAGTGTTAGTTCTAGAAGATCTTGTAGGTTTTCATAGAACCATTCAACTTCAACTTCTTCAGCATCACTGGTTGGGGCACAGACTTGGATTACTGTGATATTGAATGGCCTGCTTTGGAAACAAACAACAATCATTTGGTCATTTTTGAGATTGCACCCAAGAACTGTATTTCGGATTCTTTTGTTGACTATGAGTGTCTCTCCATTTCTTCTAAGGTATTCTTGCCCACAGTAGTAGATATAATGATCATCTGAATTAAATCGGCCCATTCCATTTTAGTGCATTTTAGTCCATTTTAGTGCACTGTTTCCTAAAATGTCAATGTTCACTCTTGCCATCTCCTGTTTGACCACTTCCAATTTACCTTGATTCATGGACCTAACATTCCAGGTTCCTATGCAGTATTATTCTTTACAGCATTGGACTTTACTTCCATCACCAGTTACATCCACAATTGGGCGTTGTTTTCACTTTGGCTCCGTCTCTTCATTATTTTGGAGTTTTTTCTCCACTGATCTTCCATAGAATATTGGGCACCTACCTACTCAGGGAGTTCATCTTTCAGTGTCATATATTTTTCTTTTTTACACTATTCATGAGGTTCTCAAGGCAAGAATATTGAAGTGGTTTCTCCATAGTGGTTCTCCATAGTGGCTGCACCAATTTACATTCCTACCAACAGTACAAGAGGGTTCCCTTTTCTCCACAGTCTCCAGCATTTATTGTTTGCAAACTTTTTAATGATGGCCATTCTGACCAGTGTGAGGTGATATCTCATTGTAGTTTTGATCTGCATTTCTCTAATAATTAGTGATGTTGAGCATCTTTTCATGTGCTTTTTGGCCATATGTATGGCCATTCTTCTTTGGAGAAATGTCTAGTTAGCTCTTTTTCCTATCTTTTGATTGGGCTATTTTTTTTTTTTTCCTGGTATGGAGCTGCCGGAGCTCTTCGTGTATTTTGGAGATTAATCTCTTGTTGTTTGCTTCATTTGCAAATATTTTCTCCTGTTCTGTGGGCTTTCTTATTTCGTTCATGATTTCCTTTCTTGTGCAAAAGCTTTTAAGTTTGACTTGGCCCCATTTGTTTGTTTTGTTTTTATTTTCATTTCTCTAGGAGGTGGATCCAAAAGATCTTGCTGCAATTTATGTGAAGAGTGTACAGCCTATGTTTTCCTCTAAGAGCTTTATAGTTTCTGGCCTTACATTTAGGTCTTTAATTCATTTTGAGTTTATTTTTTGTATGGTATTAGAGAATGTTCTAATTATTCTTTAACAAGTAGCTGTACAGTTTTCCCACCACCACTTACTGAAGAGACTATGTATTTTTCCATGTAACATTTTTATAAGTATTAAATTGGGTGATGTGTGCAAAGCACATAGCAAAAGGCTCTACATCATGCAAAGGTTCAATAAAAATAGTTTATTATGATCACTACTACTACTATTCCTCCTACTAAAAGAGACCCTACTTTTTCATAGATTATTTGTAAATGTACTGCTAGATTTGATGGCATCTTACTTCAGATTTTGAATCTGTATTTGTATGAAAGATTGGTTTGTAATATTTTTCTCCTTTTAGAATTAAAAAAAAAATCCTGTTGAGGTTATGACTACATCACTGAATAGTCTCATTTTAAAATTTTTTTGGCCATGCTACGTGGCATGTAGGGTATTAGTTTCCCAACCAGGGTTGAACCTGTGCCCCTGCAATTGAAGTGCAGTGTTAGCTACACTGAGCACTGACTGTTAACCACAGAATTGTTAAGGGTGTCCCCTGAATATTTTAACTTTTGCTCCAGGCTGAAGTGATTTAAAGGGAAATAACAAATCACTCTTCATGGAATGTGTATGGGTTTTCTGGGGTTGTGTGAATAAAGGACCACAAACTGAGTGGCTTAAACAGAAGTTTATTGTCTTAAAGGTCTGGAGGTTCGAAATCTGAATTAAGCTTTCAGCAGGGTCATGGTCCCTCTGAAACCTGCAGGGGAATCCTTTCTTTCTCATTTTCGCTTTTGGTGGTTTGGTAGCAAATTTTTGCATTCCTTGTCTTGTAGCTGCCGTCATCATCTTGCGGCACTCTCTTTGTGTGTCTCTGTGTGTTTTAACATGGCCATTTTTTTTTCTTCCCAGATTTATTGAGATATAATTAACAAACACAAATTATAACTAAAGTATAAAATGTGGTGATTTGAAATACCCATACACTGTGAAATGATTACCACAGTCAAGCTGTGGTTACCACATTCATGTGACTCGGATTCTTCATGTGATTACCACATTCATCACCTCACATAGTCACCATTTCTTTTGTGTGATAAGAATACTTAAGATTTATTCTTAGAAACTTTCAAGTATGTAGTACAGTTAACTATAGTCACTTAACTGCACAGTAAATCTTCAGAACTTATTAATTTTATAAATGAAAGTTCATACCTTGTGACTAATATCTTCCCATTCCCCCACTCTCCCAGCTCCCGGCAGCCACTATTCTGCTCTCTGGTCCTGTGAGTGAAACTTTTGGAGATTCCACTAAGCATCATGTCCTCCAGCTTCATCCATGTTGTGGCTGATGGCAAGATTTTCTTCTTTTCATGGCTGAATATTCCATTGGCTTCCCAGGTGGTTCAGTGGTAAAGAATCCACCTGCCAAGCAGGAGATGTGGGTTTGATCCCTGGGTCAGGAAGATCTCCTGGAGAAGGAAATGGCAACCTAGTCCAGTATTCTTGCCTGGAGAATTCCATGGACAGAGGAGCCTGGCAGGCTACAGTCCACGGGGTCGCAAAGAGTCAGACATGACTTAGCGACTAAACAGCAGCAGCCCAATAGCAACATTCCACTGTATCTATATAACACATTCTATTTATCTACCTATCTATCACAGATATTTAAGATGTTTCTATTATTGAAACAGCTCGGTTATTGTGAATAATGCTGCATGAACATAGGCCTGCAGATATCTCTTTAATATACTGATTTCATTTCCTTTACATATATACTCAGAAGCAGGATTACTGGATAGTGCAGTAGTTCTATTTTTAATTTTGTGAGGAACTTCCATACTGTTTCATTATGACCATACTAATTTTCACTACCACCAACAGTGTACAAGGGATCCCCTTCTTCCACACCTGGCCAACACTTGTTACCTTTTTGATAATAACCATCCTAACAGGTGTGAGGTGTATCCCAATGTGGTTTTGATGTACATTTCCCTGATATTTAATGATGTTGAGCATGATTTATGTTACTTTTGGCCATCTGGATGTCATCTTTAGATCAATGTCCATTCAGGTCATTTTTAAAATCAGATTATTTGATTTTTTGCCATTGAGTTGTGTGAGTTCCTTATATACACTGGATATGTGTCCCTTTTCAGTTATATGGTTCACAAATACTTTTCCCATTCTGTAGGCTGCCTTTGCATTTTTGTTGATGGCTTCCTTTGCTGTAAAAAAACTTTTCAGTTTGATGGAGTCCCATTCATAAAGTCAGTTTTGGAGTGTTTCCTCCTCTTTAGTTTTTTGGAAGAATTTGAAAGGGTTGGCATTTGCTCTTTTACATGTTTGATAGAATTTACCATATAAGGAGCTAATCCTGAGCTTTTTTTGTGGGGAGGTTTTTGATTACTGCTTCAATGTCCTTAATCATTATTGCCTTGTTCAGATTTCATACTGGACATTCAGTCTTAAGAGACTGAATGTTCCCAGGAATTTATTAGGTTTTCCTATTTAGAGTTTATCCAGTTTGCTGGCATATAATTCTTATAGTAGCTTTTTATCATCTTTTGTATTTATATGTTATCAGTTGTAATGTCTCCTCTTTCATTCATAATTAGTATTTTTCTCTGTTAGAATATATAATGGTTTGTCAATTTTGTTTATCTTTTTTCAAAAAAGCTCTTAATTTGTTTGATTTTTTTCTATTTTCTTTCTAGCCTCTATTACATTTCTTTCTGCTTCAATTTTTATTTCCTTTCTTCTGCTATCTTTAGGCTTTGTTCTAGTTCTCCGAGTACTATCTGGTTATTTAAGATTTTTCTTTTTTCTTAACATAGTCATTTATTGCTTTCAGCTTCCCTCTTAGAACTGCTTTTGTTGTATCCCATAAATTTTGGAATGTTGTATTTCTAATTTTGTTAGTCTTAAAATACTTTTTGATTTTCCTTTTGATTGCTTCTTTGACTCATTGGTTCTTTAGAAGTTAGCTGTTTAATTTCTACATATTAGTGAATTTTCGAAATTTTTTCCTGTTACTGATTTCATTGTGGTCAGAAATGACACTTGATATGATTTCAATCTTCTTAAATTTTCTAAGATACGTTTTGTGGCCTAACATATGATCTATCCTAGAACATTTTGTGTATGCTTGAGAAGAATGTATATTCTAGTGCTATTAGAGAGAATGTTCTGTATATGTCTCTCAGGTACTTCATTTTGTCTATAGCATTGATCAAGTCTGCTCTTTTTGTATTGATTTTCTGCCTGGATGATCTATCCATTGTTGAAAGTGGGGGACTGTCATCACTTGCTGTCTATTTCTCCTTTTAGTTATGCTATTATGCTCTATATATTTAGGTGGTATAATGTTGGGTATATATATTTACAATTTTTATATCATCTTGATGAACTGACCCCTTTATCACTGTATAATGACCTCCTTTGTTTCTTGTTAGAGTTTTTGACTTAAAATCTATTTTTTTCTGATACAAATATAGCCATTCCTACTTCCTTTTGCTACCATTTGCATGAAATACCTTTTTCATCCATTCACTGTTAGTCTATGTGTGTCTCTAAAGCTGAAGTTAGTCTCTTGTAGGCAGTATATTGTTGGAACTTAGTCACTCTGCACTTTTGATTGGAGAATTATTTGGAAGATTCAATCCATTTACAGACTGTAGCTGGGAAGAGCTTGAGCCAACTTTCAGGAATGCTTCAGGATCCACAATTGGACTGAGGTCAGCAGTCCTGCCTCTAGGAGCATAGACGGACATTTCTCCTACTAGGTTCCTCAATACATAAGACTGCTTCTGGATGTTGGCTGATAGCAGCAGGAGCCAGTTTACAGGGCTGTTTCAGGATCCACTATTGGGAGAAGTTCAGCAGGCCTGCTTCCAGAAACACGGACAAGCATTATCACCCACTGGTTCCCTGAGTGGGCAAGATTGCTCCCTGACCATAGGTGAGAGGGGCTAGAGCCAAGATACAGGACCACTTTATCATCTGTAATTGGATTCAGGTTGGTGTCTCTGAGAGGAAATAGAGCTGAGTTACAGGACTGTTTCAGGGTCCACAACTGGGACCAAGTCCAGTGGGCCTGTTACCTGAGGCCAGGGTGGCCCCGGCTCTTTCCAGGTCCCTTGACAAATGGTGCTTGTGGCAAGACAAAGGCCGAGTCTAAGTGGGGACAAGTGTGTTTCTGGGTCTGTAGTCCGGATACAGTCAATGAGCTGCTGTCTCAAAGCAGCTCTCCTTGATCTTGGGCTCCACATGAGTTTAGCAACTTCCTACCTGGATTCCAGGATTCCAACAAAGGCACTTTTGTCTGCAGATGGCTCCCAAATTATCATTGCTCTCGGAGAATACGAATAGGGGACTTTCTATTCTGCTATTTCTCTGATGTCTTCTTCATGGCCATCTCTGTATAAAGGACCACAATTAATATTGGATTAGGGGCACACCTACTCCAGTATGACCTCATCTCAACTGATTAAATCTGCCACAACCTTATTCCAAATAAGGCTACATTTTGAGGCACTGGGGGTAGGGACTTAAGTATATCTTTTGGGGAGAACACAGCTGATAAGAGAAAGTCATAGAAGATGTCATTAAATGAACAAGGCATTTCAGAATCAAGGCGATATACTGGAAGCCAGTCAGTCATTGGTAAAGTGTATCATTTAGAACTCAGGTCTTGATGATGTGTTTATTTCAGATATTTTATTGAAAGAGGAAAAGGAGAAACTGGAAAGGAATATGTAAGAGGGAAAAAGTAATTTGGCAAAATGTCAAAAGTAATTTTCAGTATTTTTCAAGCAGGTATTTGGATCCTAAATATCTGAGGAGCAGCTGAGATGACAAATAAGAATAAATGCACATGTTTTAAAAGCCCACTTGTTCATGTTTGGAAACAATGAATGCAAGACATGATTTTTTTAATTGTAAAATATAAGAAAGTATAAAGCAGTAGGTAAGATTATCCATATCCTCATCACCAGCCATTAATTGTTATACAAACATTTTATATATTTACCTTCATACACAAATGCACACCAAGTTTCCCCAACCTGTGAACCACGGAGAATATGAAGTTTTTTAAACACATAGACATTTTTAAGGTCATTAAGACTTATTTGTGAATTAAATAAAATTCTCACACATATGTACTACTTATTCAAGTAACTGTAGATATATTAATATAAACCATTACTTGAATAGGAATTGCTTTCGTATCCTGCATTTTGCTTTTTAATCAACACTTACCAAGCTGCTAATGCAACTATTAACACATAATCTGATTTTTTGATGTTATAAAGAGAACACGGGATAGATTTCCTACAAACACTATCTGAAAGAGATTCTTTTTTGACATTTAACATTATGGTGTGAGAAAATGCACCCTACAAATACGATTTAATGTTAGGCAGTGCAAATTAAATGAAAAAGTAATACCTCTTCTGTTGACGTTAAACATTTTGTCAACTCTATTATTTGTAAACTGGTAGATTTTATTCTTCACTATTCAAATAATGGTCTTGCATATGTAAAGGTTATGACAGAAGCGAATCCATCCCTTAGTTGTTAAAGGGAACATGACTTTTTAAAAATTGTATTTGATCCCATTTACAAATGATTACCAAGACTGCTTTGAAAACCTGTAAAAGTTCAGGCATATGGCAAATTGCCCATGCTATAATTGGCTTATTTGACTGTACAAGGAAAAGCAATGTGCAAAGGTAAGCAAAGCATTGGACTAGAAGGCAGAGATCTGGAATCTAGCCTTCGTTCTGCTACTGTGTAGCCATAAAACTTTAAATGTCCTCATCTATAATATAAAAAGATGACTCCATTGGGTCCCTAAGGGCTTTTCCAGCAATGATACTTCAGTACGCTTACATTAGGAAGTAAAGTTTAGCAGTTTGTTAATTTGGCTGGTTAGGTCATGCTGTTAGTAAAGGAAGATGGACTTACAGATTTTTTTTTCAATTTTTAATTAAAAAATATTTATTTATTTCTGGTTGTGCTGGGTCTCCATGCCTTGCTGCATGCAAGCATTCTCAAGGTGCTGTGAGTGGGGGTTACTTTCTTGTTGCAGAGCACGGGCTCCCGGGCACACAGGCTTCCATAGCCGCAGCACGTGGGCTCCAGACTGCAGGCTCAGTAGTTGAGGTGCACAGGCTTAGTTGCCTCACCGCATGTGGATTCTTCCTGGACCAGGGACTGAACCTGTGTCCTCTGCATTGGGAGGTAGATTCTTCACCACTGGACCACCAGAGAAGTCCTATTCAATTTTTAAAATATATATTTTTTTTTTACTTTAGGAAAATCTTACATTTACAGAAAAGTTGCAGAGTACGGGAAGCTCTCATATATACTTCATCAGTTTCTCCTGATGTTAACATCTTACATAACCTTGGTCCATTTGGGCAGACTTGTGGTTTTAATCATCCCTTGGGACCATTCATTTTACTGCCAAATCATTTAATTTATTTACCAAGTATTTATTGGACACAAACTGTGTGTGTGCTGGGCACTCTTTCAAGCAGGATGTACCAGGAATGTCCAATCCATTCTCCTGGATGGATTGGAGTTGGAGGGAAGGGGGAGAGAATTTCGTGATGCCTTATATTACAGTGAAAGGAAACAGACAATACTAGATAAATAAGTAAAACAAGTAGTGTACAGATGAAAGTAAGTGCTAAAAAGAAACATGAAGGAAGAAGGAAAGGGACTCTAGGAGGTCTGGGGACTGCAATTTCAGATGGTAACCAAGGAAGTTTCCACTGTTAGGTTAACTTTCACTTGAGAAATTAACTAGAGGAAAATAGGGACAAGCCATTACGGTATCTGTGAGAACAACATTCTAGGGAAAGGAAAGAGAAAATGCAAAGTCATGAGGTGGAAACATGCCTGGCTTGACTGAAGAAAAGCAAGGAGGCCAGTGTGTCTAAACCAGAGTCAATGAGGGGGAGAGTAATTTGAGAATAGGTCAAAAAGGTAGTTGGCATGATAGTATAGAAATTTGTAAGTCATTATAATGAGTAATGTGATGAGATGGAGAAAATCAGAAAATTTTTGGGTAAATTTGTATAATCTAGTGAAGAGGACAAAAGCTGATTAATTGCATGAGAGAAGGTGATTGAGGGAAAGAGAGAAATTAAGGATGACTGAGAATTTTGACTTGAGCAAGTGGGTAAATGGATTCTGGTGCCATATAGGAGGGTGAGAAAGACTTAGGAAAAAAAAAAAAACAGGCTTCAGTAGGGAAGAAGACAGGAATCAAAACCTGGGTTTGGCCATGTTAACACATTATTGACTAGGAGATTTTTGTAAACACTAACACCTGTGGCCAGAGATTGGTTATGTAAGTGAATATTGAAATACTCTTGTCAATATCATTCCAGTAACAAAAGACATATTAGCACATCACTGGTGAGTAAGTTGTTAAAACTAACATTCTTATTAGATAGTGAAAATGAAAGAAAGTTGCTGCAACTTGGGACTGGACATATAAATCGTATAAGCCTATAGACAATATGTAAAGTCACAGGTTGGGCGAGATCTCCTAAGGAAAGAGTTTATACAGAGGATAGATGATGCTGGGCTCTGCAACATTTAGAATTCAAAGAAGGAGGAAGCAGAGAACAATAAAAAGAAACAACCAGTTAATTAAACAGGAAGGCAAAACAGCAGAGTGGTGTCCCACAGCAATGTGAAGAAAAGTGTTCAAAGAAAGAGAGTGATCCCTTGTGTCAAAGGCTGCTGAAACATTAAGTACAATGAGTGCCAATGATCAACCATGGGTTTTGTCAATATGAACGTTTATTGGTAACTCAGCCAAAAAATTATTTCACTAGAGTCTTTAAGATGAAAGCTTGACAGGAGTGAGTTTAAGAGAGAACAGAAAGAGAATAAGAAGAGGCAAGGATTTAAAGAGTTCAAGGAATTTTCCTGAAAAGGAGAGAAGAGAAAAAGGGAAGATAGACATGTCAGCATTTTTTAAGTTGACGTATTCATTAGAATGTTTCAATAGAGAGGGAAAATGGATGATGCATAAAGGAAAGGATATTATTGCAGGAGTAAAGTCCTCACATAGGCAAGAGAGTTGCCAGTCAGTGTCTAGGTTAGCCTTACAAAGGAGAGAGTTTATCCCTGGAGACTAGTGAGAATATGGATACAGAAGCTGGCATCTAAGGAACATGCACACCCTCGGTCTGGCTGCCTCTATTGGCTCCGTGAAATAGAAAACATGGCCACCAGCTACAAGTGATAATAGGAAAAAATGTGACGGAAGTTTGAAGAAACTAGAGAAAGTATATAACAGTTGCCTCAAGAGAGTGGGGGAATAAATTAACTAGGTGGGAGTAAATTAATGCAGTCAGACACTGCTGAGGGCCTGCCTGAGCTCAGTACCATACAGGTAATGTGAGAACCAATAGTATGGTATGTTGTAGTATTCCAGCCACATTAAGCACCTAAATTATACTTAGATATGGATTTCTCTAGGGGTTGGTTTTTGATTGCTATCCAATTTAGTCCTTGGCTAGAAATATGGATGCAACAATGAATCACCAAATATTTGGTTAAAAGCATTGTTGTCATAAGAAGCAATCTTATTTAGAACTACTAGCCCATGAAGAGGCAGTTAAATCAGTTAATCCATATTAAATACTGAGAATAGAGCCTGCCATGGAGTTATTATTTCAAACAGTTTATAATTATTGCCATTTTTAGAAGAAATATCAGAAAATCTGTAAGATATGTGAAATTAATATTCTTGGGGAGATTTCAGGACTATGGCATGCAAAAAAGAGAACAAATCCTATGAAAAAAAAAAGAATATAGAATGTTGATCAACAAGATGGCAAAATTAGACGACTTGGATGTTCCTTCCTTTCACAAGGGCTTTCCTAGTAGCTCAGCTGGTAAAGAATCCACCTGCAACACAGGAGACCCAGTTCGATTCCTGGGTTGGGAAGATCCACTGCAGAAGGGAAGGCTACCCACTCCAGTATTCTGGTCTGGAGAATTCCATGGACTGTATAGTCCATGGGGTCACAAAGAGTCGGACATGACTGAGTGACTTTCACTTTCTTTCCTCCCACAAACGCACCAACAACAATACATGTACAAAGTCATTTACTGAGAAACTGAGAAAAGAACTGAGTCTCCCGTACCCATAGTGTTTGGAAACCTAGCTATATTGAAGGCAGAAGGAACATCCAGGACATCCCCTTGTAATCTGCATGACCAGCACAGAGCCTTATGAGCACAAGGAAAGCCCCATCCTCTCCTTGGGGAGGGAAAGAGTTGGACTACACAGCAAACATTTCACTTTTCCCAAGGGTTGTCCAAGAGACTGGCATCTGTCTCACCCGTCTCAGAACACTGACAGGACCTCTCATGCTTCAGACTCCTGGGGGTCTGTGAGAACAAAAATGGCAGTGTGAACCAACACACAAGCAATCACCAGAACCCTGCCCCTGGTCCAATACTAGGCAAGCAGGTGAAAAATCTCAGATCCCACCTTCTCACTGCGACGGAAAGAGTTTGACCATGTGACACTGAAAGCACATGGAATAAAAATGTAATAAACAAGTAGGACTACATCAAACTCAAGTGGTTCTACACAGCAAAGAAAATATGTATATAGAGGAAAAGGTGATCTATAGAATAGGAGAAAATATTTGTGAATCATAGCTGTTAAGGGGTTAATATCCAAAATGCATAAGAAATTCCTATGACTCCATAGCAAAAAAGCACATATATCAATTTCAAAATGAGCAAAGGACTTAACTATACATTTCTTTCCAGCTCCTCAGGGTTTTTGTGCTCACTGCTTCTGCCTAGAATTATCTATACATTTATTTCCTCAGATGACTGATTTTTTCTCATATTTTAGCTTTTAGAGTAAATGCTATTTTTTCAGACTGGCTTTCTTCTGATTCTGTTATTTAAACAGACTGCCTGCTGTTCTTTGTTATCAGCACCCTATTGATTTCCTTCTAATACTTCTAAAATTGTAGTGATTTCATTTTGTTATTGATTTTTTCTCTCTCTTGTATTAAAATTAAAACTCCATGAAGACAGGTGTAATGCTTGGTTCCAGTGTGGTTTCTTGCACAGAGCAGGTGTTTAACAAATACCTGTGGATTAGATGAGAAAAGAAGAATCAGATGGATCTCAGACATCTTTGACTATGTGAGTTACTTGGTGCTGGTAATACCAGCATATGCTGCCTTCCACCTTGCAACTCAATGGGATGGCCCTTTACTTTAAGTGGGCCTTTATTTGCTGGAGCCTACCTGACACATATTCTGAACATTCTGGTGAGTGCCTGCTTTCATGGGAGCTCTGACTCTTTATAGTTACAAGTGAATATATCCCATTTGTTTAATGTTCTTTCCAAATTACTTGGAAATTGTTCAGATGAAAGTGTTTAAAAGAAATATGCGATCTGAAGGAAATTTGAATCCATCCTACCTGGAAAAATGTTATCATTGCATAGAAGCTAAGGGATCTGAACCTGCTTCGTGTGCATTCTCACATGGCTAATAGGCCATCTGAAGAAAATGTCTTATTCTGTGCAGTTCTTCATGACCCCTAGGTCATTAAATCCAAGTCATTTCACCCTGCAGGCACCATCATATAAAAGTGAACGCCGAAATTTTGCATTTTGGATGTAACTTTGGCCTTGGAATGTATGTGACTTATTTTTGTTGTTGTTGTTCACTTTTTAAAATTTATTTTTAATTGATGGATAATTGCTTTACAATACTGTGTTGGTTTCTACCATGCATCAACATGATTCAGCCATATGTATACATATGTCCTCTGCCCCTTGAACTTCCCTCCTACCTCACACCCATTCCACCCATCTAGATTGTCACAAAGTTCTGGTTGCGGTTCCCGGAGTCATACAACAAATTCCCACTGGCTATCTATTTTACATACGGTAGTGTATGTGTTTTCACGCTACTCTCTCCATTCATGCCTATGCAGTTTAAAACCATAATCTTGTCTCATGCATCCAACCTGGGCTGGTGATCTGTTTCACCCTAGATAATATACATGTTTCAATGCTGTTCTCTCGAAACATCCCACCCTCTCCTCCCACAGAGTCCAAAAGTCTGTTCTGTACATCTGTATCCCTTTTGCTGTTTTGCATACAGGGTTATCGTTACCATCTTTCTAAAGACCCAGAGGGATCAGGTAAAGAGGGAGGTGGGAGGGGGGATTGGGATGGGGAATACATGTAAATCCATGGCTGATTCATGTCAATGTATGGCAAAAACCACTACAATATTGTAAAGTAATTAGTCTCCAACTAATAAAAATAAATGGAAAAAAACACACAATCTTCCTGCATAATGCATTAATCATTTTTTTTTGTAAATTAGTTAATTTATTTTAATTGGAGACAAATAACTTCACAACATTATAGTCATTTGTGCCATACATTCACATGAATCAGCCATGGGTGTACATGTGTCCCCCTTCCTGAACCACTCCCCCCACCTCCCTTCCCATCCCATCCCTCAGGGTCATCCCAGTGCACCTGCCCTGAGTGCCCTGTCTCATGCATCAAACCTGGACTGGCAATCTATTTCACATATGGTAATATACATGTTTCAATGCTATTCTCTCAAATCATCCCACCCTCGCCTTCTCCCACAGAGTCCAAAAGTCTGTTCTTTACATCTGTGTCTCTTTTGCTGTCTCGCATATAGGGTCATTGTTACCATCTTTCTAAATTCCATATATATGTGTTAATATACTGTATTGGTGTTTTTCTTTCTGACTTACTTCACTCTGTATAATAGGCTCCAGTTTCATCCACCTCATTAGAACTGATTCAAATGCATTCTTTTTAATAGCTGAGTAATATTCCATTGTGTATATGTACCACAGCTTTCTTATCCATTCATCTGCCGATGGACATCTAGGTTGCTTCCATGTCCTAGCTATTGTAAACAGTGCTGCAATGAACATTGGGTACATGTGTCTCTTTCAATTCTGGTTTCCTTGGTGTGTATGCCCAGCAGTGGGATTGCTGGGTTGTATGGCAGTTCTATTTCCAGTTTTTTTTTAAGGAATCTCCACACTGTTCTCCATAGTGGCTGTACTAGTTTGCATTCCCACCAATAGTGTAAGAGGGTTCCCTTTTCTCCACACCCTCTCCAGCATTTATTGTTTGTAGACTTTTTGATAGCAGCCATTCTGACCAGCATGAGATGGTACCTCATTGTAGTTTTGATTTGCATTTCTCTGATAATGAGTGATGTTGAGCATTTTTTCATGTGTTTGTTAGCCATCTGTATGTCTTCTTTGGAGAAATGTCTGTTTAGTTCTTTGGCCCATTTTTTGATTGAGTCATTTATTTTTCTGGAATTGAGCTGCATGAGCTGCTTATATATTTTTGAGATTAATTCTTTGTCAGTTGCTTCATTTGCTATTATTTTCTCCCATTCTGAAGGCTGTCTTTTCACCTTGCTTATAGTTTCCTTCATTGTGCAAAAGCTTTTAAGTTTAATTAGATCCCATTTGTTTATTTTTGCTTTTATTTCCATTATTCTGGGAGGTGGGTCATAAAGGATCCTGCTGTGATTTATGTGAGTTAGTTTTTCAAAGAAAATTTTTATATTGGAGAATAGCTGCTTAAAATGTTCTATGTGTTTCTGATGGACAAAGGGATTCCATTTACATATGTACATATCTATTCTTTCACAAATTCTTTTCCCATTCAGATTGTTACAGAATATTGAGCAGAGTTCCCTGTTCTTATATAGTAAGTCCTTGTTAGTTGTCTATTTTAATTGTAGTAGTATGTGGATGTCAATCCCAAATTCCCAACTTAATCCCCTCTCCCAACCTTTCCTCTTTGGTTACCATAAATTTGTTTTCTAAGTCTGTGTTTCTGTTTCTGTTTTGTAAAACAGTTCATTCATATCATTATTTTTTAAAGATTCCTCATATAAGTGGTATCATATTTTTCTCTGACTTACTTCACTTAGTATGATAATCTCTAGGTTCATCCATGCTGCTGCAAATGGCATTATTTCATTCTTTTTTATGGCTGAGTAATATTCCATTGTATATATGTACCACATCTTCTTTATCCATTCCTCTGTTGATGGACATTTAGGTTGCTTCCATGTCTTGGCTACTGTGTACGGTTTTGCAATGATCATTGGGGGTGTATTTATCTTTTTGAACCATGGTTTTCTCTAGATGTATGCCCAGAAGTAGGATTGCAGGGTCATATGATAAGTCTATTTTTAGTTTTTTAAGGAACACCTATACTGTTCTCCATAGAGGCTGAACCAATTTACATTTGTATCAACAGTATAGGAGGCCTCCCTTTTCTTCACACACTCTCTAGAATGCATTGTTTGTGGATTTTTTGATGATGGTCATTATGGGTGTTGTGAGGTGATACCTCATTGTGGTTTTGATCTGCATTTCTCTAATAATTACTGATGTTGAGCATCTTTTCATGTGCTTGTTGGCCATCTGTGTGTCTTCTTTGGAGAAATGTCTATTTAGACGTTCTGTCCATTTTTTGATTATTATTTTTTTAATATTGAGCTGCGTGAGCTGTTTATATATTTTGGAGATTACTCTCTAGTTGCGTTGTTTGTAAATATTTTCTCCCATGCTTCTGATTTACTCTTGATCCTACTTTCTTTTGACCTTTGATTTGTCTCCTATATACACACCATTTGGCCTCCTTCTGTGACCTTCTGTTAACATATTCATCACTATTTCTCTGACTATAACCTTCCACTGCCTTTGTGATCTTTGCCTGATCTCTTCTGTACTGTCTACAGGCCTTTCTGTGTGTTTGATCTTTGTATGTTTGGGTTTGCCCCAGCCATATGAGTGTAAACCAGACAGATTCAGAAGTTTACTGAATACTGAAAATCATCTAAATAGTGGAAAGCCTAGCATACTGGTGAGTGGGGAATTGGGGTGAAGGTCATTTTCACCCCACCCTTCTTGACCCACTCTGTGGGTGGCATTCACTTGTGTGTAACACCCAGCCTGGCCAACTGGCCAAGAGGAAATAATATGATGTAGAGACACAGTCTTCCACTGCCTCAATAGAAAGACCTTGATTTTTATTATCACTTCAAAGCAGGATCCAAAATGTGGCAACAGACATCAACAGGTCAAAATGCTGGCAAGACAAATATGGCTATTATATGAATCTTGGTTTTCAGTCATTTGAACAATTCAAAAAAATATTCAGTCCACAATTCTCACTCTCCATCCAAGATGTTCCCTTCTCCAGCTTGCCATTCCTGCTTCTGAGGATGACCTTGAGAGTTATCTTTGGCTTTTTTCTCAATTTTCCCTTCCCACACTCTGTTAATCACCCAGTCCTGTCAGTTGTTTCTAGGTGGTGTCTTTGAACATGTCTGATGTTGTTGCCACTTCTCCAGCCTCAGTCTTCTTCACACCAGCTCTCCCTGCTTCATGGGTCTGCCCACTTTGCCTTGCATTTGCATGTCAAATTCATTATAATGTGGCCATTTAAGCATCCACTCCCCTGCTCAAGAATCTGCAGAGTATTTGTATTTTTTTTATTCCAAATCTTCTTTCAGACAGGCCAAGGATTTCTCAGAACTGACTCTATCTTTCTTGTATTTTATCCCAATATAACAAAATGTTCTAGAGCCTAAGAGTCAAATGGACTTGGTCTAATAACTTCCACCATTTATTAGCTGTATGAACTTGGGAAATTTACTGAACCTGTGAATGTCTTGCTTTCCTAATTTGAAAAATTAGGAAAATATTTATAGGACTCTTCAGAGGATTGAAATAGAAGATACAAAAAAAGGAAGCAGAACAGTTCATAGTGTATGATGAATTTTCAAGATGATGATAATGGTAATGATACTGCAATCTCGATCAGTCTTCCTCAATAAGCTATGTGTTTATATTGATTAGTTATTGGTTAGCTTCTGGTTTCATTTTGCTTTCAAATCACTCACTTCCTTAGTATTAATTTGAAAGGAAAAGAAAACAGTCTAATTTCAGCTATAGCCTATAGCAGACTCAGATGCCTTTGGTACTCCTGGAAGGCAGTTTTAGACAATGAATAGCTATCTGCCACTCTAGAATTTATCACTCTAGCATTTCTGGTTAATGAAATTGTTATAATTGACCATTTTTGACAGCCTTCCCTAACATACCATTGCATAAAGAAAGCCCTTTACTGCCTGTGGATTACCCCAAATCATGATGACACTGATTAATTCATCAAATCAACTTAACCAATGAAATTGTGAAACAATATTGAAACAAAGAAAAGTTCCTGTAGGTCGTAGTTTGAATACTCTCTGAACATGATTTGCTAACCTTTATCCTTTAAACCATATCCTGTGAGGAAAACCAGTTAAAAGACATTAAATATTCTGGCTTAGTTTAGTAGAAATGGAAGACGGACATCATGTTCTGGAATGAAGATTCGACTGCAATCAGCGGGCGAGGGTTTTAGTCTTGGCTTTGTTATTAGGTTGTCAGAACTGGTCAAGTCCCTTCCCTCTCTGGTCTTCAGTTTCCTCAACTGTAAAAGGTTGGGATTGTACTAGAGGAAACCAAAGGCTTTTACTAGCCCTAATATTTATTTCTCCAAATATAAGGCAACACCGAGATTTGGCTGCATATTTCACTTTTAATAAGTAATGTTTGCTACAAGAAGTGGGGGAGTAGCATTAATTGAGATCAAGACCATGGATTTGATTCAGAAATAGGCTTAGGCCTTTTTAATTGATTTTATGGTGACAAACAGGAAAAGGTCAAGGATCTAACACAACATTAACACAAGCCATATGACATCTCTACATAGGAATTTAAAGTCCTCACCTCCTCCGTTTGTTGTTATTCATTAAAAAATACTTATTAAGCACATACATCCCGTTAGATATTGTGCTGCATGTTTGGGTAAAATAATGAACAAGACAAATAGATTCTATTTAGATTTACAATCCACTGGGAGAGACAAAATAAAAGATATAATTACAAACTCAGTAAGTGAAAAAAGCAGGATCAGTGATGGCAAACCCTTCCATATGTACTCTTATTTGATCTTCCTCAAAGTCTTGCTATGAATTATCATTCGTGCTTACAAACGAAGAAGTGCACGCTCTGTCTCTATAGCTCATGTCAATATGAGAATCCAGAAACAGTACTATGAATGGCTTTGAATTAACCTACAGAATAAGCAAATTTCCAGAAAGAAAATATTTTGAAAATATTGAGAAGTGTATTTAGATGCCTAATTCCTCATCAGATCACCTGCCTTGTCTTGTGGACTCTTGTCTTACATGCTTTCAACACTTCTACATTTCTAGGAGGACAGTATTCAGCCTGGTAGGTTCTTTATCAAGGATTTATGAAAATCCTACAATGCTTTCTGAAATTAAGTCAAATATCCAACATCTTAGAAGCTATCCTTATCATCAGAATGGATTATTATTCCTACAAAACATTGTTTGGATGTTAATTATAGCATTTACTATATTCTGCCCTGCTGTGTTTGTTAATGTCCCATAGACTCCTTTACTGATCTGCAGTTCCTTGAAGGAAAGGACTATCCTTTATGCTTTCCTGTATCCTACATAGTGTTTTTATAAATAGTAAATGCTCAGTGAAATATATGCTAATGTAAGAGTAAAGAATTGCTCCCATACACTCTAGATCTTCTCGGGCATTTTCATATTTTGTAGAATACTGTTTTTTATTCTTACCCATAGATACTGTTAACTCCTGGCTCTTAATGAAAGAAAAACAATGGATCAGGACAATGCTGAGCTGAGAAATTTGGTAATATTATTTTGTGGTTTCAATACACAGGAAAGGGCCTAGTGAGGGAGCAGTTAAAACTGATATGTAAAAATTATCTGTCCACGTATCCTGTCATTCAGAAAGCAAAATCTAGAGATTCTGGGGCCTCCTACAAGAGGAAAATAACATAAAACTTATTTATCATCTGCATCTGATCTGGAAATGAGAAAGATTATAGATAACCCAGCCAATAAAACATTGGGAATTATGACTCAGGTAGTGAGACACTCAGCCAAGATGCTGACATTTGTTAAAAAGGAAATAGATGGAACCAGAGCAGAGGGCTGTGCTTTCTTTAATTACATAAAAGGTATTATTTTTCTTTTTAACAGCCATTTTTTTTTTCATTTATTTTTATTAGTTGGAGGCTAATTACTTTACAGTATTGTAGTGGTTTTTGTCATACATTGACATGAATCAGCCATGGATTTACATGTATTCCCCATCCCAATCCCCCCTCCCACCTCCCTCTCCACCCGATTCCTCTGGGTCTTCCCAGTGCACCAGGCCTGAGCACTTGTCTCATGCATCCAACCTGGGCTGGTGATCTGTTTCACCCTAGATAATATACATGTTTTGATGCTGTTCTCTCGAAACATCCCACCCTCGCCTTCTCCCACAGAGTCCAAAAGTCTGTTCTGTACATCTGTGTCTCTTTTTCTGTTTTGCATATAAGGAAGCTGTGGTACATATACACCATGGAATATTACTCAGCCATTAAAAAGAATTCATTTGAATCAGTTCTAATGAGATGGATGAAACTGGAGCCCATTATACAGAGTGAAGTAAGCCAGAAAGATAGCACTGTGATTTAATTAAAATAAAATAACTTTATAAATTTCTCACCACACACTCTGGGATAGGAGACATGCAAGTGGCTCCCCAGTGAGGCTCTTTTCTAGAACAAACATGTGTCTTCTATTTTTTGGTGTAGGTCAAATGGACAATCAATTAAAGGATTTCTTTATTTGTTTATCAATGTGCACTATTTCTATGAAAGTAAGAACACTTTCATACTTTCATCATCTTTCAAGATGTTCCAGAAAAACATCTACTTCTGCTTTATTGACTATGCCAAAGCCTTTGACTGTGTGGATCACAACAAACTATGGAAAATTCTTCAAGAGATGGGAATACCAGACCACCTGACCTGCCTCCTGAGAAATCTGTATGCAGGTCAAGAAGCAAAAGTTAGAACTGGACATGGAACAACAGACTGTTTCTAAATCAGGAAGGAAGTACATCAAGGCTGTATATTGTCATCCTGTTAATTTAATTTATATGCAGAGTATATCATGCGGAATGCTGGGTTGAATGAAGCACAAGCTGGAATCAAGATTGCCAGGAGAAATATCAATAACCTCAGATATGCAGATGGCACCACCCTTATAGCAGAAAGTGAAGAACTGAAGAATTTCTTGATGAAAGTGAAAGAGGAGAGTGAAAAAGTAGGCTTAAAACTCAACATTCAAAAAACTAAGATCATGGCATCTGGTCCCATCACTTCATGGCAAATAGATGGGGAAACAATGGGAACAGTGAGAGACTTTATTTTTTGGGCTCCAAAGTCACTGCAGATGGTGACTGTAGCCATGAAATTAAAGGACACATTCTCCTTGATAGAAAAGCTATGACAAACCTAGACAGCATATTGAAAAGCAGAAATATTACTTTGCCAACACAGGTCCATCTAGTCAAAGCTATGGTTTATCCAGTAGTTATGTATGTGTGTGAGAGTTGGACTATAAAGAAAGCTGAGCACAAAGAATTGATGCTTTTGAACTGTGGTGTTGGAGAAGACTCTTAAGAGTCCCTTGGACTGCAAGGAGATCAAACCAGTCAATCCTAAAGGAAATCAGTCTTGAATATTCATTGGAAGGACTGATGGCTGAAGCTGAAACTCCAATACTTTGGCCACCTGATGTGAAGAACTGACTCCTTAGAAAAGACCCTGATGCTGGGAAAGATTGAAGACAGGAGGAGGAGGGAAAAACAGAGACAGAGGATGAGATGGTTGAATGGCATCACTGACTCGATGGACATGAGTTTGAGCAAGTTCCAGGAGTTGGTGATAGACAGGGAGGCCTGGTGTGCTGCAGTCCATGGGGTCGCAAAGAGTCAGACATGACTGAGTGATTGAACTGAACTGAGGAACACTTCATTTGAATTGCACTGAATCATAATTTAACCCCCAAAGGGGGGGCCTTCTACTAATACTTCCTAGAAAAGTTTCTAACTCAAAGTTTACATATTAAGGCTAATTTTATATAACTGCATTGAAATGATTTTAATTGAACACAGTCACACTTACAGAAACAACTAGACACCTTCAACTGTTAGAAATGACTTGGGAAATTTGAGGAATATTTCACAAATTACAGTTGGCCAGTCCTCTCTACTCATTGTGGGCACAGAGCACTCAGATAAGCTGGCCCCACCACTTTCTGAGTTTAAGCTTCAGAGCTGTTGAGCTGGACCCAGTGGCTTTTTTTGCCCCCAGCCCCATCTTCACTGTCTTAATTCTTGTAATGGACTAGATTTTGTCCCTCCAAAAAGTTTTCTTTTCCTAATACCCAGTACCTATGAATATGATCTTGTTTGGAAAGAAAACAGAGTCACTGCAGATTTTAATCAATTTAAAGTGAAGTCATAAGAGTGGATCATAATCCAACATGACTGTGTCCTTACAAAAAGGGCCATTTGTGGACAGAGACATGTACACAGGGAAGGTGATGTGACGACACAGGGAGAAGACAGTCCCCTACAAGATCAAGGGGGAGTTCTGAAACAGTTTCTTCTCTACACCCCCTGGAGGGGAACAACACTGCTCACACATCAATTCTAAACTTCAAGACTCCAGAATCATAAAAAAAAAATTACATTTTTGTTGTTTAATCCATCCAGTCCTTAGTACTTTGTTGTAGCAGCCTCAGGAATCCACAGTTATGATCATTTACTTAGGGTAAAAAAAAAAAACATGAAAAAGAGTGAGGTCATAGGCAATCCTGAAATGCTTTTACATGAACCATGAAATAGCTTGGATAAAACTTCAGACCACTTAATTCCTTTGAAATATATACGTATGTCTAAATATATGTACTCATGCATACCCATACATAGAGGCATATATTTCTAAATTTATGTGTGCATGTGTGCATGCTGTCATTTCAGTCATATCTGACTCTTTGTGACCCCATGGACTGTAGCCTGCCAGGCTTCTCTGTCCATGGAATTCTCCAGGCAAGAATACTAGAGTGGGTTGCCATTTCCTCTCCAGGGGATCTTCCCGACCCAGGGATTGAACCCTCATCTCTTATGTCTCCTACACTGGTAGGCGAGTTCTTTACCTTATTTCTTAAGAACCTACTGCCATATGCTACATTTGCATTAGTTCCCGTACTTTTGTCTATGAAACATATATTACATTATTGTATCTTACAGATGCAGAAATTGATGGTCAGAAAAAATTTAGTAGTGTCTACACAGAAAACAGGTGAGAGAGCTATGATTTAAATTCCATTCAGTCTGACTCCACTGTCTGGACTCCTAATAACCAGGTTACATCAACATGAAGAGGAAGAAGAAAACCACGTACGTTGATCAATTAGCAGTGCAGCTAGAGGATGCAATTAAAGTTTTGCCAATGGGGGAAAAATGAATAAAACTACATTTGAGCTTAATGGACAGCTCAGTTGGTAAAGAATCCACCTGCAATGCAGGAGACCCCGGTTCAGTTCCTGGGTCAGGAAGATCCCCTGGAGAAGGGAAAGGCTACCCACTCCAGTATTCTGGCCTGGAGAATTCCATGGACTGTATAGTCCATGGGGTTGCAAAGATTTGGACACGACTGAGCAACTTTCACTTTCCACTTGACCAGAGCCTATGCTAGGACTATAGGTAATACAAGATGGGAGTGGAAAGGTAGGTGGTGCCTGTATTGTGGGTGCTTAACATGAGACTGAGAACTTCTTAACAACTATTCTATGGATAGTATTAATTTTGTTTTTGTCTCATTTTTTAGTGAAGCATTAATCAAAACCCCATTGCTTTCAACACTTTGAATATCATCAACCAAACCCTGACCTAGTGCAACTCTGCATACTGACCCATCTTATATACTGTGCCTAGAAATGGCATAAAAGTGAAGAATCCAGCAGAACTGAAAAGCTGTGCACAGGCAGGGAATGAACACCCATTAGTTTCTCAAGTCTCTCACTGTGTCTTTCCAAGTAGACTCCCAGAATGAAACATAGCTAAAATTTACACTCCAAAGTCAAAAGCCATTTTGACTTTGCATGATAATTGCTGTGTGCTTTGGTTTTATATGCCAGCTATCTTCTCATTTACTCAATTTTTTGTTAAAATATATTGCAAAATTCCTGACATATTTTACTATACAGTGTATACTACATTTAAAAACATTAAGAACAAGATAGTAGAGGAATAGGACAGGGAGACCATTCCCCCCCCCCCCCCACAAATTCATTGAAAGAACATTTGAACGCTTAACAAACTCCACAAAACAACTTCTGAATGATGGCAGAGGACATCAGCAACCAGAAAGGGAACCTGTTGTCTTCAAAAGGAGGTTTCACTCACTGTGGAGAATCTTTGCATCATTAACCTAGATGTTTTATCATCAGTGCTGTATGGATGGAGAAGTCTTGAGGCTACTGTAAGAATAAGACTGAAAGCCAGAGGCAGGAGGCTTAAATCCAAAACCTGAGAACACCAGAGAACTCCTGATTCCAGGGAACATTAATTGATAAGAGCTCATCAAAAGCCTCCATACCTACACTGAAACCAAGCACCACCCAAGAGCCAACAAGTTCCAGAGCAAGACATACCAAGCAAATTCTCCAGCAACACAGGAACATAGCCCTGAGCTTCAATATACAGGCTGCTTAAGCCACACAACCCATAGACAACTCAAAATTCACTACTGGATACTTCATTGCACTCCAGAGAGAACAAATCCAGCTCCACCCACCAGAAAACCGACACAAGCTTCCCTAATCAGGAAACCTTGACAAGCCACCCGCCCAACCACACCCATAGGGAGCAACCTCCACAATAAAGAACTACAAATTGACAGAATACAGAAAGGCCACCCCAAACACAGCAATCTAAATAAGATGAAAAGGCAGAGAAATACTCAGCAGGTAAAGGATCATGGTAAAGGCCCACCAAACCAAACCAAAGAGGAAGAGATAGGTAGTCTACCTGGAAAATAATTAAAAATAATGATAGGAAAAATGATCTGAATCTTGAAAACAAAATAGAGTTACAGATAATTAGCCTGGAGACAAGGATTGAGAAGATGCAAGAAATGTTTAACAAGGACCTAGAAGAAATAAAAAAAAAAGAGGCAATTAATAACGAATAATGCAATAAATGAGATAAAAAAAACACTCTGGAGGGAACCAACAGTAGAATAATGAAGGCAGAAGATAGGATAAGTGAGGTAGAAGGTAGAATGGTAGAAATAAATGAAGCAGAGAGGAAAAAAGAAAAAAAGAATTAAAAGAAATGAGGACAACCTCAGAGACCTCTGGGACAATGTTAAACATCCCAACATTCGAATCATAGGAGTCCCAGAAGAAGAAGACAAAAAGAAAGGCCATGAGAAAATACTTGAGAAGATAATAGTTGAAAACTTCCCTAAAATGGGGAAGGAAATAGTCACCCAAGTCCAAGAAACCCAGAGAGTCCCAAACAGGATAAACCCAAGGCAAAACACCCCAAGACACATATTAATCAAACTAACAAAGATCAAACACAAAGAACAAATATTAAAAGCACAAGGGAAAAACAACAAATAACACACAAGGGGATTCCCATAAGGATAACAGCTGATCTTTCAATAGAAACTCTTCAGGCCAGAAGGGAATGGCAGGACATACTTAAAGTGATGAAAGAAAAAAACCTACAACCCAGATTACTGTACCCAGCAGGATCTCATTCAAATATGAAGGAGAAATCAAAAGCTTTACAGACAAGCAAAAGCTGAGAGAATTCAGCACCACCAAACCAGCTCTCCAACAAATGCTAAAGGATATTCTCTAGACAGGAAACATAGAAAGGGTGTATAAACTCAAACCCAAAACAACAAAGTAAATGGCAACAGGATCATACTTATCAATAATTACCTTAAATGTAAGTGGGTTGAATGCACCAACTAAAAGACAAAGACTGACTGAATGGATAAAAAAACAAGACCCGTATATATGCTGTCTACAAGTGACCCACATCAAAACAAGGGACACATACACACTGAAAGTGAAGGGCTGGAAGAACATATTCCACAAAAACAGAGACCAGAAGAAAGCAGGAGTAGTAATACTCATATCCGATAAAATGGACTTTAAAATAAAGGCTGTGAGAAGAGACAAAGAAGGACACTACATAATGATCAAAGGATCAATCCAAGAAGAAGATATAGCAATTATAAATATATATGCACCCAACATAGGAGTACCACACCATGTAAGGCAAATGCTAACACGTATGGAAGGGGAAATTAACAATAACACAATAACAGTGAGAGACTTTAATACCCCACTCACACCTATGGATAGATCAATGAAACAAAAAATTAACAAGGAAACACAAACTTTAAATGATACAATGGGCCAGTTAGGCCTAATTGATATCTATAGGACATTTCACCCCAAAACAATCAATTTCACCTTTTTCTCAAGTGCACACGGAACCTTCTTTAGGATAGATCACATCCTGGGCCATAATCTAGCCTTTGTAAACTGAAAAAAAAAATTGAAATCATTCCAAGCATCTTTTTGGACCACAATGCAGTAAGATTAGATGTCATTACAGAAGAAAAACTATTAAAAATTCCAACATATGGAGGCTGAACAACATGCTTCTGAAAAATCAACAAATCACAGAAGAAATCAAAAAAGAAATCAAAATATACATAGAAATGAATGAAAACGAAAACATAACAACTCAAAACTCATGGGACACTGTAAAAGCAAATGCTAAGGGGAATGTTCAAGCAATACAGGCTTACCTCAAGAAACAAGAAAAAAGTCAACTAAATAACCTAAATCTACACCTAAAGCAACTAGAAAAAGAATAAATGAAGAAATCAAGAGTTAGTAGAAGGAAAAAAAATCTTAAAAATTAGGACAGTAATAAATGCAAAAGAAACGGAAGAGACCATAGCAAAAATCAAAGCCAAAAGCTGGTTCTTTGAGAAGACAAATAAAATTGACAAACCAATAACCAGACTCATCAAGGAACAAAGGGAGAAGAATTAAATCAACACAATTAGAAATCATAATGAAGAAATCACAACAGACAACACAGAAATACAAAGGATCATAAGAGACTACTATCAGCAACTATATGTCAATAAAATGGAAAACTTGGAAGAAATGGACAAATTCTTAGAACACTGTAATTTTCCAAAACTAAACAAGGAAGGAATAGAAAATCTTAACAGACCCATAACAAGCATGGAAATCAAAACTGTAAACAGAAGTCTTCCAACAAACAAAAGCCCAGGACCAGACAGCTTTACAGGTGAATTCTACCAAAAATTTATAGAAGAGCTAACACCTATCCTACTCAGTCTTTCAGAAAATTGCAGAGGAAGGGAACACTTTCAAACTCATTCTTATGAGGTCACCATCACCCTGATACCAAAACCAGACAAAGATGCCACAGAAAAAAGAAAATTACAGGCCAAAATCACTGATGAACATAGATGCAAAAATCCTTAACAAAATTCTAGCAAACAGAATCCAACAACATATTTAAAAGATCATACATCGTGAACAAGTGGGCTTTGTGCCAGGGATGCAAGGATTCTTCAATATCCACAAATCAATCAATGTAATACACTGCATTAAAAAATTGAAAGATAAAAACCATATGATTACCTCAATAGATGCAGAGAAAGTCTTTGACGAAGTTCAACATCCTTTTTTGATAAAAACTCTCCAGAAAGCAGGAAGAGAAGGAACATACCTCAATATAATAAAAGCTATATATGACAAACCCACAGCAAACATTATCCTCAGTGGTGAAAAATTGAAAGCATTTCCCCTAAAGTCAGGAAGAAGACAAGGGTTCCCACTCTCACCATTACTATTCACCATAGTTTTGAAAGTTTTGGTCACAGCAATTAGAGCAGAAAAAGATATAAAAGGAATCTAGATTGGCAAATAAGAAGTAAAACGCTCACTGTCTGCAGATGGCATGATCCTCTACATAGAAAGCCCTAAAACCTCCACCATAAAATTACTAGAGCTAATCAATGAATATAGTAAAGTTGCAGGATATAAAATTAACACACAGAAATCCCTTGCATTCCTATACACTAAAAATGAGAAAACAGAAAGATAAATTAAGGAAAAAATTCCATTCACCATTGCAGTAAAAAAGAATAGAAAACTTAGGAATATATCTACCTGAAGAAACAAAAGACCTATATATAAAAAACTATAAAACACTGATGAAAGAAATCAAAGAGGACACAAATAGATGGAGAAATATACCATGTTCATGGATTGGAAGAATCAATATAGTGAAAATGAGTATATTATCCAAAGCAATCTATAGATTCAATGCAATCTCTATCAAGCTACTAATAGTATTTTTCACAGTACTAGAACAAATAGCTTCACAATTTGTATGGAAATACAAAAAACCTTGAATAGCCAAAGCAATCTTGAGAAAGAATGGGCCTGGAGGAATCAACCTGCCTGACTTCAGGCTCTACTACAAAGCTACAGTCATCAAGACAGTATGGTGCTGGCACAAAGACAGAAATATAGATCAATGGAACAAAATAGAAAGCCCAGAGATAAATCTATGCACCTATGGACAACTTATCTTTGACAAAGGAGGCAAGAATATACAATGGAGAAAAGACAATCTCTTTAACAAGTGGTGCTGGGAAAACTGGTCAACCACTTGTAAAAGAATAAAACTAGAACACTTTCTAACACCATACACAATAATAAATTCAAAAAAGATTAAAGATCTAAACATAAGATCAGGAACTATAAAACTCCTAGAGGAAGGCATAGACAAAACACTCTCTGACATAAATCACGGCAGGATCCTCTATGACCCACCTCCCAGAGTAATGGAGATAAAAGCAAAAATAAACAAATGGGACCTAATGAAACTTAAAAGCACAACAAAGGAAACTATAAGCAAGATGAAAAAACAGCCTTCAGAATGGGAGAAAATAATAGCAAATGAAGCAACTGACAAAGAATTAATCTCAAAAATATACAAGCAGCTCATGCAGCTCAATTCCAGAAAAACAAATGACCCAATCAAAAAATGGGCCAAAGAACTAAACAGACATTTCTCCAAAGAAGACATATAGATGGCTAACAAACACATGGAAAGATGCTCAACATCACTCATTATCAGAGAAATGCAAATCAAAACCACAATGAGGTACCATTACACTCCAGTCAGGATGGCTGCTAATCCAAAATTCTACAAGCAATAAATGCTGGAGAGGGTGTGGAGAAAAAGGAATCCTCTTACACTGTTGGTGGGAATGTAAACTAGTACAGCCACTATGGAGAACAGTGTGAAGATTACTTAAAAACCTGGAAAGAGAATTGCCCTATGACCCAGCAATCCCACTCCTGGGCATACACACCGAGGAATCCAGAATTGAAAGAGACACGTGTACCCCAATGTTCATCACAACACTGTTTATAATAGCCAGGACATGGAAGCAAACTAGATGTCCATTAGCAGATGGATAGATAAGAAAGCTGTGGTACATATACACAATAGAATGTTACTCAGCCATTAAAAAAATACATTTGAATCAGTTCTAATGAAGTGGGTGAAACTGGAGCCTATTATACGGAGTGAAGTAAGGCAGAAAGAAAAACACCAATACAGTATACTAACACATATATATGGGATTTAGAAATATGGTAACAATAACTCTATATGTGAGACAGCAAAAGAGACACAGATGTCTAGAACACTCTCTTGGACTCTGTGGGAGAAGGGGAAGGTGGGATGATTTGAGAGAATAGCATTGAAACAAGTATATTATCATATGTGAAACAGATCGCCATTTCAGGTTTGATGCATGAGACAGGGTGCTCAGGGCTGCTGCTCTGGTATGACTCAGAGGGATCAGATAGGGAGGGAGGTGGGAGGGGGGTTCAGGATAGGAACACATGTACACCCATGGCTGATTTCATGTCAATGTATGGGAAAACCACTACAATATTGTAAAGTAACTAGCCTCCAATTAAAATAAATAGATTAAAAAAATAAAAATAAAAAAACAAAAACTGTGAGAAAAAATAAAACACTGAAAACAGCTCTCAACAGTATGTTTTTGCATAACAAGGGTAAGTATCTAAAACCCAATATATATCTCAGTTTCTGTGAATGATTGAACTCTCAGGAAAGATACACAAACACCCTTACTAAGGTGTCTATCTCACTTATATACTTATAATACAATTACATACACTACATATGTACATAACTATATCCACATCTCAATGTATCTGTCTGTTTCCAATGATATGTATATTTGAAGTGTAGATTGCTTATGACATTTTAGAATGCCTTTCTCCCTTTGATTTCTTTAATATTCTAAAAACTGCCAGCAAATCAGAAAAATCTGCATGGATTCCTAAAGTCCTATATGTAATAAATTATAGGTAGCATTCACAGAGAAGAGGACCCAGAACACAGCTCTGGACTAGAAAGAAGGGTGAGAAGATATTCTTGATGGCCCATGGATTATGACTTAGTTGACTTTAGACAGATGCTTTTAGCCCCTCTGAAGCTCAGTTTGCCCATCTTTAAAATAAAATAACCTCACAGTCCTGTTAACTAGGCAAATTTTATCAGAGATGACAATGATGAGAATGGTTTAAACTTTCAAAGTGTTAAATAACTGGAAGTTATCATTATTAACATGCATATATGTCAGTTTTCCCTGGAGAAAGAAATGGCAACCCACTCCAGTATTCTTGCCTGGAAAATCCCATGGACAGAGGAGCCTTGTGGGCTACAGTCCATGGGGTCACAAAGAGTCAGACATGACTTGACGACTAGACAACAATAATGTCGATTAAAAAAATAATAATAAGAGCAACTTCAAGCTAATTAGAAAGAAAAGAGTTCATTCTTCTTTGAGAGTTTTTTTTTTTTTTATGAGATGGTCAAGAGATGGCTTTTTCTCAATGCCTAGAAATATACTTCAGTTCACCAACTTTTGCTGAGAATAGCCTATCAATTCATGCATTTGGTACCCACTTTAGTCCAGACGTTTGTCCAGGTGCTGAGGATAGAGCAGTGAACAAATCAAAGAACCTTGTTTTCATATGTGTGGGTAGGTAGGGTGGGGTCCAGGGAAACAACAAATAATAGATAAAAGTAACTATAATTCATTACAGGAAAAGCAGAGGCAAGGACCTGTGGCAATGTTGCAGCATTAAGTAGGTTAATTAGTGTGTTAGTGTCCTGGGGAAAACTAATTACCATGAATCAGTGGCTTAAAATCACAGAAATGCTTTCTTTCATAGCTCTGGAGGCCAGGAGTCCAAAATCAAGATGTCAGCAGGGTTATGCTCTCTCTGCAGGCTGTAGGAAGGACTCTTGTCTCTTTTAGATTCTGGTGGTTTCCAGCAAACCTTGGTGTTCTTGGTTTGTGGCAGCATCACTTCAATCTCTGCCTCCATCTTCACATGGCCCTTGTGTAATAAATACACCTGTGCATCCTCTCCTCTTCTTAGAAGGATAAAAGGTACTGGAGTTAGGGCCCAGCCTTATCCAATATGATTTCATCTTAATTAATCCTATCAGGACAGACATTAGTTCTAAATAAGGTCACATTCTGAGCTTCTGGGTAGACATGAATTTAGGGGGAAAGGAGACACTATTCAGTCCCCTACACCTTTTTTTTTTTTAAATACAGGATGAATCTAAGCAACAGACAAAGTTAACAGAGGTGCATCGGAGCTCTGGTGGTGTTCATGTCTTAAGTACCTAGCGTCGGTCAGGCCTATAGCAGCATCCCTGCCCTCTCCAAGGTTTGGATGTCTGATCCTCTCGAATTTTGGAGTCAGCAAATTCTTCTTTTTACTTAAGCCAGTTTGAATTCCATTTCTGTCACTTGAACCCAGAGCATTCTGATATTGAAGAGCTTACTCTAGTTCTATGTTATGGAGTATAAAGTATGACACAGGAAACGGCAATGATGATGGAAATGTATTAAGCAGGGACCACTTCGTGAAGAGCCTATGTGCCATGTTAAGAAGCTTAGACTTTATCTTTTGAACCACGGGGAGCCCTTAAAGGATTTTAGCAGGAGGTCTAGGGTAACAGGACTGGAGTTACACTTTAGAAATCACATGCTAACTTTTGGATAAAGAATAGACTGAGTGTAGCAGGAAGACAAGAGTGCTTTCGCCAGACCCTACATATTATCCATCCTTCCCAAGAGCTCGACTTCTACCAAAAGTCCTGCTTCCTGACTTTATTTACTGCTAACATCTAAGTCTTTCTGGAAAACCAGACTTTTTAAGATATCGAACTTTTTTAGCCCACAACAGTGGTAAAATTTTGACAATAACATTGTCTCCTGACCTGCTACTTTACTTGATCTTTTCTTCTAGCAATCAATTTAGAATCTACTATCCTGAATCCATTTCTAGTCCCAAGGATATATCTAATTTCTCTTTCCAGCTGTCTAGTCCCGCTGGTTATATATACCAAAATAAATTTTATATCATGCATTAATTAAGTTATACTCAGATTTGTCCCTATTACGCTTTCTACATCTGGATGGAGAGCTGGGTCTTACTGTTTTTCTTTATCACTGCCTAGACCACGGTAGCTTTCTTAACACAATATAAATATTATCTCCTGGAAATTATGTCACTGACATTTTATTTCTTATCTGAAGCCTTTGGCATTCTCCACAAATGATCATTGATATTTCAGTTGAAAGCATTACAAAGTCTTAAAAATGTATTCTGATATAACATTTCTATTATGTAAAGTAGCATATAACCCATAGTTTTTGCACAATTAATCAATGAAGCTAAATTTTTATAAGTAAAAAATGAAATAATAATGAAGATACTATATAATTTTATAAATATTTACAGAGCACAAAGTATGCTCCAGTTACAGGGGTAGGCCATAGGGACACAGAACTTAATATGACATAGAATCCATTCTTTTAACACTCATCTATAATCAAGAAGAACAGTATATAATTATCATAATAGAGCTTTCATGGAAGATATACACATGTAACTCACTATGAGAAAAAAGATAAGGTTGTAATTAATTCTGCTTGGGAACTCAAAGGTATAGCCATTTGAACTGGGTCTTGCAATATGAAGAGAAGATTTCTTAGACAGGTGGTTACTTTACCATAGACTACACTGAATAGGTAGAACTAAAAGTCCAATGTAATGGATACAATTTAAAGTATATACATCCTGGTCTACAAGACAGGCGCTATTTCCTTAGTTTTTAAAATTAATTTTGATGCCAAGCCTTTGACATGCTGCATAAGTGAGAATTTCAACTGAAGTTATTTTTGAGGATTCCACCCCAGGGAAGTACAAAACTACAGTCTGAATTCTGGTGCCACACAGCCTTGGGACAAAGCCTTTGGTCATCAGCCATTGATCAGGAAGCACACTGTTCTAGTGCATGTGTTCCTTTCAAGTCCACTGACCCTGCTGCTTTCAAGTCATGGTTGAGGCAGAGGATCAATAACTAACATGAAGTCTAGAGCCACGTCTGTTTAAAATCTCACCTTCTCCCCAAGGCACGGTCAGGAAACAGAGTCTCACACTCATCATTCATGGGACCCAAAGGTCCATTTCTCTTTTTCATTTCAGGGGAATTTCTCTTTAGTCAGAGCGAAACAGCTTCCCCAGAAGCACTCTTTTTCTCTGCTCTTCCTATTAGACTCATGGCATATTCTCCTCAATAGGATTAATCTTTGGGGAAACAAAAGCCAAAGAGGAAATTTTCTTGACAGTTACTTCTATTTTATGCTCAACCATATTCCTCTCCTGGGGAAAAAAAGCAGAATTTAGTATCTGTTGGAATAAAAACAAAGCAAAGAATAAATGGAGAAAAACATCTAATTTCAATTTATTTAAAAAAAATTTCTACCATGTTAAATAATGTCATTTGTTTTATAGACAAGAGAGAGTCAATCATGATATTATGAGCAAACAAGCAATATTACAACATATTTCTTCAGGAAAGGTGACTGAACAGTTGTATGTAGAATGAGGAGTTAAGAGATTGGAGTTAAAACAATGCAATTCACATAAGTCCACAAGTGAGAAGATGAACTACTTGAAGATGGATAGTGGTCCTGAGGCTGGAAGATAAAGGTGTAAAGCATAGAATTTTGCTTGATGGAAAGTGAAAGTGTTAGTTGCTCAGTCATGTCCGACTCTTTGCAACCCCATGGACTGTAGCCCACCAGACTCCTCTGTCCATGGAATTTTCCAGGCAAGAATACTAGAGTGGGTAGCCATTCCCTTCTCCAGGGGATCTTCCTGACCCAGGGATTGAATCCGGGTCTCCTGCATTGCAGGCAGATTCTTTACTACCTGAGCTACCAGGGAAGCCTGGTGATCTAAATTATATCCTGATTCCAAAGAAAGGTGGTGACTTGAGCAGAGTGTTTAACTCCTCTTCTGTACACTCATCACCCCATATTGTCTGTTAATGTCTCAAATAATTTGATAAAATTCATCAGTTCACTTAAATATTTACTGAGTTCCTACCACAGGCCAAGCATTGTCCTTGGGCAAAGGAGTATTAAAAGTGGGAAAACACATCTGTGAACCTGAGAAAGGAAATGTGTGGTTTACAAGCAGTTTCTTCTAAGGGACTTGCAGATACAAGAATAATTAAAAAATCAAACTTTCTTCCTTAGAAGGTGGCATCTGTCATCTGAAGTAGGTGGAGAGAGTACTACTACTACATAACTTAGAGAGTTGAAGGATGGAATCAGGGTTGGCCATGAGACACAAGATAGGCAACTCCCTTTGAGATCCCATTGCTGCTTTGGATCATCAGCATTTGGAAGAAGCAATACACAGCAGTCCAAATACAACTCCAGTGGGCAGGAGGAGTACCTTTTAAAATATAGCTTCTACCTGAGAACTGAGTTAAAGATGAAATACATTAGGAATGAATAAGATACCCAGCATAGAAATGGCTTGAAGTTTCTGAAGAAGTGGAACAAAGGCCTAAATATAAGAGCTAAAACTATAAAACCCTTTGAATAAAACACAGGAGTAAATCTTCATATCCTTTGGTTAGGCATCACATTTTGGTTATAACACCAAAAGTACAAGCAACAGAAGAAAGACTAAATAAACAACTTCATCAAAATAAAAATCAGTATCTAAAATCCTTCGTGCTTCAAAGTATACCACAAAGAAAAATGAGTAGACAATTCACAGAGTGGGAGAAAATATTTTCAAATCAGATTCTCTGATAGACATTCAGAAAATATAAATAACTCTTAAAATGTAAAAACAAAAACACAAATATTCCAATTATAAAATTGAAGTAGCTGCAAATATTGCTTCAAACATATACACTAGTGGCTAGTAAGCTCAGGAAAAATACTCAAAGTCTTTAGCTATTAGAGATATGAAAATCAATACAATACCACTTCACACTAACTAACATGGTTATAATTAAAAAGACAATAACAAGTGTTAGTCCTGGAGAAATTGGAACTGTAATATATATCTGGTGGTTTTGTAAAATAGCCACCTTCTTTAGAAAACAGTTTGGTAGTTCCTCAACTATTAAAGTTACTTTGAGACCAAGAAATTCCACTCCTAGATAAATACCCAAGAGAAATTAAAATATGTGTTTATATAAAACTGCCCACAAATATTCTTAGCAGCATTCTTCATAATAGTCAAAAAAGGAAACAACACAAATATGCATCAGCCGATAAATGGATACATAAAATATATTACAGCCGTGTAATGGAATATCATTTGTCCTTAAAAGGAAGGAATGAAATACTGTACATTTTCTAGCACTGATGATTCTTGAAAAAATTACAGGAAGTGAAAAAGTTCAGTAATAAAAGGAAACATATGACTTTATTTGCATAGAAAGTCCAGCTTAGACAAGTCTATATAGAAAGGGAAAGTAGCTTAAAGATTGCCAGGACCTGGGGAGAGGGTAGAATGTTAATAGTGGTGATTGCTAATGGATATGGTTTTTTTGGTAAGAGATGACTCTCCTAAAGTTGTTATCATGATTGCACACCTCTGTGACATACTAAACATTACTGAATTGCATTTTCAATGGGTGAACATTATGATATGTGAATTATATCTAAATAAGCTTATCTAAAAAGGAGAAAAAAATGCCAACTCTCATACCTACTGTTTAATACTATTCTGTGGATTTTAGACAATGCTAGAAATAAGCATTGTGATTCCAGAAAGGAAGACATATGCATCAAATGAATAATTGTATATAACAAAACTATTGTTTCATTATACAAAAAAAAATCAAATAATTTTCTTTAAGCCATCTATTACCAGTAAAAATAGATAAGCAAATAAAATGGCACAAATATTTCTAAATTAGAATATTGAATGCCACAGGGGAGGAAATCTTAACTTTGCTAGTTTAGTTCAGTTGCTAAGCTGTGTCTGACTCCTTTGTGACCCCATGGACTAGAGCATGCCAGGCTTCCTTGAGAAGTCTTTTCAAGAATCTTCTAACTTTGCTAAGATTGAAATTATTTCCCAAATGATCAACTTTTAACTGAAATCCAAACAACATTCTAATGATATTTATTTGGTTCTTAACAGAATCATTCTAAAAGTCATATGAGATTAGAAGTATATTTCAGTATTTTCTTATGCATTTCTTATTGATTTCTAAAATAAACATTTTTGTGTAACAGGAATTTTAAATGTTAAAGTATGTTAACGTGTGTTTAATTAAAATGCTAGAAGGTTGAGAAGGTAAAGAGGATACCATATAAGCATTATTTGAAAGAGATCATGTCCTAAGGTTTTCCAAAAGTCAAGAAAGACATTCCTCTACATATGCAAATAACCCAAGGAGCCCAAAGCAAAATAATTTAAATAAGAATGCACTTAAATACATCTTAGAAAGCCAAAAATTGAAAAGAAAAAATAAAGGCAAACAGAATACATTTAAAGTAACCAAAGATAAAAACAGAGAAAACTTCAAAGAACCAAAAATTAAACTAAGACTAAAAAAATGGAAACCAGCCAACCTATAATACTTTACTCAGCAAAAATATCCTTCAAAGAATAAAGATGAAATTAAAACATTTCTTGTACAAACAAAACTGACTTCAACAACAGTAGGCACGCATTGCATATACACACACACACACATATATATATATAATATGTATATAAAGTAAATATATAGTATATATACACATATAAATTTAGACATATATGAAAAGGTTATTCTTCAGGCAGAAGGGAAATGATTCTAGATATAAAGTTTAAGCTGAAGGTGGGGATAAAGAGGAAGAAAAAATTTAAATATACAAATATATGTCAATGGATGTGACGTTCTTTAGCCGATACTAAAAATTCCTCATGGCATATTGAATAATAAATAAATCAGGAAAGGGTAAAAGATTTTTAAATATTCTAGCATTTCTAACACCCTCCTCCTCTTTCAAGGTCCTGAATGTAGATACAGTATCAACAAACATTAAAAATTGATAAAGATGCATCAAGATGTTGCAAATTCTATGGTAATCAATGAAAGAGCTTTGTAAATACATATGTACATATATAACTTCCAAATGGACTGACAAGGAAAAAAAAATAAAAATGATATTTTAAAATACTTGATCCATTTAAAAGAAATAGCAAAGTCAGTGGAAAAGAAAATTAAAAGCAGGAAGGACAAACATTAATCATAAAATGGTAGATATATATACAAATATATCAGTAATTACATGAAAAACATATTAATAGGTTTTTTTTAAGAGTAGTTTTAGGTTTATAGAAAAATGAGAAGTAGAGTTCTTATATGCCCCTTCCTCCCCCCTCTCAATCTTTCTCCTAGTATTAACATGGATTCAGGTGCTACATGTTACAACTGATATTGATACATTATTATTAACTAAAGTCCATAGTTTACATTGGGTTCACTCTTTCTGTAGTACTTTCTATGGATTTGGGCAAATGTATAATAACATGTATCTACCATCCTAGTATCATACAGAACAGTTTTACTGCCGTACAAATCCACTGCTGTAGCATTTTCACACAACCTCTCTCCCCTTTATTCAGTCTGTACTTCATCAGAGTCTTAGCAAAGAGTATGAACACCTTTATAATTTTTGAAAATTAGTATTTTAAAGTAGCATGTAAAGAATAGCAAATATATCATAAACCTAAGTGGTGGTGGGCTGGAAGAAGCACAGAAGGAATCAAGATTGCCGGGAGAAATATCGATAACCTCAGATATGCAGATGACACCACCCTTATGGCAGAAAGTGAAGAGGAACTAAAAAGCCTCTTATGAAAGTGAAGGAGGAGAGTGAAAAAGTTGGCTTTAAAGTGAAAAAGTTGAGCTTTAAAGTTCAACATTCAGAAAACTAAGATCATGGCATCTGGTTCCATCACTTCATGGAAATAGATGGGGAAACAGTGTCAGACTTTATTTTTGGGGGCTCCAAAATCACTGCAGATGGTGACTGCAGTCATGAAATTAAAAGACGCTTACTCCTTGGAAGGAAAGTTATGACCAACCTAGATAGCATATTAAAAAGTAGAGACATTACTTTGTCAACAAAGGTCCATCTAGTCAAGACTATGGTTTTTCCAGTGGTCATATATGGATGTGAGTTGGACTGTGAAGAAGCTGAGCACTGAAGAACTGATGCTTTCGAACTGTGGTGTTGGAGAAGACTCTTGAGAGTTCCTTGGACTGCAAGGAGATCCAACCAGTCCATCCTAAAGGAAATCAGTCCAGGGTGTTCATTGCAAACACTGATGCTGAAGCTGAAACTCCAATACTTTGGCTACCTCATGCAATGATTTGACTCATTGGAAAAGTCCCTGATGCTTGGAAGGATTGGGGGCAGGAGGAGAAGGGGACGACAGAGGATGAGATGGCTGGATGGCATCACCAACTCCATGGACATAAGTTTGAGCAAACTCCGGGAGTTGGTGATGGACAGGGAGGCCTGGCGTGCTGTGATTCATGGGATTGCAAAAAGTTGGACATGACTGAGTGACTGAACTGAAGTGGTGGTGTTGTTGTTTAGTCACTAAGTAGTGTCCAACTCTTTGCAACCCCATGGACTGCAGCACACCAGGCTCCTCTGTCCTCCACTATCTCCTGGAGTTTGCTCAAATTCATGTCCACTGAGTCAGTGATGCTTGCTAATCATCTCATCTTCTGCTGCCCTCTTCTCCTTTTGCCTTCTATCTTTCCCAGCATCAGGTTATAAATCTAACTAAATATGTCCAAGACCTCTATACAGAAATTACTAAACTATTGTTATGAGAAATTAATGAAGATTGAAATAAATGAAGGATGTATTATTAACTCCTCCAGAGAAAAAGAACCAATAGAATATGTGTGTGTGTGTGAGTGTGTGTGTGTGTGTGTGTGTGTGTGTGTGTGCGCGCACGCGTGAAAGGAGATTTGTTATAGAAGCTGACTCATGTGGTTATGGAAGCAAAAAGATTCCACAATTGGCTGTTTTCAGATGGAGAATCAGAAAAACCAGTGGTATAATTTAGTCCAAGTTCAAAAGGCTGGCAGCAGGGCTGAGTGTGGGGGTAAGGACCAGACTCATATGAATCCTGGAGTCTGAAAGTCTGAAAACCAAGGAGCTCCAAGGTTGGAGGGCAGAAGCAAATGGAAGTCCCAGCCCCAGAAGAGAAAGAATTTGTCCTTTCTCTGCCCTTCTGTTCTATCTGGGCCCCCAGTAGCTTGGATGGTACCTGCCCACATTGGTGGGGGAGGACCTCTTTACTCAGACTTTACTTATCATATCCTGAAACACCCTCACAGACACACCTAGAAATAAGGTTTTTACCAGCTATCTAGGCATCATTTTGCCCAGCCAAGTTGAGATAAAATTAACTATCATAGAGTGGCATACTACATTTATGGATTAAAACAGTCAGTTAAGTGAGGATATCAGTCTTCAGCAAGATGATCTATAGATTTAATATAAATCTATAAAATTTTTAAACTTTTGGACTTCACAAGCGGATTCTAAAATGTATACAGAAATGTGACGGTCCACATGTAACTAAGAAGATCTTAATGAGCAAGGAGGAATAACTTGGTGTGCTAGACATCCAAACTTATTTATAAAATGATAGTGATTTATGGCATTAAAGGAGAGATAAGTGAACTTATGAAATGAAATAGAGTTCAGGAAAAGAACTGAACTGAACTGGGCATAGAGTAACTTGTTTATTCTTTAAAACATTATTAAACTAGAAAACTGCCAATAACACTGGTTATTAGTGAAAATATCAGTTGCTGTTGCCTATGACTGAGACTCAAACATTGTGGCTGAAAGTAGAGAAATATTGTGTCTTGTATGCCAAAGTGAATTGGTAGAGTGGACTTGCTCCATGGAATGCTGAGCTGTGATAACTATACTGTGTTCCATGGTGTCAGGCTCTGGACACCTTTGCTCTTATTCTGTTTCTCCTGAGGTGTTGACCCTCTCTGTCTGATTGAGATAGCCCTAAAAGGACTCCTCACTAACATCTGTCAAACAAAAGGAAAATAAGAAGGCAAAGACACACCCGTTGTCTTCAGTGACATAACCCAGAGGGTGCAACTACATCCTATTGTTCAGTCTTGGTAGACTGTGTGTGTGTGTGTGTGTGTGTGTGTGTGTGTGTGTGTAAATAGCTCAGTTGTGTCTGACTCTTTGCAACCCCATGGACTACAGCCTGCCAGGCTTCTCTGTCCATGGGATTCCCCAGGCAAGAATACTGGAGTGGGTTGCCAATTTCCCTTCTCCAGGGGATCTTTCCAACCCAGGGATTGAACCCAGGTCTTCTGCATTGCAGGCAGATTCTTCACCATCTGAGCCGCCAGGGAAGCCCTGCATGATACTAAGATAAAGATTATGGTATTTATGGGCTTTCCTGGTAGCTCAGAGGTAAAGAGCTCGCCTCCCAGTTCAGGAGCCACAGGAGACATGGGCTTAATCCAGACCAGGATGATCCCCTGGAGGAGGGCATGGCAACTCACTCCAGTGTTCTTGCCTGGAGAATCCCATGAACAGAGGAGCCTGGTGGGCTACAGTCCATAGGGTCTCAAAGAATTGGACATGACTGAAGTGACTTAGCATGCATGCATGGTGTATATGGTATTGAAGAGTGTCCCAAGCCAAGTAAACTATGTGAAGTTTATCAAGTGAGGAAGAAGACGGCATGTTAAAGAAACTGAAAGTCTTATGTAGGAGATAGTAGAGAACTGGGAAGGTGTCAGATCATGTATGACCTTTTAAGCTATGTTTTAGATTTAGTACTTTATCCTGAGATCCATGGGAAATCATTGAAAAATTCTGAGTAAGGATCTGACATTAGTTATTAAAAAATTACTTCCACTGCAGGATGGAGACTTGGATCTACAATGCTAGATACAATGTTAGTCCAGGTACTGTGTGACTAAAACCAAGAAAAGATGTTTGAGATTAGAGCAGGGAGGAACTTCAAAGCGGTACATGGAAATATGGACTTTATTCTGGGGTATTTGGGTACACACAACCTGAATTTGATTTACTGTACTAATATGATCTATCCAAAGTTAAGCTTTAATCCCCCATGTTCCTCTTACAAACTCCAGAAAATGAAATTTAGATTAAAACTACTGTCAGAGCCTTGATTCAATGGGCACTAGCAAACATTATTCTGGTAACATTTCACATGCTAAGGAGCACCAATCAGACTTGTCCCCCTTCATAACTTGGTAAGGTTGCGGGTGGAAACAGCAAGGCAGCAATTCACTTATAGGCAGCAGATCAAGAAAAATGGCTGGCTGCTGGCACATATTAAATGGCAAATCAGCTTAATTCACAACTAAGAAAGCAGAAAGCTATAAAGGAATGAGAGTATCCGCTAGTTGGCTATATTTTTGCATGCTGCAAAATGAAAGAGGTGACAGCACTTAGACATCAGAAGCTCTGATTAATAGGGGAGTTCTTATAATTTAACAAAATGAATAACATTGGATTCTATCATTACTGCCTCCGTACCTACTTTTATGTAATTTTTGATTTTGAAATATTCAGCCACTGGTCCTGAGAGGACTTAATCTTGAAATTAACACTTTAGCTACTACTTTTTTACTGAGAATCTGTAAACAGACTAATACTAGGTTCTAGGGACTTTGTTTCATATGTATAGGATCAATCGTCTATCCCACCTTGTTCTCTGCCACCCCTGAACAGAAGATAGAGAAAAAGAATAAAGACAGGAGTTATCTGAAACCCCAACTTCTGATCCCAATATTTGACCCTGCTTTGGGATATTTACCTGATCCTTTAGTAAATGAAATGTTTACTGAAAACAGCACTGGATGCCTAGTGGGACTAGAGGAATATAGAGAGTTTGTGGGCAAAAAGTTGTACCGGTCTTTTTTTTTTTTTTTTGTACCGGTCTTCAGAAGAGCAGATGACCCCAAGGTCATAAGAGATCATAAGGGCAATTTCTTCCCATGCCCAAAAGAAAAGAGCTACAGATTTAATAGTTCAAAAGTGTAAAAAATGCACAGAGAGGTCTCTCAGGTCAACTTTGGATTTTTGTCCCTAACAATTCAAAATTGTCCAAGTTGACATCTATAAACCATACAATTCTAGAAACATAATAAGAATAGAGCAATTCAGGGACTTCCCTGTTGGTCCAGTGGTTAAGACTCCAAGCTTCTACTCCAGGGTTCAATCCCTGGTTGAGCTTAGATCCCATATGCTGCTCAGCTCAGTCAAAAAATTTAAAAAAAAAAAAAAGACGCAAATTAGCCACAAGCCTGAAAATCTGTGCTAAGGTATGAGCACCAATGTCTATCCTTTTACGGGAAATCTCCCTGCAGGAGCCATGTCTATAAAGAAATTTTAGTCTCTCCAAGTTGCACAACTACACCTGCATTCCTTTTTAGGAGTGCCTTGCATTCTACACAGCTTATGTGCTTATGTTAGGGGTCGTGTCTCTTTTAACATCCCACATGTCAAAATCACATGTATGACTCTGTTGTGGGCTTGTAGGGTATGTGTGTCAGAGGGGAGGTGTCATGGGGGAAATGCAATCTACTTTTTTTTTTAATGAATGATTGCCATTTTCTTTTTCTCATCTGCCACTGCAAAGTTATGCTGATGCAGTTTGAGTTTATTACTATATGATGGGTTTCCTAAAAAAGAAAAATAAAGGAAAAGGTAAATGTTATTTTTAGCTGATCGTTAAATTGTTCATTTACTCAGAAAACAGTACTTTTGGGTTAGAGACATCAGAGAGTTATTAATATTCACTGCTTTATTATTTTCTACTTAAGCTCTTTTTTTCTTTTAATATGAAAGTCTAACAACTGAATACTCCCGATTTGGATATTGTATCATATTCAAGCTTTTTTATGTGGTGGATTTTTTTTAATACCATAATGAATAATTTCAGCCTCCTTCCTGAATAGCTGCTGCTAACTAAACATGCCATCTATTTGTTCCTTTTCATTTTTGCAGAAAATTGCCCAGGTTTGGTTTCCTAGGAAATAATTCTCAGTCATGGAGGAATGAATTTGGACTGATTAGCTGCTTTACTTATTTGTCCTATCATTTTGTCACAGGATTGAAAGGCCTACTATGAAGAGTGGTGGTATGGAGTAACTGTGTTCAGTAATTTGACTGACATCTGTATCACATGCCAGCCAGAATCAGGCAGAAATGGGTTCTAGAATGAACTTGTCCACTTACTGGTAGTGTACACTTCAGCAAGTCAGGTAAAGTCCCTTGAATGTCAGTTTCTTATCTGCAAAACAGAAGAGGAGGATCCCTGCCCTGCCCACATCAGGGAGTTGCCAAGATAAACTGTGTGACAGTGCTGTAGTCACGGGAAAATGATTCATTAGTATTAACTCATCTGAGGTTATGCTGGACCGGGAATGCCAAAATGAGTATTCCTCATTTCTAATCTCATGTAACTGATGGGCTAGTGAGGCAGTCAGTTATACAAATCTGGGCATTACAAACACTGTGCAAGCTCTTATAGAAGTAGTAGAAGGCTGGACATTGAGCACAGATTGGTATGGACTTGAGGAAAGCTGGAATGGCTCTATGAGCTATGTCCTCTTTAAAATTTTTTTTTTTTTTTTATTTTGATGTGGACCGTTTTTGAAGTCTTTTTGAATTTCTTACAATACTGCTTGTTTTGCTTTGGTCTTTTAACTGTGAAGCACGCGGGATCTTAACTCCGACCAAGGATTGAACCCACACACCAGGCACTGGAAGGTGATCTATGAGCTAACTCTTGATACCTAATGTGGGGATTTACCAGGCAGGGATACCCTGTGACAATTTGATAGGACAAATAAGTAAAGCAGCTTATCAGTCCAAATTCATTTCACCATGACAGAGAACTATTCCCTAGGAAACCAAACCTGGGCAATTTTCTGGAAAAAAAAAAATTGAAAGGAACAAATAGATGGCATGTTAAGTTAGCAGCAGCTATTCAGGAAGGTGGCTGAAATTATTCATTAAGGTATTTTAATGATGGGATACAGTGCCTAAGGAGACAGGATAAAATGAGGAAAACTAGGAAACCACAGGGTACGGGAGAGACGGTAACAAATTAACCATTTGGTGTCTTACCAATGAGACAATGGTGCCAGAGGTGGAGAGGGGCCAGACCATGAGAATTTTTCAAACCACAGTAAGGAACACAGAACTTATTCTACAGGGCATGAGGAGCCTGGCTTTAGGAGCAACTTCCAAATGTTCAGGTAGTGTCCTTCACCACCTTGTTTAGAGTACTCATTTAGTAGAGCATGTACTTAGGGCTCTGGATGGTTGGATGGCATCACTGACTCAATGGACGTGAGTTTGAGCAAGCTCTGGGAGTTGGTGATGGACAGGGAAGCCTGGCATGCTGCAGTCCATGGGGTTGCAAAGAGTCGGACATGACTGAGTAACTGAACTGAACTGTACTTAGAGCACATTGTAATCAAATGTTCACTGCTCTTGTCTCCCTGGCTAGACGCCAGCTCCTCTGTCCCTAGCACCTTAGAGTGTCTAGCATGTATAGTAGGAGCTTAGCAAATGCTGATCGATAAAAGAGCTCACTGAAGATTGTAGCTAGGGGCATGATTTTGTATCTTCCTACTAAAATCTGGCTGCTGAGAGTCAAGTTTTATTGGATCACCTCTACCATGAAACTTAGAAACCATGAAAATAAATGCCAATGTGTTCACTGAGTATGCAAATAGCGTAATCAATATAATGGAGAAAGGAAGTAATAGGGAATTAAGAAAAGTAATAGCATGCCTATTTAGTAAAGACCTATTTGTTTGATCTAACACCCCTGAAGTTTTATTAAAGGGCTCAGACTTCATGGAGCTTCTGTTAAAAATTGATGTTATAGCAAAGGGCATATATTTCTTAGATATACTTGTTAGAACTGTGGAAGTATGGTTGCTTAGAGATGTTACAGAACTTCATTTAGTTTCTTATTTTGAAATTGGTTCTCCTTATAATATTGCATGCTATATCACTCTTTTTTCATTCCTATTTTGGTGATAGATTTTCACATACAAATATTCACTAGCTATTCAAAAAAATTCTGTGAACAAAGCATCTCATCTATAACTTCCCTAGAGTGAGAAATATGCTAAATGGATATAATTTCTAGGTTTCGGAAGTCATCAGTTTTATGGGAATCAGCCACACTTCTTTTTTTATTAGCAGTATGTCAGCAATTAAGCTGCCTTAATTACATAAACCTTTACACACCCACTACAAATATTATGATTGTTAAGGAGCAGGAAAAGTGAGTACTTTACATTTAATTTGTAGTCTTCCACTCTTTTTCTTCTGGAAAATAATTATTTCCTTGAGATTATGAGATTAAAAATTCTATACTCAGAGATGTATTTGAAAAGGAGAATTGAGCTTAATACTTGGATAGTGAGAAAATGCAGATTACATTTGAGGAGTAAAGAGAAACATTTGGACATGAATTTTGTTAACACTTGCATCTTTTAAGTGTAAGCCTTATCAGTTTCCAAAGTCTCTCTTTGTCCTAAATTTACACTGGTTTAATCTGAGGAAATCCAAATGCAGTCCAGAGAGAGAGAGAGAGAGAGTGAGAAAGTGCTATTAATATAAGAAACTAATCAACACTCTGACAATGCAGTATAGGAGTGTGGCCAAAGGAAGTTGTTGAAAACTGAAAAGCACAAACAATTTCAATTACGTCACAATTGCTGGCATGTATATTACAGGATGGCTTGTACTTCTTTGTCCCCTAAATCAATGAAACTCGAGGTCACCATTCTGCTGACAGCCTAAAAGGCACAATTTATATTCAACTTTGTCTCTGTAGTCTTGTCCCAGTTTTTGATGGTGAAGACAGCTGACAAATCTTTAGCTTGGGGCTGCCCCAATATGATACCATAATGTGAAATCTTGGCAATGTGGGCTCAGCTTATGCCATGCCTATAACATCTTCTCCTGCATATATTAAAAGTAATGCTGATCTGAGAGACATCATTTACTGTTAACCTTTCATATTCAACCCCCCTGTATCTGTTCTAATACTATTATTAAATTGAAACATCTAATATTTTCCCATGATTTCACAAATTGAGGTATTTGGCTTGATCTTAAAAATCTAGTTGATTTGATTCCTCTCTGCTTCCTACAAGATGGAGCAACATGAATGATTACTCGAAATTCTTTCAGTATTTGTGAGGAAATTGGCTAATCAGAGCAGTCTCTGGAACTTTATCTTGAGGTATCTGTACACTATGGAGTTTTCGAATTCTAACCGATTCATAAAATGGACCCAGTTCATTCAGTGAAGAGGCTGGTTTTACTTCACTTGTATTGCTCCATGCAAACATGATTGTAGGGGAACAGCAAGTTTCTAATGGAAGCAGCAGTATGATATAATGGTTAAGAGTAAGGTTTTTGGAATCAGACTGAAAATGTTTAAATACTAGATCTACTGATAATTTTCTCTATGAATGTTGGCAAGAAAACTGACCTCTCTGAGCCTTCATACTTATTTGTGAGTAGGGAAAATTATCATCTCCTGCACAGAGATTGTAAGTTTTCATGATAGTCTATATAATGGATTGAGACTCTGGCCACCAGAAAGTAGATACTTGACATGCAATGGCTATTATTGATAATATGACTGTTTTCACAGGAATACTATATTTATTTATAAACATTTATAAATATATATTACATTATTCTATATAAACATTATCAACTATAAGCCTAATAAAAACTTTAGCTCAACTACCATTTGTAAAAAGAAAAAAAATGATTTTTATTTCTATATACAATATGCCTTTTAGTAAGCTGCCATTGTTTGTAGTAATTCATGTAATATATTCTGCTAATATTTAACCAGTGTTATTGTACAGGTTATTTACTGTCCATATTTGGCTTTCGGAGGCAGAAAGAGAAAATTTTAGAGCTTGTCACTCCAAGGCTTTCTACAGATAGTAGAAATTAGTGGTCAGAAAGCAACATGGTGTTGGCTTTTTTGTTGTTCAATTGCTAAGTTGTGTCCAACTCTTTGTGACTGCATGGACTGCAGCAGGACAGACTTTTCTAATACTGTAAATGCATTGCCTATTTTTGTCTTTCCCTGTTTATAGGGGTTGAATTAAACAAGCAAGATGCTTCTACCTGAAATTAATTCAATTTTTTTTCTATAAGAATTTCTATTCTCTCATAACATCCCACCCTCGCCTTCTCTCTTATGAGAGAATAACATGGAAACAAGTATACTATCAAGGGTGAAACAGATTACCAGTCCAGGTTGGATGCATGAGACAAGTGCTCAGGGCTGGTGCAGTGGGAAGACCCAGAGGGATGGGATGGGGAGGGAGGTGGGAGGGGGCATCAGGATGGGGAACACATGTAAATCCATGGCTGATTCATGTCAATGTATGGCAAAAACCACTACAATATTGTAAAGTAATTAGACTCCAACTAATAAAAATAATTGAAAAAATAAAAAAATAAATAAAAACACATCTTCACAAAAACATTAAAAAAAAAGAATTTCTAAAAAGATCTTCTATCTCTGGTGTTTTGGGGCTAGTCATTAAGAAGGTGGACAGTCCAGATACCTTTCCCATTGTAATTTCTGGTTTGATGCAATCACACTTAAATGGTTACCAGTGCCCTATGACATTCTAATTAGCCAAGGGACTGTTTGTGCTGTTAACAAAGCAGCCTACCAAGAAGTAAATTACGCTCCCAGCTCTACTGTCAGGGTTCAGACCATCTGATAAATCAAACATCACCAATCACTGTATAATTCTTCATGTCCTCCATTTCTGTAATTGTATGTGTGTGTGTGTGTGTGTGTGTGTGTATGTGTGTGTGTATAATTATAGTATATATAAAATATAAATTGATGAAATTATTTGAATAAGTAAAATTAAAATAAACCAAATATTTGAATTGAGGGTCAGTTGTTTTTTCTAAGACACAAATTCCTAAAGTATGTTATTGGGTTGGCCAAAAAGTTCATTCAGGTTTTTCTATAAGCTCTTATGGAAAAACCTGAATGGACTTTTTGGCCAAGTCAATACTAACACTAGATGATAAACGGATATTAATTGTAGGCTCCTTATTAGTCACTTAAAGTACTTAAAATCCCACTGTCTTTTGTATTTAGTGTGACCTGCATTGTTTTACCATGATGAAGCTGACTTCCAGTTGTTTTTTCTATCTTTATGATAGTCACTGAAGTTTCAAAGTTCCAGAAATGATTTATAAGTAGATATAGGGTCTTTTCTCATTGTTCTATAAAGTAGGAGTCAGGCATGAGGAAATTTCCTCCCACTGAATCTATGCATGATGAGAAAATTTCCCAAAAGGAAGATTTTCTTTATACCATCACCAGCTGAAAATGCCCAATATAGTCCACTCCTTTCACAGGTCCTTCTGCCAGTTCCCCCCAAGCAGTGTCCTCCTCAACATGACACAGCTCTTCACTATATAACCAAAAGTACACTCATCTCTGCTCTAAGAGAAGACCCAAATTTTCCCAAATGATGTATTCCATTTTCAAGCCAGAATCTCGGGAGGTTTTCCCTTCTATCCCCAGGACTCTTGTGAGCCCTCCACAGTGCTCTTCAATGTGTTGACTAATTTATAAAGAAAATTACCACCGATAAACACAACTCAATAGTATGAAGAATGGACATGAAAGAGAAATGGAGACAAATAAAAAGGGGGTATAGAATACAGTTAAGTTGACAGGGTGATATTTTTTTTAAATGCTAAAATATGGAAATATTGTTGTTGTTGTTGGGTCCCATCACTTCATAGCAAGTAAAAGGAGAAAAAGTGTTCATAAATGAATGTTTTATTCAAACAATATGACTGAATATACAAAAAACTCAAAATAAACTACTGTACAAGAATACAGGTACAAAAATGATAGAATTTTTATGATAGCAAAAAGAGATTTAGAAACAACTCAAAAAAAGTATTTGATAATTACAATCATAATAAACTCACTCATTTGACAGCTGTACATTAGTGAAAATTAAGTATGAATGCTTTCCCTAATCTTGAGCAAAAAATAAGCAGTTTGAACAAGTATACTGATAGCATGTTCCCATGTATACAAAATGGGAAATATGAAAACTGACATTCTTGTTAATATATACATGCATAATAAACTTTGGAAGTCATGAGTGGGAAGATAAAAAATAATAATCAGGGCAGTGCTTACATCTAGGAGGGAAGTGTATAGAGAGTAAGGATGGTTAGACCATGGAAGGTTACCCAGGGACCTTAAATAGTACTGCTGATGTTTTATTTCATAATCTGGGCAGTGAGTACACAGATTTTTATTATATTTTTATGGGTACCTTTTCATGTTTTAAATAGTTCATAAGAGAGCCTTCTCTACAATTTGGGCCTTTTTGGTGAGATTCACAAGGGCTGAATATATTCTCACACTCTGGTCATCTTCTGAGTTACTCTTATCTGCATCTCTTCTCCATCTCTTTGTCAAGTGTCCTCAAACCTTGTCCATCTCAAGTCTCTGATCACTTGAACAGTAGAACCATTAGCCAAAGTCTGTATTTGGTGTCAATTAAACAATGAACCATGCCTCCTTTCTTGCTCATGGTACCAGTGATTCCAGGACCCTTCATTCTGGGGTAAGGGTAAAACAAAATATGCATTTCTTTAGGATTCAGAGCTTAAATATTATTTTGCAGGACACTACTTCAAACTGTAAAAGTCATTTCCCTGATGTTCCCTTAATTGGGTCTTCAATTGTCTATTTAATCACTCATTTTATAAGAACAGCTGCTTCTGTGTTATAGGTCAGTGAATTCCATAGGTAACAGTACATGTTTCACATTTTTAGGAAGTGTTTTAGCCATTGTTTTGGGGTGCATCATTGGGCATGAAAGTGATTTGTAAATTTGCAGACAGGGCTATCATATTCAAAGTCAGAATGAAGTTCATTCCTTCACAGGAGATGATCACAGCCCCAGATGATGGAAGGAACCCACAAATAGTCATCTTTCCCTATGTAGGTGGCTGGTTGCAGTACCAGGAAAGATACACGGTATCAGGCTCTGCTGTTGGCAGCTTGGGCCTTCAGGGGTTGTATTAAGCAAATCATGTTGGTTGGGGGAAGTCCATGTGATTCAGCATGTGAGTGAGATTCATCTTAGGCATTAGATTCTCATTGATCATGAATGCAATGCACAAGCAGGAGATGGTTAGGAATGTTCTCAACACCTGTAGAATGGACCATTCTGTCCATCTGATTATTGAGATTCCTCTGCACTAAATAACCCTTTGGTGAGACTTTGTTTGGGACGGGTTTCATCTTCAGCCCTTGTGCCCATTCTGAGAGATCTTTTCACAGAGCACTTGTGTAGAAATCCTTGTCATCAATCATCTTATTCTTTTGAAATTCTGGAGCATCAAGCAATGCCCACAAATCTGTTTTCAGCTTCCTCACCTTCTAGGGAAACTGGACCATTGAATGTACTTCTTGAGGTTATGCCCACTGGTAGGATTTCCTTTATCTATGTCTCAGGGCCACTCTGGGGGTGGGGTGTGTAAAAACACCACCTGAGTGTCCTTTTTGTTTGTGCCAACATATAGTGTGGGTTCCATCTATAACAGCCATAAATAATTCCCTCCATAGTCACTTGGCTACCAGAAACTATCAATACCTAGGGTGTCATAAATTTGGATTAAGGGAGTTACAACCATGTGGCAGGAGTGGTCACACTGGAAATCTGTTATTCTCTTATGTAACTTAACTTTTCCTTCTAGGTCTGCTCAGGACTAGTTCTATAACTCATACTTGCAACCTAATGATATGCTGTTTATTGTCAGGCCTGATTGTATCACTTGCAGTTTGGATAGTACATTGTTTATAGAGGGAAGATTGGATTATACCGTCACACAATATCCTGTGGTCAGACTTTCAATGTCCTACAGACCTCTGTAACATGCCAGGACCTTTTTATTAAAGAAAAGTTACTCAATGAAGGCATCAGGACCCTGCTGAAAACCCGCCTCTAATTCTCTTGAAACTTTCTTCCTTTTCCTTCCAGCCTCCATATCAGCCACAGATACCTCTGGATCCATTGTATCTGAAAGGTCAGCCTTCTCTTTTTTAGTCAAGCTAGTGGTGTTTTCTCAAATTGGTTGAGAGGAAAAAAAAATTAAGTCCTTTTGGTGTTTTGGACACATGGCTTAGGCTGTTTTTGAAAACACATGTGTGTGTAGTGGTGATCATGATGAGGCTGGATCAGTCATGAAATAGACACAGAAATAGAAACCCTGTGTGATACCAAAACACTATTTGCTAAAGTGATTTCCATGCAAAGGAAAGTTAAACATAGCCTCCTTGTAGAAAACATACAAATAGCTGATGTTAGCTTTTACTGAACAGGAGGCAGGGACAGAGCTGTGGTAGGGTAGCTGGTGAAGGAAGTAAACTTTCTTTATATATATATATATATACACACACACATATATATAATATATAATAATATATATATTATATATATATATTATATTTTTTATATATTTACACAATTCCCCCAGCATCTTCCCTGGTTGTATTTGTTTTATTGACAGTAAGAGAAAAAACTGAATTGCATTCTCCTTGTCAGACTTCTAATGGAGAATGTACATGCTCAGTCCTTCATTAAGAAAGAAAATAAATTTGCTTCATAACTGAAGTGGAGAAATGTAAAATAACAACAGCAGTGAAGTCAGGTGATTAACAGAAATTAACACATTTTTGTGACAAACAAAAGAAATTGAGAAGTGGAAAACTGGTTGCATTGTGTTCCTACTGTGGTCTATTTAATTGACGCCAGGCTGTTCCTTGCTGTGGAAGCAGGATTTTCAGTTACATGAGTTTTAAATACATTTTCCCAACACCAAGCCAAACAGCTCATTAACTTTTATCTCTTTTTTTTTACCTGAATGAAAGGTCTTATATCATATTCCTGTGAAAAGTACACAGCAAAACAATGCCAAATCCTAACAACTGTCTGCAGGAGTAGCCATGGGCTGGCTCCATTTCTGAGCCACCAACTCTGTAGGTGTGTAAAAAAGCAGCTGGCTACCACCCCCAAATGGACACACTTTCAAATGTAGGATCACCAGCTGACTTTGCTTTCCATAGTAGAAAAATATGGTGTTCATTTTGGTCTGGCTATTTACAATGTCAAAAGGTACAAAAGAGAAGGGAAGGCCCCCCCAATGTTAATAATGATCCAGGGCCATAAATATTCAGGAGGAATGTCTGCCTTTTAAGGTTATGAGTGCAGAAATTCTATGAAAGAAGTTTGTCTCAGTGAACAAGTCAGGAAAATTACTAGGGCGCCTTTTGCACTTAGGGCACGGACCAGTGTAGAAAAAAGAATTATTAATGAAAAGGTCAGGGTTTCCATCAGACTCACATGATGAGAACACAAGCATTGAAAGCATGTTACCAAAGGGACAGTGTAAGTGAGAGAAGCTGCATGTGGACACCCGTACACTCTCAAAACAGCAGCATTCGAGAGGTGCTAATAACAACTATTCACATGATAATTTGGATTCTCACTACTTCTCCTTCTTCCTTTATCTTCTGTCTCCTGCCTCTCTCTCTCTCTTTTTTCTTCATTAAATTTCCTTTAACTGTCTGACGTCTGTCTTCTTGGCATTTACAGTCAATTTAATTCCTCCCCCTAGAGTGCTCAGGCTCCCACTCATCAGGATTACATGTTAAATCCTGGTGAAGAAGCAGCTTAAGGTGCTGGAAGAAATAGGGACTTAGCAGACAGAGCTGCCAGGTTGTCCTCCTGGTCCATCCCTTTTGGTGGGTGATCCTGGAGGGGGGTCGGGGAGGTGTTATTTAAATTCACTGAAGCTCAGATTCTTCACTTTTGAATCAGAGCTAATAATACCTGCCTTAGCTGTCATCAGCACACTGCCGAGTCTGGCTCAGAACGCCCTCTCTTCCTGAAATGCCTTCCTTTATCTGCAACTTAACATACCCACTGACCTGCCCTTTGAGTTTCCCTCACAAAGCCTTCCTAGAAGGAAGCTTCTGTGCATCCTCAGTACCACATGCCCTATTTCTATTTGAACACTTTATGTAGCCCATCAGAATTATATTGATGTTTCTGTCTCTCACTGAACCAGGGGCACTGTGAAGAAAGAAGTCATGCTTTTGGACCTCGAAATTCTATCATCTAGGACAATTCCTGGTCCAGGTGAGCTGCTAAAGAACTAAACATTTAGGTAACTGTGTTAGTCTTTGAATCTGACTTGTCTTAAAGATTAAATTACACATTGTACATAAAGCACCCAGTGTGCTCAACACTAGGTTAGTTGTCATGTCTGCTTAATTAAAAAACAAAAAAATATAACAACTCCATGAGAAAAGATTATTTCATAGGCTGCTTTTGTTTCTTGGATTGATGTTTGTCACAGAGTAGATGGCTTTGAGGCATCTATCAAGCTCTGCTCTCCAAGGGCAAACAAGAAGACGCCAGTGCTGAGCCCTCCTGCCAGGTGCTTACTGAGCACAATTAGTTATCTGCTGAAGGAATGAAATAATGAAACATCATCACCCTGTGAAGCCCTTTTTTCCTCTTCTTGACGTATTTAGAGTCTTCCTTCTCTGAGCTCTCACATAACTTTGCTCATATTTCTATTACAGTGTTTTTCAGACTCTACATGTCTGTTTTCCCTACCAAACTACAAAGTACTTCCAAGCAGGTGCTCTTCTGCATCTCATTCATTCTCAGAATCTAGCACAGTGCCTGATAGAGTCTAAGTGTAATAAACATTTATATAACTGGGCTTTATCCATGTTTACTGGAGTAACAGTCAAAAATTTTCCTCTGGATTTTCCTCTCATACAATGTGCTCAAACTCTAGCAAATCAAACTTTCTTAGGTCTAAAATGATACATACTGAAGCTGCTATCACCTTATTCCATAAATTAGAAATTCCAAATGAGTTGATCAATAGATCCCCAAAACGGAAAGCTTAGTAGAGAGAAGTCAAAATTATAAGATATTTCAAACTGGTGAATTGACAGTAAATTTTCCCTATAGGATTCTAAGTCATCTATTGCCTGTTTCTATTCGATATTGCTTGACTCGAGCTGACATTTACATAGACTGCTCCCATCTTAATGGCACGTGGTAGGAGGAATTGTAATCCATTGCAGTTTAGGCACATGCTCTTCAGCAGAAGTGACTTAATCTTGTAAGTGACCTGCTTCTGATGTTTCATTGTGCAGGTAACATACCATGAATATATGATAATGAAAAATTATGAATTTGATAAGAAAGGGAAAAGCCATTGATGGTTTTAGTTTCCAATGACCTTTCTCTTCCATAAGAAGTTCCTTGGACAAAGATATCCAGGCGATTTTGGAGAGCTACTCTGTATTCACAATTCATTCTGTTTGCTCCAAACATCTGTGTCTATTATTGGTGGAAATTAAGATAAATGAGACCTCCTGGAGATCTCCTAGCATTCAGTGAGTGTGCTCAAGTACAGCCAACTGTGGAAGAGATTCACTTAAAGCTAATCAGAAGGCAGAAAATGGGTAATCATTCTCATTGCTGCTTTTGAGCCAGACCACTGGCCTTACTAGCAGAGTGGGAGCAATTTGCATGCCTTCTGTTCAATGTGACAACATGGGAGTTACAAAGATCTTCACTGTGATGAGGCACAGCTCATGGACTTACAGTGTTTGATGTGGTAATAAGTGAATAACAATCCATCATATAAACTAGTTGAAATACACACAAGGACAAAAAGTTGACCAAAAAAGTGTTAAGTTATGAGTTTAGGAAAGGGAGTAAACATAGGGAGAAAACAGATGAATGGAAAGACTAGTAGTCATTCTGAGATCAAATAATCAGATACAGGGTAAGTGAATGAGAGATGCAAGCAGACAAGGTTTTAGTCAAAGACTGAAATACTTTGGTTTAATATGTATTAGAAGAGGACAAGAAATGCCAGGTTATTATTAGGATATATTTATCAGGATGAAGATGTTATCATGGGAATGATTGGCTGAGGTACAGTGAAAGTGAATATCAGGAAATGGAAGGGTTAACTATTTGGGGATCAAAGAGCTGAATGGCCTGTGTGGTAACAGAAATTGATATGAAGTTGAAATTATGACTAGGGCCAAAATTCTACAAAGAATATGTAGGATATGCAGGAGGTTTGAAGATAACAGCAATACAGAGTTGAAGGGTGTTGTAGCAACTACATAACTTCATAAGAGCAGAAGGTTTTGCCAACTTAGTTCAGTAACCTAGTCAGTTCAGGCTGCTACAAAGAAAATACCACAGGCTAGGTGGTTTAAATAATAAGCATTTATTTCTCACAGTTCTGGATGCTGAAAAGTCTAAGATTAAGGTCTGAGATCAAATTAGATATCTGGTGATGGCCCATTTCCTGTCTCATAGATGGCCATCTTCTCACCATGTCCTCATATGGCAAGGAGCACAAGAACTCTCTGAGGTCTCTTCTGTAAGGGCACTAATTTCACTGATGTGGGCTCCACCCTCATGATCTAATCACCTTCCCATAGTCCCACCTCCAATACCATCCCACTGGGGATTAGGGTTCAGCACATGAATTTTAGAGGACACAAACACTCAGTCCAGAGCAAGGAGTAATGGGGCAAAGAACAAGATAGATAATTCCTAAACTTGAGGTAATTGAGGAGGGAGAGAATAAACAAACTCTAGTCAACATACTTGCCTTGGAGGCACTGCTCTTGGACCACAGCCAATTTTGGTTGCGGAAAGTCAAAGAGAATATCATGACAAGTTTTGAAATCAAAAGAAAAAGGAAGTGGTTGGGATAGGAAGAAGCACAGAGTTATACAAAGCAGACTCAGCTGATGAACATGGCTTATATTTTGAGAGATAAGTATGATGGTAAGGACACAAGGGATTATAAAACATTGGGCTGCGAGTATTCTAATTTAATCATTCCCAGAGTATCCAGGAAAATGGCATGACTCTGGCCTCTCCAGAGAGTCAGGAGAGATATGAATTGAGGGTGATTCTAAGTGAGTTCAAGGCCAGGTGTGTAGACAATAGGATTAACTAGCTTCCAGGATCCTCACTATATACTGGAAATAGGTGGTGCACCCTGAATGCATAGGTTAAGAAAATCATTAAGCAATCAGATCATTCTGATGCTGATGCTGATCATTCTGATGATGCTCTTAAAATAAGCAATCAGATCATTCTGGTTTCTCTAAGAACATTACTAGTAGAGATAGAAAATCTCAGAAGATTTTTGTCATAAAATGTATTTTCTCTGATTTAAGGACAAAAATATTAAAATTAGAAGAAAGGTGGATGGAAATAGCATCATCATTCCTGGCAAGATAAAACTATGTGATGTTTAATACTGACTGAGCTTTCTGGTAAGGTTGTTGAGAGATTGGAAACATGAAGAAATTCCTCTTCCCTTAATCTCTTTTAAATACCTGTATTAGTATTCTACTGCTGTGTAACAAATTACCTCTAATTTAGTGGCTTAAAACAGTAAGCAGTTATTATATCAAAATTTCACGGGTCAACAATCTGGGCACAGTTTAACTGGTTTCTCCATTCAAGGTCTCACAGGGCTCAAATGGCTGCTTTCCCATCTGAAACTTACGGTTCACTTCCAAAATCATTTGGTTTTTGGCAGAATTCATTTCCTTGCAGCTGTAGAACTCATGGCAGCTTGTTTCCTCAAGGCCAGCAAGAGCACTTCTCTGATGCTTCCAGGCTCTGAGCTCAGGGAAAACCTAAGCCCTTTTTTAAAGGATTCATCTGATTAGGTCATGCCTGTGCAGGACAACCTTCTTTTTGATCAACTCAAAGTCAACTGATTAGGGACCTGAATTACATTTGCAAAATCTCTTTTCCTTTGCCATATAACATAACATACTCATGGGAGTGACATTCCATCATATTCAGGTTCAGTCCACACTCTGGGGAACAGAGCTATTTAAGAGCAAGTGGGTATCCTGGGATCCATTCTAGAATTCTGCCTAACACAGTATCCAAACAATAAAACTCCAGGCTGTCCAAAATTCTGATACACTTGTCCATAAATAGCTATTCACTTATGATCAGATGAAACACCCTCTGGCTACATGGTCTCTCAATCACACTGCATTTTTGTCTGGTCTAGCCCTATAAATATTCTGTAACTGTGCCGGCCAACCTTTTTGTTTGTTCATTGTTACTCACCTAAAAAGCCTTTTTTCTAGACTTTTCTTCTTCCCAAATACCCTGACCACGAAAATTTAAAACCACAGATAAGCTGAATATTTGTTTGTATGCTATATGTGTGTTTTATATCCAAAATAGTGAGACTAAGGCCCTCCGTCCCCAAAGAACCAATTTTTCTCCCTTTGGGAGTGACACAGCCTCTGTAAGTAACTATGTTCTATATGATCAATGGCCCATTAATACATAAATAATCACTGTGCCCTGTTCTTCCTTTTACTTTTGCTCTCCATTCCTGATACTAGTTCCCATGTTCTATTCACTACAATTCTATAATGGACTTATGTAATGTTTAATGATGAGTAGGATTTGCTATTGACTAGGATTTGGATAACCTGTGTCTGAGTCTGACTCTGCAACTAATTTTCTATGGGACTTTGGCAAGCCAAACAAGATTTTTCTGGTGCCATTTCTTCAGTCTTTCAGAAGAGTACAATGTTGTAAGGTAAACCTTGGTTATTATAGAGAAAATTAATTAGACATGCCTAAAGTCCTTAGAAAACAAAAGGACAATGCTTTATCATTTTAAAAGGAGATGAGAAAAATGAAGATTCTATTCCAGGAGCAGGGATTTAGAGATAAAAAAGATGTATAAATTATGTCAAATGTTCTTTAATGATATTGGCAGCTCTCATTTGAATTCTGTGGAGGTTCATTATGTTGGCACAGGGGCCAAGGACAGCACCTGCAGTCATAAAACTATAACTAAACTTGTAATCAACTACAGTTCATGGAATCTTAGGCTGCTTTTTAACATAATCTCACCTCCTAGCCCTTGGGGACAGATTTGCCACATGAAACATTCCTTCTGGAGCCACCACACTTTTGTTTTTGTTACAAAACAGGGAGAAGGGATGGTGCTATTTCAACCAATACCCCAAACATCAGCACATGCTAACGCTTTTGTATATACTACAAGCACAAGGCTTTTAGGGGCAAAGCAAGGTCTAGATCCTCATGTCCTTGGTTCTACTGCCATGATTGCAGCAGTTTCAAAATATGACCAATATCCCAAGGTTTGAGATGTAACTTTTATTTACCAAACCTTCAGTTTAACATTTTTATTTTTCCATAAACCAAGAGCACATGAATAACGGCCTTTGGCACAATATCCTACCAAGATTTATTGGGGGATGGTGGGTGAAAAAGTGTGGAGTCCAAAGCACATCTAAAGAATTAGATTGGAGTTAATTAACATCACACTTTTGAAATTAAATGAAACTTCACGTTTTATGTATATTTCAAAATGTGCCTCTGTTCATTTTGCCATAAGCCAAATGCTCACGATTTTTGAAAGCCCCTCTATTATTCTGTTTTCACAGCCATTTCTACAGCTGTGAGAGTCTGATTGCTCTGATGAAATCAACATTATTATTTCAGACTCAGCCAGGATCTGTGCTGTAAGTAAATTATTTCAACATCATTTTGCACTCAGAACACTAATAAATCTATTATTTTCTTGAACAGTATATAGGGAAATCACATCATTGTTAGGATGAAAGTGACACATATATTACACTTGAGTTGATGGACACAGTATGGAATCACCCTTGCCACAGTGTAGCAGCATTGAAGCTCGAAGACTAGACTTCAAGAGAGACAAGGATTTCCAAGCATTTAGAGAGCAGAACACATCCCCCGTGGATTAAAACTGAAAGTTTCCTTTACAAACTCATTTGATTTCAGACTCAAATGCTTGAGTTATCTCCATCTCTATATGTGGAAAGGAACTGTTGAGCTAAAGAAAGTTGGGCTCAGGGGCAAGATCCAGTGTGGCAGGAAAGCAGGCCAGGAAGTTATGGATCCTCCAGGCTGCAAGTAAAGCCTTTCTACCAACCCCTGCCCCACAAATATTTCCTCCTTTCCATCTGCAATCATCTTGATTTCCCTTTAAAACACTACAGCAGAAACCAACACAACATTGTCAAGCAATTTTCCTTCAATTAGAAAATACATTTAAAGAAAGAAGAAAAAAACACTAACGAAACTGAAAGAAATGACCTCCAAAGCCTTATGAGTTACCTGACGAAACTTACAGGCACAACTTTTTCAGTTCTCTTCATCAGAGTGTAAACAAAAAGAACAAAGAGGACCATTCATCATCCCTTTACCCAAGGGTTAAGTTGAAACTCACTGTAGTCACCCTGAGGGGGATCTAGAATAGGGAAGAAAAAAAAAAAAAAGATTGAAACATTCTCTGCTTTGGATATATGGGCCCCTAGATAGTTAAGATGCATATCTATGGAAGACTTTCAATGACCTCGGATTTTTTTATCTTCCCATATACAGAGAAGCAGTAAAATCATTAACTTGAGACATCTGTTCTTTGTGATTAGCAATAATCTTTTACCAAGATGTATGCTTGACTACATGCATTTCCCAGCCCCCATATTCTTCTATTACCTACTCTTCCCCTAACTTGTTAGGTGAGTCCCTTCAGATTTACTGCGAGACTTTTTCCCAGGCTATAGTCCTGTGTAATGTCCTTGTATAAAATTTAATTCACAATGCTTTTTAAGTGGCAAGAGTTTGGAAACAGGCACAGGGTGAAATGATGCATTGCAGAGGAAGAGAGATGGTAGGCCATGCTATTCCACCAATGGAAGATTCTGTAGAGAAAAACCATAAGCCAACTTTTAAAATATGGTATTTCTAAAATTGTCCTTTTAGTTACCTGTAGTGAACACACCTGGAATGGTTCTTCTTGCCTGTAATCCCTTGTTCATATCTTGCTTATCCATCAGAATACAGCTCCCTGGGTACAGGCAACCCTAGTTCCTCTCTCCTTGTACCACCACCATTTCTACGAGTAAAGTAGCACTGACAGCACATGTTACAATGCTGTTTCTGCCTCTGGCTCAGGGTGCAAGCTGACAGCTCTTCTACAGCAGAAGCAGTGGCTTATTTATCTTCATTTCTAACATATTCCCAGTGCCTGGCATTAATATGAGATCAGGTGAATAAATTAATAAATAAATTAGTGAATGACTGCGAGTCTATAATTCTTAAGACTTCATCTTCTCCAAGCCACTTTTTAAAAATTGGAATAGATCAAGTATTTTGTTCAGATGCACATGTAGTGATTGGGTTTATACAACATGAACACAGATTTGAGGAGAAGCTACAGTTTTGAGAAACATCTTTCACAACCACTTATCCATGAAGGTAAACAGAGGGTATTTCTGCTACCTCTACAACTCAATTCCACATTCTCAAACTATTTATTGACCATCTGTTATGTGACCAAAACTGTCTCTGTTTTGGGGTACAGCAGTGAAAAAAAATAAGACAAAAGGCTCTAACCAACGTGTAGTTTATCTAGCAGATGGCAACTTATTTGTGCTTCTTTTTTGTGTTAAGCACTCCAGTAAGTACTCGATGTGTATAATTTCATTTAATCTTCAGCACCACCATATGAAGTAGATAAACTTATTCTCAGTTTTACAATGGGGACATTAAGGTGCAGAGGGGCTTATATAATTTTCTATAAAGTTTTAAACTTGTTTTTATGGCTTAAATTTCAGAGTTTTTTAAAAATTATAATTGCTGTCATCTTGGCTATGCTGTGATTCCTAGAATTTATAGCAAGAAGGATTCTCTTTAAGAATGAGAGATCAGTACATTCTTCTTAGAATATATAGTAAAGAATGATTCCCACAATGGGAAGAAGCAGTCTCAGAAGAAATAAACTCCTAAGTAAATCTATCTTCTCAAAAAGAAAACTATTACCTTTAAACAGGAATTTCCAATAATGTGTTATAATAAATAAATAACATAAATCATATTATAAAAGGGAATTCCCTGGTGCTAGAGGTTAGGACTCTGTGCTTTCACTGCAGAGGGCCCAGTTTCAGTCCCTGGTCAGGAAACTAAGATGCTGTAAGTCATGCAGCATGTCCAAAAGAAAAAGAAAAAGAAAAAGGGAAAAAAAGTCATGCTATTATAGAGAAAACATAGCAAATCCATCCCCATCCATTTATTTTTTTCATGTACATTTATGTTTCAAATCTAGCCTGATTTTATTTTCAAGTGAACATAGACAGAATTTGCTTTTAAAAAAAAAAAAAAGAATAAACCAACATATGCAGTTCAGAGACTGAATATTTTCTATTTGTCAATTGTTTTCAGTCAGGTCTCTTAGACTTATGTGTTCACAGACTGTGACCACAAAATTTTAAAAACATTAACAAAATCCAAGTATACTAGCTCAGGAAAACAAGATTTGAATAAAAATTTTCATAAAATGATATGATGTTACATCAGAAAAAATAACACAGATTAAAACTATAGTAAAAGCATCATATTTTCTTCTAAACCAATATTACTGTACCATTATCAAATTTTTATATATCTACATACTAATGTCTCCATAGCAAAAGGTATCTTTCTTTCTTTCTTTTTTTCTTTTAATCTGTCCCTCTGTTTAACCTCATGTTCCTGCCTTCCCTTCTTTATCTCATCTTTTCCCTTTTTCACTCAACGATAATCCACCATCCTTGGATATTTTTGTTAAAGGCTATACTTTGCACTCCTTGGTATTTGAAGACTTAGTGGTTTACTTGTCTGCCTCTCCAATTAAGCTGTAAATTCCTTGAGGGGAAAGGCTATGACTTATTTATCTTCCTAGCATCCCACAGCCCTTAGCACAGTGATTTACATAAAAGAGGTACTAAGCAAATGTTTGACAAATGAGTGAACATCACTCTACTAAAAAAACAAAATCAAGTGCATTAAATGACACCAATCATTTATTCATATGCCATCTTGCCTCAAAACATAGAACTTTCTTGGTAGCATATGTCAACCCTCTTCATTTATTTTCACAAAACCCAAGTCCATTCAAGGATTGCTTCAGAAGATTATAAACAGTCTTATTAGAGAGTCTTAAGCATCAAATGACTTTAAGGCCTTGTCATTTCTTCCACAGATCAAAAGGACTAGAACTTGAAATCAGCCATTCAGTGACTTGTTAACAAACTGGAGGGCACTGCCTCAGGATGAGGAGCCTGGACTCTGGAGTGAGACTGTCTGGGTTCCAAATCTCTATCAGTCACTAGCTCTGCCACTTTTACTTATAAGGGAAGATAAGTTAACTCTAAGGAAAGGGTCTCTTTCCTTATAATGTTACAATGGTGAAAGAATTTTTGTGAGGACGAAATCAGATAATGCATATGAAGGAATATGCACAGTGCTTGAAACTAAGTGACCACACCACTATTATCAGCCCTGGACCTGGTTTACAGACTCCACATCTCTAGACTTAAGCTTGTTTGACCCCAGGGCTCTAGCATTTCACTCTACTGCCCACCTTTGCTCAGCTTTGTGTATCAAATGCCAGTGGTTGTGAGGAGGGTTTCCACATAAAATACAGGATACCAGTTAAATCTGAATGTCAGATAAACAAGAAATACTTTTATCATAAGTATGCCCCAGGTAGTATCTTGGCTATACACATACTAGGAAGTCGTTCGTCGTTTATCTGATGTTCACATTTAACTGAGCACCTTGTATTTTTATTTGATAAATCTGGCAACTCCTGCTCCAAAACATCAATCACAGCCCCTTGCCTCAAGCCCTCATAGATGAACACGAGTTTCAGAGTTTGCATTTTAATTGCTTCCCCTTTTACTCAGTTTCAGGTATTCACAATTAGTCAATTAGCTGGACCCAAGCTAGCAGGGAAAATCCGGGAAGCTGTACTCTAGCTTCATGTGACTAAGGTTTTTACTTCTGGAAGACATTGCATATTTGATATGAGCTAGCTCTGGGTCAAACTCTAAATCTCCAATTCTGTTATTTTAATACCCCTGAAGTGTTTGGGGATGGTTTACAGAGATGACATATATAACTCAGTTCCAGTACATTCTAGATGATTTGTCTAAGAAAACACAGCTACACTGACACACACTCCAATAAAGACGAGCCCAAACCAGTTCAAAGCATTATCTCGGGAGAAGGCATTGGGTGGCATCTCCAACAACCAGTATAGGTATCGCTCTCTCTGTCTCCCCCCCGCGCCCACTTACTGGTGCTTGTTGTGACAGTTATTGTGGTTCCCTGCTCGAGCATATCTTAGCCTGAAATCCAAGAAGCAATATTACATGTACTGAGCAGAATCCCCATACTTATTTCTGACATTCAGAAATTTGACATAAGGGATCTTTATCAGAGTATGCGGTGAGGTGTTACAAATACTGGTGTGTCTCTGGTGTGAAGACCATGTGATCTTTTAAAAATACATGTATACACATATATGGGGCTTCCCTGGTGGCTCAGTGGTAAAGGATCTGCCTGCCAGTGCAGGAGACCTGGGTTCAATCCCTGATCCAGGAAGATCCCATATACCATGGAACAACTAAGCCTGTGCTCCACAACGATTGAGCCTGTGTTCTAGAGCCTGGGAACCGCAACTACTGAGCCTGCATGCTGCAGCTATGGAAGCCTGTGAGCCCTTGAGCCCGTGCTCTGCAACAAGAGAAGCCACCACAATAAGAAGCCCATGCACCACAGCTAGAGAGTAGCCCCCACTCACTGCAACTAGAGAAAAGCCCATGTAGCAATGAAGACCAGCACAGACAAAAATAAATAAAATTATTAAATATATATATATATATATATATGAATATGTTTCTATATTGGAGAAGGGAATAGCAGCCCACTCCAGTATTCTTGCCTGGAGAATCCCACGGACAAAGGAGCCTGGTGGGCTACAGTCCATGGGGTCACAAAGAGTCGGACATGACTGAGACTGTCTCACACACACACACACACACACACACACACACACACACTCATATGTCTATATATATAATTCAAGACTGGACAGTCTTTTTTATTGAGTTACAGTTTACTTACAATGTTGAGTTACCAACTGCTGTATAGCAAAGTGTTATTGTATATGTGTGTGTGTGTGTGTGTGTGTGTGTGTGTGTGTGTATACTTCTTTATATTCTTTTCCATTATGGTTTACTAATAAAAATAAATGAGAAAAAAAGATATTGAATACTGTTCTCTGTACTATGCAGTAGGACCTTGTTGTTTATCCATTCTATATATAAAAGCTTACATCTGCTAACTGCCAACCTCCCACTCCATCCTTCCCCCAACCCCCTCCCCCTTGGCAACCACCAGTCTGTTCTCTATGGACATTTTAATTTAAAGAGACTTTATTCTGGGTAAACTGAATTATTACTATTAGCTGTTTAGATTTAGAGAGTTTTCTGGCTACCTCTCTTGAAGATATTCCACATGGCCCACATGATTCTCGAAGTTTTTCCTGATAACCATCTTTGAAAGAATCAACTACATCTCTATTGATCCCCTTATCTTGATTTATTGTGTTTCTTAGTACTTGTTGCCTAGTTACTTTATCATAGTATGGACTTCTCTTCTATTTCTTTTCACTGGAATGTAATAACAATAAAGACAGAAGTTTCATTTATCATAGTCATAGTCAGTGTCTAGAGGAGTGCTAGTAAGCCCATGGTAACCATACAATAAGTATTTTTAATGAACACACAAATAAAATAGAGCAATAATAACAGCTATTCTTTGTTGAGTGGCTACTGTGTGCTAGGCACTGTGCAAAATGGTTATGACAGAAGAAATATGTGTTTTGTTGTTCATACACATCTTCAAGAATGGATCCTGACAATTAACAGATGATTATTTCCTTGAAGGAAGTAATAATTGATAGGTATGGAAAGTGAGAACTGAAAGAGCTTTATGACCCTTAACAACTGTGCCTTTAAAACAGAAACATAAATACTGATTGTGGAAGATCAAGGAATTAGTATTGGAACTTTGGGAAAAAAGAGACAAGAATAAGATTAAGGGGCACTTGAAGAAAGGGTCTGGGAAAAAACACAATGGCTGAAGTCAAAAGGACTTTTCGGGTGGCAAAAAGATATCTGATGGGGATTTTAAAGAGAAATTTTATAATCATATAAATAATTCTTTATTTCTTCAACCAAACATTCTGTAATTTTTTTTAAATTTCTTGTTAGTGTCTATGTATTTTATTTGGTGAGATTTCAGAGAAGTGCCATGGTTTGCTCCAAGACATGCAGGAGAAGACAGCAGAGCTGCCAACACGGGATCAGTCACAGACATAAATAGAATCAGTTGGGAGTCACCATGTAATCCAACTTTCCACTTAATATGAAATTAACTCCATTAGGCTCTTAAAATATGGCTTCTGAACTAGAATGTCAATTGATGATAGATACACTTCCCCCCATACAATGGACAGATAAGTCGGTTGGGGTGATTTTTCTTTTTTTCTTTTAACAGTTCTATTTCCCCTTTATTCAGATAATTTTTGTTACTGACCTGAAACCCCTTTGTCTATAACTTGCTTGTGCTTCGTGTCTGACTCTTTGTGACCCCATAGACTGTAACCCACCTGGCTCCTCTGTCCATGGGGATTCTCCAGGCAAGAATACTGGAGTGGTTGTCATTCCCTTCTCCAGGGGATCTTCCCAACCCAGGGATCGAACCCAGGTCTCCCACATTGCAGGTGGATTATTTACCATCTGAGCCAAATGTTATTTAAATGTTTTTATTTTTTAAAGTTAGTACTGTATTTAGCAATTGGGTCCTCTTTTGGACCTTTAGAAATACAGAGAAGCTGAACATTACTTCCTTACATGTGCCATTTTGTCAACAAAATAAAAATATCTATATTACTGGCAGTAACATGGACTTGACAAATACATGTTAGGTAAATTAACAAATGAGCTTCTGTACTACTATGCCCGCTAGTCTTTTCTAAGAGTCTAATCATTCTTCTCCTTAGGGAACCTTTCAGTGTGTTTTGAAAATAACAATAAACTCTGTCTCATAATAACAGAGACATCTCTATACTCTAGTTCCACTTTTAAAGGGAAGTAAACCACGTCAGAAAATAGTAGGCTTTGTTCATAGTCATAATGGCCCATAAGAGGCTGTGTGCAAAGCAGATATTATGAGTTATGACAATTTGTCCATTTGAATATCTGCTTGAAATGTCTGATAGGATGCGGCACATAGACCAAATTATCAAGCAAGGAAAAAATTAGTCCCTTGACATACTTTGGCAGATTGAAAGGAATAAAGATATTAAAAAAATGTTACCAACCTTTTTCAGTTTCCTGGATGAACCCCAAAGAACATAAACTACATTTTTCTCTCCAGCATTGGTTTTAATCACCATTCTCTTTCTTGAAATATGTTAGCATCTGGAAATAACAACTACCAATTCTCAAAGGACAAGACGCACATCCTATCGTGTATCGAAGGACTGTGTACTTCCTCATTCATACACAGAACTGTAATTGAAAGAAGTTAATCATGGTGATTCATGAAGAACAGGAAAGCGGGGACACACTCTCCAAGAATATGGATACTAATGTCTTTGCTGGGTACTAACTCATAGCAGGCACAAAGAAGTTAAGCCCATAACACCCTCAAAATAGTGTATGTTTTTAAGTCAGGTAACCAACATGTTCATGAAGGAGTAGTTTCAATTAAATGACTAGGGTGATTGAATCTATGAACAGAAAATGCAATTTATTCTGTTGATCAGAAAAAAGCCAGCAGTCCTCTGATAGGGGCAAAAAGAGCTTATCCTATTGTGCAGGCAATCTTGGTGCCATAGGAGGAGTTTCACCAAAGGTTTTACTGGGAGCTGAGAGGAGAAAGATGTGAGGCTCACCAGCTCACTTTCACAGTAAAGGAGATTTCACCAGAAACCTGGCCCAGCCTCAGCATTTGACATTCAAGAGAAGTGTCTTCATCTTTCCACCTGCAAAGAGGTGGGAGTCGTTTAGCTGTACCTAAATTATTAGCCTGAGTAGCCAAATCTGGGCTCTTGTTCCAGAGAGAAGCTGGCTTCTGCAGTCAGCTGTGGGCATGGCAACCATCCATTGGCATCAACAGATTGGCCTGGTAAAAGATTCCAGAAATCAGTGTATGCAAATGCCAAACATGAAGAAGACACTTGGCGCAAGCATGCTGTGAAGAGAAGAAACACAAGGAAAGGATTGAAAAGGATACAATGGGAAATAGCTCTCCAACTCATGTTGTTTCTACCAGACATTGGACATCTTGAAGGAAAAACGTGGTGTTATCTCCAAGTTTTTCATCACCATTATTTGTTATGGGTATCGGGCTCAGTAATGGTTGTGCACTCATTTCAGTAAGGTGATTTCTTCAGAATATTTGCAATGTCTCCTTCTGTACGGAGATGTTATTAACTGAGCTACTGAAAATGATAGTGTAAACTGAAAACATCATGAAATAAGTTCAATTATATTTTAATTAAACCTAGTAGTGCTGGGTCCACTCTCGGTTCTGCTTGGATGAAGAGGCTCTACCTCACAGGACTGAAACACATAAAGACAAACAATGTCTTTCATCTCTCTTTAGTTCCACTTCTTATGGATAAAATATGATAACATAGGCAGGGACAGGAGGAGATAGGTTATTTGGGACTGAGATCATGGAAATATGTTAACTGAGATTTCTTGTACATTGAGTTTGAAGAGCCAGGTAAAGAGCTTCAAACATGTGGTTAGGGCCATTGCACTGTGCAGCCTTTGGAAGCTTGAGACAAAGTAGGGGAATATGTGGTTCCATAATGCAATTTAATTTCCGCATGACTATTTTAGACAAATTGGCTCTTGATTAAATTACTAGATTGAAAGTAAAAAACAGGGCTGGATGGCTATAGATAGATATGAGTTATATAATATGTACCAAAATTATGAAGCTAGAAAGTAAATACACAATAATTCATATCATTTAGCAGGCAGAATTATTTACAAGCTTCTGTTACTGTAATCAAAACCAAAAACAGCTTCTTTCCCTGGAAAATACTTTCTCAATTATAGATTTTTGTCAAAAGGCACTTATAACCTATAGAGGCCATGTACCAACCTCCATCTCCATCCTCGTGATTTTGGAAAATGATTCTCATGGATATTTAGGGTCTGTGAGCTATACCAATAATACATTTGGAGTGATCTCATGAAGAGACTGTTATCAAAATTCATAATAATGAAGAAGTCGATTTTAAACTTAGGAAGAATGGGAACAAATTATTTCATACTGAGTATCTTACTGAGGAATAGGTTAAGCTATAGAAAAGTGGAATATTATGAGGGTGGTAATAAGCACAGGACCATAGGACTCTATTCCATGGTTAATAGAAAACACTTTCAAAATAGAAACAAAAAAACAAAAAAACAAAAAAACAAATTCCTTTCAGGGAGAAACAGATATGACTAAATTTAAAAGGTTCATGAAAGGAGGTCTTGTTTTCTTATATACCTAGGAAAAAAGAAAACACAAAACACAAATTTCTTAATAGCTTAAGCAACTGCATTAAAAAAAAAAAGAATGTAAGACATTTGTGAGTACATTTTCTGCAGTTGACATTGATCATCAGTGTTTTGCAGCCAACCATAAATATGTTCAGCTTCTGTATACTAACCTGTCATTTTTGAACATGGTAGGCAAAAAGAAGAGATGACACTGATTAGTATATGATCAATCAGCCCTACTTGATCTGGTTTATGGGACGAGTGTGGGTTTTAAAAAATATTTTTCACAGTAATTACAGAAGTCATCAGAGAATGGTATTCTTCTATGAGATACTAGAAATGGAGTCTGTTTAGAGGTTGAACTAGATATCACACATGATATGTGGCTATACGTGATTGTCTTGAGAGTCTAAAACTATGGCTAGCCCAAAAAAGCAAGCATAATACTCGAGAAAAAATGCCTCCAATGGTCATAATAAAAACCATATTTTTAATCGCCAACATCTTAAATGTATAGATTTGATATGCAAATGTAAAGAAATGATTTCTTCACGATAATATGGGTTAAGTGCACAGTATAGTCTGGGTATTCATAACCATCTTTGTTAGACAGCCAATATCACAGTTAGTTTCTGAGATTTCCTCTTGAATGAAGCAGTAATACGAAAAGTTCTAGGAAACAAGCTACTCTTCTAGTCTCCTAAGATCTGATTTCCAGCCACTTTAAATCAAATGGCCCTGGCAGCTCCTTAAGAAATTCTTCTAAGTGTTACTAGAGCCATCTTATGGAAAACACAAATGAACTTTTTGTCCAGTCAAATACTTGACAAGTAGTTGGATACTGGTGACTCAGTTGTTTTCCTTCCATCCCAGGCAGAGTTTTCTGTCCTCTCCACATGCCTTATAGTGATCTAGGTGCTAAATTTATTAATAATTTCTTTCCTTCATTCCAGTACTTAATTGAAAGACAAAGACATGGTAGAAACTATGCTTTTTATGGGGTATTTAATAGTGAACACAAAAAAGTTCATGTTCTCATGTCTTTTATTTTAGGGTGGTATACTGTAATGTCAACTCCATTGGTTTCCACAAACACAATTGTATGGCCTGATGTTAGGCTGGTGGCACAAGAAATACTAGAGGAAAATAGCTTAAAGTACAGACTCACCCTGGCTCCCACCCATACAGATTCTATTTCTGCAGGTTTGGGATGGAATCTGGCAATTTACAGTTAAAAAACAAAGAACAATCTTTCTAAGTGTGCCTTTTTTTGTTCTTCTAATATAAATTCATTTATTTTAATTGGAGGCTAATTACCTTATGATATTGTAGTGGTTTTGCCATACATTGACATGCATCTGCCACGGGGGTACATGTGTTCCCCATGCTGACGCCTATCCTACCTCCTTCCCCCCATCCCATCCCTCTGGGTCATCGCAGTGCACCAGCCCTGAGCACCCTGTCTCATGCATCAAACCTGGACTGGTGATCATTTTCACATATGATAATATATGTGTTTCAAAGCCATTCTCCCAAATCATCCCACTCTTGCCTTCCCCCACAGAGTCCAAAATACTGTTCTATACATCTGTGTCTCATTTGCTTTCTCACATATAGGGTTATTGTTACCACATTTTTAAATTCCATATATACGCAATAGTATACTGTATTGGTATTTCTCCTTTTGGCTTCTTCATTCTGTATAACACGCTCCAGTTTCATCCACCTCATTAGAACTGATTCAAATGTATTTTTTATGACTGAGTAATATTCCATTGTGTATATGTACCACAGCTTTCTTATCCATTCATCTGCTGATGGACATATAGGTTGCTTCCATATCCTGGCTATTATAAACAGTGTTGCAATGAACATTGGTACATGTGTCTCTTTCAATTTTGGTTTCCTCAGTGTGTATGCCCAGCAGTGGGATAGCTGGGTCATATGGCAGTTCTATTTCCAGTTTTTTAAGAAATCTCCACACTGTTCTCCATAGTGGCTGTACTAGTTTGCGTTCCCACCAACAGGGTAAGTGGGTTCCCTTTTCTCCACAACCTCTGCAGCAATTATTGCTTGTAGACTTTTGGATAGCAGCCATTCTGACTGGCCTGAGATGGTACCTCATTGTGGTTTTGATTTGCGTTTCTCTGATAATGAGTGATGTTGAGCGTCTTTTCATGTGTTTGTTAGCCATCTGTATGTCTTCTTTGGAGAAATGTCTGTTTAGTTCTTTGGCCCATTTTTTGACTGAGTCTTTTATTTTTTTGGTATTGAGCTGCAGGAATTGCTTGTATGTGTTTGAGATCAATTCTTTGTCTGTTGCTTTGTTTGCTATTATTTTCTCAGGCTGTCTTTTTACCTTCATAGTTTCCCTCCTTGTGCAAAAGCATTTAAGTTTAATTAGGCCCCATTTGTTTATTTTTGCTTTTATTTCCAATATTCTTGGAGGTGGGTCATAGAGGATCCTGCTGTGACTTATGTCAGAGAGTGTTTTGCCTATGTTTTCCTCTAGGAGTTTTATAGTTTCTGGTCTTATGTTTAGATCTTTAATCCATTTTGAGGTTTTTTTTTTTTTTTGAATGGTGTTAGAAAGTGTTCTAGTTTCATTCTTTTACAAGTGGTTGACCAGTTTTCCCAGCAACACATGTTAAAGAGATTCTCTTTTCTCTATTGTATACTCTTGCCTCTTTTGTCGAAGATAAGGTGTCCATAGGTGCATGGATTTATCTCTGGGCTTTCATTTTGTCCCATTGATCTATATTTCTGTCTTTGTGCCAGTACTACAAGTCTTGATGGCTTTAGTTTTGTAGTAGAGCCTGAAGTCAGGCAGGTTGATTCCTCCAGGCCCATTCTTTCTCAAGATTGCTTTGGCTATTTGAGGTTTTTTGTATTTCCATACAAATTGTGAACTCATTTGTTCCAGTTCTGTGAAAAATACCATTGGTAGCTTGGTAGTGATTGCATTGAATCTATAGATTGCTTTGGATAAAATACACAGTTTCACTATATTAATTCTTCCAATCCATGAACATGGTATATTTTCCATTTATTTGTGTCCTCTTCAATTTCTTTCATCACTGTTTTACAGTTTTTTATATATAGGTCTTTTGTTTCTTCAGGTAGATATATTCCTAAGTTTTCTATTCTCTTTATTGCAATGGTTAATGGAATTGTTTCCTTAATTTCTCTTTCTGTTTTCTCATTGTTAGTGAAGGAATGAAAGGGATTTCTGTGCGTTAATTTATATCCTGCAAATTTACTATATTCATTGATTAGCTCTAGTTATTTTCTGGTGGAGTCTTTAGGGCTTTCTATGAAGACGATCGTGTCATCTGCAGACAGTGAGAGTTTTATTTCTTCTCTTTCAATCTGGATTCCTTTTATTTCTTTTTCTGCTCTGATTGCTGTGGCCAACACTTCCAAAACTATGTTGAATAGTAATGGTGAGAGTGGGCACCCTTGTCTTCTTCCTGACTTTAGGGGAAAACCTTTCAATTTTTCACCATTGAGGAAAATGTTTACTTTGGTTTGTCATATATAGCTTTATTATGTTGAGGTATGTTCCTTCTATTCCTGCTTTCTGGAGGGCTTTTTATCATAAATGGATGTTGAATTTTTTCAAAAGTTTTCTCTGCATCTATTGAGGTAATCATATGGGTTTTATCTTTCAATTTTTTTAATGTGGTGTATTACATTGTTTACTTTGTGGATATTGAAGAATCCTTGCATACCTGGGACAAAGCCCACTTGGTCATGATGAATGATGTTTTTAATAAGTTGTTGGATTCTTTTTGCTAGAATTTTGCTAAGGATTTTTGCATCTATGTTTATCAGTGATGTTGGTCTGTAATTTTCTTTTTCCTGTGGCATTTTTCTCTGGTTTTGGTACTAGGGTGATTGTGGCCTCATAAAATGAGATTGAAAGTTTACCTTCCTCTTCAATTTCCTGAAAGAGTTTGAGTAGAATAGGTGTTAGATCTTTTCTAAATTTTTGGTAGAATTCAGCTGTGAAGCCGTCTGGTCCTGGGCTTTTGTTTGCTGGAAGATTTCTGATTACAGTTTCAATTTCTGTGCTTGTGATGGGTCTGTTAAGATTTTCTATTTCTTCCTGGTTCAGTTTTGGAAAGTTATACTTTTCTAGGAATTTGTCCATTTCTTCCAAGTCTTCCATTTTATTGGAATATAGTTGCTGATAGTAGTCTCTTATGATCCTTTGTATTTCTGTGTTGTCTGCTGTGGTTTCTCAATTTTAATTTCTAATTGTGTTGATTTGATTCTTCTCCCTTTATTTCTTGATGAGTTTGGCTAATGGTTTGTCAATTTTATTTATCTTCTCAAAGAACCAGGTTTTGACTTTGTTGATTTTTGCTGTGGTCTCTTTTGTTTCTTTTGCATTTATTTCTGCCCCAATTTTAAAGATTTGTTTCCTTCTACTAACCCTTGATTTCTTCATTTCTTCCTTTTCTAGTTGCTTTAGGTGTAGAGTTGGGTTATTTAGTTGACTATTTCCTTGTTTCTTGAGGAAAGCCTATATTTCTATGAACCTTCCCCTTAGCACTGATTATACAGTGTCCCATAGGTTTAGGGATGTTGTGTTTTCATTTTCATTCATTTCTGTGCATATTTTGATTTCTTTTTTGATTTCTTCTGTGATTTGTTGGTTATTCAACAGCGTGTTCAGCCTTCATATGTTGGAATTTTTAATAGTTTTCCTCCTGTAATTGACATCTAATCTTACTGCATTGTGGTCAGAAAAGATGCTTGAATAATTTCATTTTTTTTTTTTTAATTTACCAAGGCTAGATTTATGGCCCAGGATGTGATCTATCCTGGAGAAGATTCCGTGTGCACTTGAGAAAAAGGTGAAATTCATTGTTTTGGGGTGAAATGCCCTATAGATATCAATTAGGTCTAACTGGTCCATTTGTATCATTTAAAGTTTGTGTTTCCTTGTTAATTTTCTGTTTATTTCATCTATCCATAGTTGTGAGTGGGATATTGAAGTCTCCCATTATTATTGTGTTACTGTTAATTTCCCCTTTCATACTCGTTAGCATTTGCCTTACATATTGCGGTGCTCCTATGTTGGGTGCATATATATTTGAAACTGTTATATCTTCTCCTTGGATTGATCCTTTGATCATTATATAGTGTCTTTCTTTGTCTCTTTTCACAGCCTTTATTTTAAAGTCTATTTTATCTGATATGAGTATTGCTACTCTTGCTTTCTTTTGGTCTCTATTTTCAAGGAATATCTTTTTCCAACCCTTCACTTTCAGTCTGTATGTGTCCCTTGTTTTGAGGTGGTCTCTTGTAGACAACATATATAGGGGTCTTGTTTTTGTATCTATTCTGCCAGTCTTTTTCTTTTGGCTGTGGCATTCAACCCATTTACATTTAAGGTAATTTTTGCTAAGTATGATCCCGTTGACGTTTACTTTTTTATTTTGGGTTTGAGTTTATACATCCTTTCTTTGTTTCCTGTCTAGAGAAGAGCCTTTAGCATTTGTTGGAGAGCTGGTTTGTTGGTGCTGAATACTCTCGACTTTTGCTTGTCTGTAAAGCTTTTGATTCCTCCTTCATATTAGAATGAGATCCTTGCTGGGTACAGTAATCTGGGTTGTAGGTTTTTCTCTTTCATCACTTTACGTATGTCCTGCCATTCCCTTCTTGCCTGAAGAGTTTCTTTTGAAAGAGCAGCTGTTATCCTTATGGGAATCCCCTTGTGTGTCATTTGTTGTTTTTCCCTTGTTGCTTTCAATATTCGTTCTTTGTGTTTGATTTTTGTTAATTTGATTAATATGTGTCTTGGGTGTTTTGCCTTGGCTTTATCCTGTTTGGGACTCTCTGGGTTTCTTGGACTTGGGTGACTATTTCCTTCCCCCATTTTAGGGAAGTTTTCAACTATTATCTCCTCAAGTATTTTCTCATGGCCTTTCTTTTTGTCTTCTTCTGGGACTCCTATGATTCAAATGTTGGGGTGTTTAACATTGTCCCAGAGGTCTCTGAGGTTGTCCTCATTTCTTTTAATTCTTTTTTCTTTTTTCTTCTCTGTTTCATTTATTTCTACCATTTTATCTTCAACCTCACTTATCCTATCTTCTGCCTTCATTATTCTGTTGGTTCCCTGCTGAGTGTTTTTTATCTCATTTATTGCATTATTCATTATTAATTGACTCTTTTTTGTTTCTTCTAGGTCCTTGTTAAACGTATCTTGCATCTTCTCAATCATTGTCTCCAGGTTATTTATCTGTAACCCCATTTTGTTTTCAGGATTTGGGATCATTTTCACTATCAGTATTCTGAATTCTTCATCAGGTAGATTCCCCATCTCTTCCTCTTTTGTTTGGTTTAGTGTGCATATATCCTGTTCCTTTACCTGCTGAATATTTCTCTGCCTTTTCATATTGTTTAGATTGCTGTGTTTGGAGTGGCCTTTCTGTATTCTGGCAGTTTGTGGTTCCTCTTTATTCTGGAGTTTCCTCACTGTAGGTGGGGTTGGACGAGTGGCTTGTCAAGGTTTCCTGGTTAGGGAAGCTTGTGTCAGTGTTCTGGTGGGTGGAACTGAATTTCTTCTCTCTGGAGTGCAATGAAGTGTCCAGTAGTGAGTTTTGAAATGTCTATGGGTTTGGTATGACTTTGGGCAGCCTGTATATTGAAGCTCAGGGCTATGTTCCTGCATTGCTGGAGAATTTGCATGGTATGTCTTGCTCTGGATCTTGTTGGCTCTTGGGTGGCACTTGGTTTCAGTGCAGGTATGGAAGCTTTTGATGAGCTCTTATCGATTAAAGTTCCGTGGAGTCAGGAGTTCTCTGGTGTTCTCAGGTTTGGGACTTAAGCCTCCTACCTCTTGTTTTCAGTCTTATTCTTACCATATACAGCACCAATGATAAAACATCTAGGTGTGCCATGCATCTCTTCTGCAGAGCTGATCTCTGGCTGTGACCCTCCTGGCAGATGTCAACAGTCCAGAATCCCAAGAACTCTTGGTTAGCAAAGGAGCCTGCTTTCAGTTTGATAGACAATGGCTCTCTGGGGCCGCGATTGCCCCTTTCCAGCTCTGGCTGCCCCCTACGCCTGTCTGTCCCCAGCAGGGGATGGGCTGGCCCACAGCTGGCTAGGTCTGCCCAGTCCTTTGTTCTGTGAGTAGGCCTGGCAGTGTCTTAGGTTAGGTCTTTCCGCCAGATAGTTCTCTCTCTCTCTCTCTTTTTTCCTCTCCCAGGCTATCCCACAGTCTGGGTTGCTATCTCAGGTTAGTTCCCTCAGATTGCCCTTGGGGCATTCAGGCCCAGTCCTTACCCTAAGCAATGCAGCCCACACCTCCCTGTCCAGACCCTGCTTGCCAGTGGTGGATGCGAGTGTCTGGGCTGCTTCTCCACTGGGAGTTGCCATTAGGCATGTAATCTGTGGGTTTTAATTATTTATTTATTTATTTTTCCTCCCAGTTATGTTGCCCTCTGAGATTCCAAGACTTGCCACAGACCCGCCGGTGAGAGTGTTTCCTGGTGTTTGGAAACTTCTCTCTTTTTTAAGACTCCCTTCCTGGGACAGATCTCCATCCCTACCTCTTTTGTCTCTCTTTTTGTCTTTTATATATTTTGTCCTACCTATTTTTGAAGACAATGGGCTGCCTTTCTGGGTGTCTGATGTCCTCTGCCAGCATTCAGAAGTTGTTTTGTGGAATTTGCTCAACATTCAAATGTTCTTTTGATGAATTTGTGGGGAGAAAGTGGTCTCCCTGTCCTATTCCTCTGCCATCTTAAGACCGCCCACCCTAAATGTGCTTTTTGGTACACAGCCATGCTTGGGAACTAGCCTAGTATACAATGAGAACTGATATTTTAGGAGGAAACACCAAACCACCTATTCTTTCTGCCCCATCAGGCAGATGAGAGCTAAGACAGCTCCTAGGGTGTCCATGGTTGGGGAGTGGGGCAGTTTCTAGACCATATCTGACTGGAGTGGTGCCTTCAAGAACTTAAGGTGTCAAAGAGTTTGAAACACAGAGAGAGAATCAAAATCAGTAAATCCAAAATCTATAGGTAGAGTATATATTTTAAAAGCCAAAAAGAACTGAAACAACTATTAGGGGCTGAAAGTCAAGATTGAGGGGCAGAAGGAATAACAGTGAAAGGCAGAAGACAGAAAAGGAAAGATGGCAGGAAAAAAGTAGGAGAAATTCCTAATTTTGGGTACTTGGCATTGTATTGCCTAGTTAACTGTCTTGTCTCAAAGTACAGTGAAAGTGTAAATCTCTGTGATCAAAAGCCAGATGCCTTTCTTGCTACCATGCTTTACACATTGTTAAACTAAGGGCTTCCCCAGTGGCACAGTGGAAAAGGATCTACCTGGTTTAATTTCTGGGTTGGGAAGATACCTTGGAGGAGGAAATGGCAACCCACTCCAATATTCTTGCCTGGAAAATCCCATGGACAGAGGAGCCTGGTGGGCTATAGTCCATAGGGTCATAAAGAGTCAGACACGACTGAGCATGTATGCAAACTTAAGTGTAATTATTAACAACCTACAATTCAGGAAACAGTACACAGCTATTTAACAGAAGTGCCTGAACTGAAATCCGTGAGTAGTCGTTTTGCAGAGCAATAATGGTTTTGGTGACATGGTTTAGTATTCTTTATGTTGTTGGCTTTATCTTAATATTTAAATGGGTCACATTTATTGAACAGTCACTAGTTCCTAGACCTTTGTATACTAAGTGCTTCCTATGCAATAACTCATATAATTCCCATACAGCTTTTTGTGGTAGTTATTGTCCCTACTTTTCAGATGAGGAAACAAGTGAGGTGTCAGTGATAAATTGTAGAGCCAAGACTCAGGCCTAGAATTGTCTAGCTTTAGACTTCATTCTCTAGAGATAACTCAAATTTAATCTGCTTTCCAGTACATACAGAGCAATGATGACAACAAAAATTTCCTTATCATTTTAATTCAAACCTCCACATCCTCACTTTCCCACCTGGAGATAATGTACTTAATGGTAAAGGTAGTACTGAAACTGTGAAATTATCTCCTTGATTGGGTATTATCTTGAAATAAAGATAAGATTAATGGTTTTTACCTTCAAGCTATATAATGAGCCATTCATATAAATATAAGTAATTAAATTTTAGATTCTTAAACTTCACTGAAGCTAGATATATGACACTGGAAGTATGTCCTTTCCTATAAGTAGGCCTCTCCCTGCATATTTATAATGTGGAAATGCCTACACTTTCACTAAGTTTTGCCAGATTAGAAATAATTTTCAAAGTCCTTTCCTATAAGGCATCACATGGAAGCATCCAATATCTTTCTAGGCTGAGGGAGACTAGTCATTACATTTTTACTTAATAGATATGAAACCCAAAACTCAGGTAAAGTTAAATAAATTAAGCAAAAAAAGTTAGATAAAAGTCATACTAATTAGGGCAAGAAATGGTGTTAAAGTTCAGTGTTTTGGCTTTTCATGTTAAGCTTTCTCCCAGGTAAAAGAATCAGTGATGGAGAGATGTAAATCAATTTTTATGATAATTAAAGACAATTTAAATAATCACATATCAAAATTAGTGAGACATTTCTGCATTTCTGAAATTTAATATCATAATTCTTTATATTGGCTTTCTAACATTTATCAGATGAATAACCAAGTTTAAGTGTTTAATTGTATAGCTTTTGTCAATATGGTGATACATATTTATACTTATGGGGCATTATTTGTTGAGTTTGCAGACTGCATATTTGTTAATATTAACTAATAAACCACTATTGACTGTTTCTTCTCTGATATTATTATTTTGTTGATGATGATAATACATGGCAAGTTAGTTTCACCATATGGCAGGTGGGAGATTTTTGTTGTCACCATTTGGAGCAAAGAAGATTTATAGTTGGATGTACTTTTTTAGCATAGCATAAATTATATTTTCAGACCCTTTAGATGAGTGAATTTTGAGCTGTAGATATGGAAAATACTATATTTATAACTGTGTAAATGTGATCAATACTAACACAATATGGTACTGTTTTGTTCTTGCAAAATAAAATTAGGTTGATATTGAAGCCCAAAAGTAAACATATTAATTCTTCTTTGATTTTTTACCTAAGAATCTTAATATATAAATAGATACATTCATATAAAAATACAGAAAATGTTTTATGTAAAATTCTATCATATGAAAAATACTAGTGGCATAGTTACAGTTTAGAATACCCTAATTTAGAATGTGTGATTTTAAAAAAGAAATCAACTCTTTCAATTTCAACATTTAAACATGTAACATCTTAATAAGAGAAATAAATGTTTAACATTTAAATTATACACCATATGTGGTGGAAAACTCAATGCAGTAACATGAACACATCTCTCAAGAATATGCAGGCTTTAATCCATTTCAGCATTGCAGTTATGAAAATTTCTTTCCCAGTCACAGATGTATCAGAAGTAGAAACAACAGGTTAATTAACACGACCATGCCTGAAATTAAGTATATGCTCACATTTAAAACATTAGTCACTAACTTATGTTCCTGAAATTGATGAATACTCATTCTATGATGATACAACATAAAATTAACTGTTAGGACTTAAAGTTAAAAATTGCAATTATGTGCATTTAGCTATTTTCCCTCCTAGGAGACCAATAAATTGATAAGAAAGGAATTTTTTAAATGAAAACAACAAATGAAATGGGAAGGGAATCAAGAAAAATAAGTGATTCAACAAATATCTAGAAGATGGTAAGCAGATAAAGGACTGATGACATAAAGCAGAGGAAGCCACAGCCTAGAAAATATGCAGAGGACCTATATTAAATGAGAAAACCTGTCTGCCAAGTTCAATTCCTGACAAAATTGGGACATAGAAATCCAGGTACAAAGGATATGATCTGTGGTATTTGTATCTGAGAACAAGAGAATTAAAAAATATGAGGAACAGATGCACCCAACATGCAGAAAGATTCATTTATTTTTCTCTATTGTTTTTCTATTCTGTATGTCATTAATTTCTGGAATCTAATCATTATTATTTCTTTCCATCTGTTTCCTTTAGGTTTATTCTTTTTTTTCCACTGTCTTAAGGTGAAAAGTTACAATACTAATTTGAGATGTTACGGTTTTGAAAATATAGATCTTTGCAGCTACAAATTTCCCTCTATGTACTGCTTTAGAGGCACTCCATAAAATTTTAGTATGCTGTATATTTTCATTCATCTCCAAGGACTAATTTCCTTTTGCTTTCCTTCTTTGGCCGACTGGTTACTGAAGAGTGTGCTGTTCTATTTCCACATATTTATTACTGTTTCAAATTTATTTTTGTTATTAAATTGTAATTTCAATAAATTAGAGTGGCCAGAGGACATACATTGTTAGCATTATTAGCCATTTAAATGTATTAAGTTTTGTTTTATGGCATAAGCATGGTCTATCCTGCAGAATGTTTCATGTGCACTCAAGAAAAATGAACTTTTTGCTGTTATGTAGTAGACTGTTCTATGTGTCTATGTCAAGTTGGCTTATCTAGGTCTTTTTTGGCTTTGGAAAAGACCCTGATGCTGGGAAAGATTGAAGACAAAAGGAGAAGGGGGCGGGGGAGGATGAGATGGTTGGATGGCATCATCGACTCAATGGATATGAATTTGAGCAAACTCTGGAAGATAGTGAAGGACAGGGGAGCCCATCATGCTCTAGTCCGTGGGGTCGCAAAGGGTCAAACAAGACTTTGTGACCTAACTGGTTGTTTTATCCGTTAATGAAAATGGAATCCTGAAGTCTCCAACTATTATTGTTGAATCATCTACCTTACCCTTTATTTCTGTCAGATTTGTTTCATGTATTCTACGGTTCTATTTTTAGATGTGTATGTGATTAAAACTGCCATACCTGTCACATGGATTCATTTTTTTGTTATTACAAAATGTCCTTATCTCTAATAATATTCCTTTTAAAGCTTACTGTTTCTGGTATCAGTATAACCATTACAGGTTTCTTGTGGTTCTAAGTTTTCTCCTATTTTATAATCTAGGAGTTTCACAGTTTTGCATTTTACATTTAGGTCTGTGATCCATTTTGAGTACATTTGCGTGTGAGATCTATGTCTAGATTAACTTCTTTGCCTTTGGATGTCCTATATTTGCTGCATTGTATCATTTTTGCTCCTTTGTCAAAGATCAGTTGACTATATTCATGTGGGTCTATATCTGGGCTCTCTATTCTGTTTCACTGATCTGTCTATTCTGCCAATACCACAGCTTTCTGTAAGTCTTAACTCAGGTAATGTCTGTCCTACAACATCGTCTTCAGTGCTGTGTTCGAACACCTTAGATTAGACTTTTGAATCAGTTTGTTGACATCCACAAAATCATTTTCTGGGATGTTGACTGAGATTGCATTGACTTTATGAATCAAATTGGGAATAATTGAAATCTTGATAATATTGGGTCTTCCTATCCATAAACATTGAATATCTCTCCATTTAAAAAACAAGTGATTGACTTGTTAACATTAGCATTATATCTGCAACCTGCTATAATTACTTAGTTCCAAGAATGTTTTATTTTAATATAAAATCAAGTCTTTCAGATTTTCTACATATTGAATAGATTATAATGTCATGTCATCTGTGAAGAGTTTTATTTCTTCCTTTGCAATCTGTATATATTTTATTCCCTTTTCTTGTCATATTGAATTTGCCAAAACTTTTAGTACAGTGTTGAAAAAGTGAGATAATATGGGACCAATGCAGCATGTTAATTTATTTAATTTTTGACTATTTTAAAAGTTATTTCCTTCTTAGTTGATCTAGAGCTTACCATTGCCAGTCTTAAATTATCAGAATCTGGTTTAAGATTTATACTTTTGTCACTGTGATATAGAGATGATATGCCTATATCTCTACTTCCTTTCTCCCTTTTTGTGATATTATCATTAAGCATAGTGAATCTATATATGTAGCAACAATTGTATAACATTACATTGTTAGAATAATTGCTTTATATAATTTTATGTTTTAAAGAAGCTCAGACACAACAATGAAAATAAGCAAACAATTGTAGGTTGTGCTATCTTAACTTTCATTTCTACCATTTCTTGATCTCATCATTTTTCCCTATGATTTTGAGTTACAATTTACAGTCACTTCCTTAGCCCAACACAGGTGTACTTCCCCTACCTCCTGGAAACTCTGAGACAAGACGTGCTTTGCAGTGTTGAAGCAGAATTTCTTCTAAGGAAATGTAGGTTTTTTCTCTTAAGGCCTAGCAGTTTATTGGATTATGCCCACCCACATTATTGAAGGTAATTTCTATTTAAGGACAACTGAGTATATATGTTAATCATGTTTACAAAATACTTTCACAGCAACAGTTAGATGACTGTCTGAATGAGTTAACTTGGTACTAAAGTCTAGCCAAGTTGATTGGTAGAACTAACCAATGAAATCCATATTGATGTGCTTAATGGTGCCATACATTTCTCTGAGGTGTTCTTTTTAACACCTCAATTAGTAATTAGTTGGAGGCTAATTACTTTACAATATTGTAGTGGTTCTTGTCATACATTGACATGAATCAGCCATGGATATACATGTATTCCCCATCCCGATCCCCCCTCCCACCTCCCTCTCCACCCGATCCCTCTGGGTCTTCTCAGTGCACCAGCCCTGAGCACTTGTCTCATGCATCCAACCTGGGCTGGTGATCTGTTTCACCCTAGATAATATATATGTTTCGATGCTATTCTCTTGAAACATCCCACCCTCGCCTTCTCCCACAGAGTCCACAAGTCTGTTCTATACATCTGTGTCTCTTTTTCTGTTTTGCATATAGGGTTATCATTACCATCTTTCTAAATTCCATATATATGTGTTAGTATACTGTAATGGTCTTTATCTTTCTGGCTTACTTCACTCTGTATAATGGGCTTCAGTTTCATCCATCTCATTAGAACTGATTCAAATGAATTCTTTTTAATGGCTGAGTAATATTCCATGGTGTATATGTACCACAGCTTCCTCATCCATTCGTCTGCTGATGGGCATCTAGGTTGCTTCCATGTCCTGGCTATTATAAACAGTGCTGCGATGAACATTGGGGTGCATGTGTCTCTTTCAGATCTGGTTTCCTCAGTGTGTATGCCCAGAAGTGGGATTGCTGGGTCATATGGCAGTTCTATTTCCAGTTTTTAAAGAAATCTCCACACTGTTTTCCATAGCGGCTATACTAGTTTGCATTCCCACCAACAGTGTAAGAGGGTTCCCTTTTCTCCACACCCTCTCCAGCATTTATTGCTTGTAGACTTTTGGATAGCAGCCATCCTGAGTGGCGTGTAATGGTACCTCATTGTGGTTTTGATTTGTATTTCTCTTATAATGAGTGATGTTGAGCATCTTTTCATGTGTTTGTTAGCCATCTGTATGTCTTCCTTGGAGAAATGTCTGTTTAGTTCTTTGGCCCATTTTTTGATTGGGTCATTAATTTTTTTGGAGTTGAGCTGGAGGAGTTGCTTGCATGTTTTTGAGATTAATCCTTGGTCTGTTGCTTCATTCGCTATTATTTTCTCCCAATCTGAGGGCTGTCTTTTCACCTTGCTTATAGTTTCCTTTGTTGTGCAAAAGCTTTTAAGTTTCATCAGGTCCTCTGAGGTGTATTTTTAAAAATTTCTTCATTTATTCCCTCTCTTTGTTGTTCAAATTGCATAATCTCTATTGGTTTATCTTCAGAATCATTAGTTCTTTCTTCCCCCACTTAAACCTACTGTTGAGCCCTTCTAGTGATGTTTTTTTAAAATTTCAGTTACTGTACTTTCAACTAAAGAATTTCCATTTGCTCTTTCTATAATTTCTATCTGTTTATTAATGTTTTTGGTTTGATGTGACTTTGCTGTCATGTTTTCCATTACTTCCTAATCAGTGTTTCTTCATTCTTTGACTACATTTATAATAGTTACTTTGAAGACTTTTCCTGTTAAATCTGACATCTATTTGTGCCAGTGAAGAGTTTCTGGTTCCTGAATTTTCTTTTTTCCATTGGATGGCTCATACTTTCTTGTTTCTTTGCATATCTTGTAATCTTTCTTCTAACATGGACATTCTAAATAAAATGTTGTAGTAACTCTGGATACTGCTTTGTCTTCTCTGGAGCATTTTGTTATTTTGTTTGTAATTTGGTTAATGATTGGAGAGTTTATTTTAATGAAGAGTATATCTTCTTCGGGAATGGGCAGCCTTAAGTATGCCCATGTTCTCCCTGGGATGACAGCGTTTGTGGCAGAGCTCTTTTGTCTCTTTCCTTAACTGCCTGCGGCTGGTAAACTTGACTAATCCCTGGCTGATTGCTTGACTGTTCTCAACAATGTCCTTGGGCATAAATTGCTCCACAGCTTGATTCAATCAAAGGTAGTCTCTTTTAAAAATATAGTCCGCAAGGCCAGTGTTTGAGATCCCTTTTAATAATATGAGGGCTCCTCTTGATTTTTCTCTTTTCTAATTATCTCTACAGTTGGAAGTCAGCCTAACCTTACATGTCAAATTCATCTGCCTATCTCTTCCCAACTAAATTTCATCAAACAAAGATAAACATAAGCAGATCTCCAAAAAAGGAGAACAAAATACAGAGAAAAAAACATGAGGGAAAACATTAAAAAAAGAATTTATCTCATAGTTTCAAATCATGGCTAATAGAAGTTCTGCAAAGGGAGAACAGAGAGTCTATGAGTACAAAATATCCAGTAAATAATAGAAAATAATTTCCTGAAGCAAATATACACAAGTCTTCAGATCAAAGGGCCCAGAACAATATGAGAAAATTAAGACTATTTCTTATTAATATAATGGTAAAACTATATAACTGCAATGAAAATTAAAAAAACATAAAATCTTCCTGAGGGATTGGGTGGGGTTGCATAAGGACTCAGCCACATACAAAAGAATAAGTGTCAGATTAATATAAAACTTGTCATCAGTTTTGCTGGGTGTTAGAAGCCAATAAAGAAATATTTCGAAGTTTTGAAAGGAAAGTGTGTGTGTGTGTGAAATTTTATGCTGACCAGACTCTGAAAATGAAGGCAGAATAAAGAAATTTCCAGGCAGTGAGGACTTCAAAGTTTGCATCTCAGGTATTTCAGAATGTTACTTGGGAATGTACTTTAGGGATAACACAAAAGGAGTAAACTGGGAAGAAAAAGAAAATATGATCTAGTCAAACAGTAAGGGAAATTCCAGGATAGCAGTTATTCAGGTGTCCTACAGAATCAGAAGTCCAGCTGGGAATGTGAGGAGAGGGGATTCAGAATGGGAGATTCTGGAATATGGAAAGAACTGATAGACTCAATACAGTAAAAGCTGTCTTAGAAAAATTTGAGGTCATGGTAAAATCAATGAGGTTTATGGAAAAGGAGCATCTAACTGAAATTGATTCTTGAAGAACTCTCCTCTGTATAGCTAAGTGGCTGTGACATTGGACCTGGAGACAGGAATGTGGTCTTAAGCATACAGCTCAGCTCTGAAGTGGCGACCATTTACACTGCCAATGTTAATTGATCTTTATTATGCTTTTTTTGTGTAGAAGGCAATGGCAACCCACTCCAGTACTCTTGCCTGAAAAATCCCATGGGCAGAGGAGCCTGGTGGGCTGCAGTCCATGGGGTCGTGAAGAGTCGGACACGACTGAACGACTTCCACTTTCACTTTTCACTTTCATGCATTGGAGAAGGAAATGGCAGCCCACTACAGTATTCTTGCCTGGAGAATCCCAAAGACAGCGGAGCCTGGTGGGCTGCTGTCTAAGGGGTTGCACAGAGTCGGACACGACTGAAGTGACTTAGCAGCAGCAGCATGCCTTTTTTTTTTTTTTCCATTTTAGAGTTTTGGATAAACCACCAAAATGTTAATCATGCTTACAGATGAGACTAAGACCATTATCAACTTTGAGAAGGTAAAGATCAAAATAGAACTGACACTGAAAGTTAAACAAGATGGAAGGGAGAGTGAACCCACTGATTTCCTCATCTGAAAGGAGGGGGATCAGGAGAAATGAAGTAGTTAATGTTGCTTAAATTTGCCAATGATATGATAGAATCACAGTGGGAGGAGGGAGACAGAAAAGATGAATGATGATGTAAATAAGCTAAAATTCCAGAATGTAAAAGCAAGTAAACAACAACAACATCAAGACTGTACTAGCCACTGTTTTAAGGACTTCACATATATTAATCATTTAATTCTCATAATTATCTAGGGACAATGCTATTTTTATTCTTATTTTGCAGATGAAAAAATGAGCACAGAGTGCTAAAGTAACCCACTCATGATCACTCATCTAATGAGTGGTGAAGCCATATTCAAACTTAGACAAGCTGGCTCCACAGTCCTTGTTTTAATCTGCATGCAAATTGCTTCTTAAAACAGTTGTAGACAATGTCTGAAGTTGATAAATAAGACAAAGAAATTATTTATTTTCATTATATTGTACTCTTCAATATTTAATCCTATTCATGGACTACTTTCGTAGATTAACACACAGTCAACCCTCTGTATCCATGGGTTCTGCATCCATGGACTCAACCAACTGCAGATTTAAAAATATTAAAAAAAAATCCAGAAAGTTTCAAAAAGTAAAACTTGAATTTGCTGTGCAACTATTTATATACAATTTACATTACATTTACAGCTATTTACATGGCATTTATTGTATTTGGTATGTGTAATCTAGAGATAATTTCAAGTAAACAGGAGGATGTGCATAGGTTACATGCAAATAATACACCATCTTATATAAGGGATTTGAGCATTCATGGATTCTAGTATACATAGGGAGGTCCTGAAACCATTGCCTTATATTGGGTTGACCTGAGAGTTTGTTTGGGTTTTTCCATAAGATGCTCTGGAAATATGACATAATGAATTTTTGGACCAACCCAACAGATACCAAGGCAAGACTGTAATACTCTACTAGGCAACCAATGACAGATGGTGGGGAGATGCACATGTGCTTGATACATTCAGTTCAATAAACCTGGAGGGTGGTTTGTCATCCCTCATCCTTGACCAGTCTTGCCTTTTCTTTCTGAAAAATTTCAAATCACCCTTCAAAATGAAGCTTAAGCTTCACTTCCTGCCCTATGAATAATGGCTATGGTGGAATCACACTTTACATGGAGGTTAGGTTCCAAAAGGCAGGCGCTAAGACTAAAATTATCAATAGTCAAAGTTAAACTTGACATTCTCATAGGAAAATGCTGTAATATAAACCACTCTGCTGTCTCTCAATATATCTAACATAGTCATTTTTCCTCTAAATTTGGAACAGATTGCTGTTGCTTTGGGTGAGCTGCACAAGAAATAGTTGGCTGGTGTTTTAAGGCCATGTCATATGAATAATACCTGTTTTTTATACTTTGTAATCTCATTAAAAATGACTTTGGGAACAACAGCTATCTCAAGTTCCATTTATGGACTGTATTCATTAAACTGAGTGGCAGGCACCACTTAAGATGCTGTTTTTCTCTTCTTTTTATTTGCTGAGTTCATATAATTGAATTCATATAAAATAAATGGAAGAAAGATGTTTAAATTCTCTGTAATCCTTTCTTATGGCTTTCACTAAAAATTGTACACACCTATCACTTTGTATTAAAATGATACATAATGTAATTTAGGTAGGAAGGCATGATGGAGAATGATGGATCACTGAGTGACAGAGGAATTGACAGAGACACGGATACAAGGATGATAGACAAAAAGATCTTATATTAATTAGTAAGATGCTAGATGGTTGCTCAGATACAGATAGGGAGTTCTAGGAATAGAGATGGACAGATGAATAGTTGGGATGATGAATAGAGAGTCTGATAGTCTGTTGGAATGATAACATAATAGAAAGATGATGATGATGATGAGAGAACCCGATGAGGTGCTGGTGCGAAGGAGACTGAAATGGATGAGGATACAAATACATACAGACATTTCTGCATTCACTCAACAAGCATTCATTGGGTGACTCTGAAATGCCAGTCTCTCTATTACACAGTTGAGACAATAGTGAGCAAAAGGAAACATGTGATCCCTGTCCTCACTGAGCTCAGAGTTAGACGTTATTGTGAGAGTCTCAGGTACTACAAAGAAATATTCTTTTTACAAAAAAATCAAAGGGTCAGAAAGGGATGGGCATTCACGTTTAGGAAGGGTGGTCAGTAAAACCCCCACACAATGATGTGGCTGGAGGAGGAGGAGGAGAAGATAATAATGACACTATATGGATAACAGATATCAAGAGTTGATGGAGATGGGCACTTGCGGAGCAATAGAGCTAGGGGGGTAAATAAATGAGAAGAACAAGAGCGTAACAGATGATGGAGAGATAGAAGAATGATGGAAAAGACAGGCAATTAATGTTAAATGAATGAATGCAAAACGTTAAAAATGCAGAGGAAGATAAATCCTGCTGTAGTGGTGATATGTAAAGCCGAAAATCTGGAGAAGTTGATGGATGGTCCATTCAGAGGAAAGTTCCAAGCCCATGTTCTATATTTGTATGCTGTCACACAATTACATGTCTTTAATTCAAGGAAATAAGCTCACATGAAGACAGTGTCTACCCAGATCAAAGACAATGAGTATTTTTAAACTGAATTCACATGAAAATAAATCAATGCAAACAAAGCTTTAATTTGAGGAACCACTTTTGCCATACAAATGACTAAATTCACACACAATGTATTTTTTTCCACAGTATATTTTTAATCCATTCCAACAGCAGAATCCGATAGTAATTATCTACCAGAGTTATTGACTTACAAAAACTCCTTAAGCTTCCCAAGTCCCATAATATGATGGCTGCTCCCTATTTTTAGCCATCAGTAATGGTTGCTTAGCAGCCCTGGAAACTCCTTTGTCAGAAACCACTATCACATTGTGGATGGCACTGGGAAAGTAGGCTGCCTGCAAACTCTCACCCAGCATGGAAGCCACTCAGCTCGAGCTGCCAAGAGAGAACTTTCACAAGAGACCCAAAGAAAGAAATCTGTTCTGTCAAGGAGGGAGATAAGTGTGACACGAAACAAGGAGAGGCTTGGAAGTTCTTTATGTTCACTTCAAACGTCTTCTAAATGCACAATAATGGAAAATAGGGTTGACATTTAGGGATACATTAAACAGTGCTGACACATTTTTCAAATAAACTAAAAATTGCCTTGAGTCTGTAAGGTGCTTTGTTTTACCCACCCCATGTAACTTCCCATTCATTCATTCAACACTAACACCCTACGATAGCAGAAGCCTTATTATCTGATACACTGGTGACCAATTGTATCAACCACCCTTGTGATTAATTGAAAACCTTTGTTGAAACTGGAAATAATTTCAAAATGACATACATACCTTAGATAATTTATCTAATATGAACCCATATAAATGATTTTCTTGTTGTAGGGTTAAGACCTTAACATTGAGTGTGGGTCCTCTGATTTCACTTTCTCATGATCATTATTATATAAGCCACAAATGTAATAAAAGTGTGAGGACACACATGAAGGAATTAAGGTACAGAATGCTTGAAGATTTTTATTTTATTTTTTCCAATCTCTCCCCCACATCTAATGCTAAAACCGTTTTTACAATAAAATTAGTAACACACCTCTATCAACTCTTGTTCAATCATTTAATTTATATTTCACAGGAAAAAAAACAGATTTCTTTTAAAATTCCTACTGATTCACTTATATAATATTCAATTAAATAAAACTGCTAAACAGTAGTAAGGTACACTTGACATAAAGAAGTTTGGAAACAAACATAATGATTCTTGGTAAGCAAGAAACTCAACAGGTGGATCCAGGTGTGTCCAAGTATGTAGGCTATCTGCTATACATTTTCATTGTGCATTTGAGTGTCAGTGTGTTTTACAGAAGGAATAAAGAGCATTATTGATCTAGTAAGAGGTCAGGTGAGAGTTTCAACTCTCTGTGGCAGCCATTGTGTCAAGCTTCATATATGTGAACTTATAAGCCACTGTCCTCAGGGAACCAAGTTTGTACATTAATACCACAATTCAAAAATGCTCCCTTCATCCAGGTGACTTAAGTCTGAGTCCTTGCTCCTTCTTTAAGTCACGCCGTGACATTTGTCACTAAATTTCTCTAATTTTCTGTCTAGAGTAGTAAAACTGCAGGCAGATGTCCCTAAAGTTCCTTGCTGCTTTTTGGTTCTAATAATTGGCTTCCAGAGTCTTAGAGTTGCTATTTTTGTTTAACATATACAGAGAACAATTAAATCATTGATCTTTATCTTGTTATTTCTGATTAAGTGTCAATAATGTTTTTAGAATGATATATCCCAGGTCTGGAAATATGAGAAATGTTTTACTTACACATGACTGGTAAGTCTGATACAATGGAAGGGGTGATGAACTAGGAGTCAGAAAACTAGGGCTTGAATGTCAATTTTGATAATTTATAGCTTTGTGTTCAGGGACACATCCACTGACTTCTGGGGATATCAGTTTATCCTCTAAGATAGAATAATCATATGTGTATCAGTTATGTAGTGATGGGTAATAAATTATTTCTATCTTGCAAGCTTAAAGCAAACAAAATTTCATTTCATAGTTATACGGGTTGGGAATTCAAGAATGGCTTAGCTAGGTGGTTCTAGATCAGAATCTCTACCGAAATTGCAGGGAGCAGGTGAGATGGGCTTTACTAGGACTAAAGGATCCAGTCTCAAACTCACTCATGTGGCCTCAGTTCCTCACTGAACAGAAGAGAAGGGGATAAGGGGGAAGAGAGACAGACAGACAGAGAACCCAGGAAAAAAACCCTACAGTCCTTTTGTAATCAATGGAGGTGACACTTCTGCCAGAGTCTCCTCACTGGAAGCAAGTTATGAAGTTCAGCCCATACTCAAAGTGAACTCGGCATCACTTCTTAAAGAGATGAGTAGCAAAGAATCTGCAAATATAATTTAAAACTGACAAATATGTAGCAATGATGCTAACAGTCTTTCACCTTCTAAAGTGGTTTCCATCTAATTTTATTTGAGAGGAGCAGCAGCAGCTGCAATAATTAGTGACAAGAATGAAATGTATCTATAAGTGAATTATTTCTATATGGCATCTATTTCTGCACACCGCACCCAAATATACTGGCTGGGATCTCTGGTCTACTGTCTTCTTCCTGACAGTTCAGTTCTCAACAGTGATCGCAGAGAGGTGACCGCAGAGCAAAGCACAGTTACTTCTACCAGCCTGTCACAGTCATCTTCTGACCGGGCCACATAGGCTGTTCAGCTGTTCTATTTTCACAGCACTCAGACATACAGAAGAGATCTCCTACCTTAAGGTCATGAACCTAGAACTGAATACTGGACATACCTTTTCTTAAAAGTCTCACCGACATTTTCTCACTCAACACTTTTCTCTAAAATGCTCCATCTTTATGTCATATTGGCCAAAGCTCTTTCTAGTCTTCATACTCATTCATTCTTCATCCATCCACCCATTCTGTATGGGCTTACCTATATAGGTCAAGGTATCACATAACGAGGTGGGAGTGTAAAACCAGTGAAGTCACATGATAATTTATTTGGAAAATGGCATAATATGATAATTACTTATCATTATTAATGTTAATATAAATGAGACATCACATCTGACTACACATTTCCTTTGCTCTATGCTCTCAAAGTTGAGATAACCTAGAATTTGGCCTGTTAAAAGACCTACTAAAGACTGAGACATTTATACAGATTATCTTCCCAATGAACTGAGCAAGTCAGTGCTTTTCACAGACACGTGCAAATATCAGTTTCATCTGGCTTCAAATAGAAGGGGTTAAACTCCCTCCAGGCCATGCTATGACCTGGCCTATGTGTGTGGAACACGCCTCCTGCGTCTTGGCTCTGTCTCCTTCCCTGTGACAATGTCTGAGTGGGATAGCCCAAGGAAAGAGGGTCTTTGCCCTCACCTTGACTTTCAGTTACTGGGATTCAGTTCAGTTCAGTCGCTCAGTCATGTCCGACTCTTTGCAACCCCATGAACCGCAGCACACCAGGCCTCCCTGTCCATCACCAACTCCCGGAGTCCACCCAAACCCATGTCCATTGAGTCAGTGATGCCATCCAACCATCTCATCCTCTGTCGTCCCCTTCTCCTCCTGCCTTCAATCTTTCCCAGAATCAGGGTCATTTTCCAATGAGTTGGGTTTTCAAATGAGTCAGCTCTTCACATCAGGTGGCCAAAGTATTGGAGTTTCAGCTTCAGCATCAGTCCTACCAATGAACACCCAGGACTGATCTTTAGGATGGACTGGTTGGATCTCCTTGCAGTCCAAGGGACTCTCAAGAGTCTTCTCCAACACCACAGTTCAAAAGCATCAATTCTTCGGCACTCAGCTTTCTTTATAGTCCAACTCTCATATCCATACATGACCACTGGAAAAACCATAGCCTTGACTAGATGGACTTTTGTTGACAAAGTAATGTCTCTGCTTTTTAATATGCTGTCTAGGTTGGTCATAATTTTCCTTCCAAGGAGTAAGCGTCTTTTAATTTCATGGTTGCAATCACCATCTGAAGTGATTGTGGAGCTGAGAAAAATAAAGTCAGCCACTGTTTCCCCATCTTCAGTTACTGGGATTACAGCCCTACTAACCATCCAATCTGACCGAAGGGTAAGGTGCAATGGCCTTTGAATGGCTACAGGCTGAAAGTTCACTGTGATCCTCATAGCATAAAACTGGGTCACACACATTTACAGAGACACTTTCCTTTGGGACAGTGCTCTCCACGACCCAACTCTTTCCTGCCATACTGATCTTAGCTCCACACTCTCTCCCTGGCTCGCTCTCTGACAGTCACACTGGCCTCCCTGACACTTTTCAAATTCACCACGCATTTGCCTTTCTTTATCTCTATATCAGGAATCCAGTGTTCAGTTACTTACATTCTTTGTGTGTGTGTGTGTATGTGTATGTGTGTGTGTGTGTGTATTAGTCGCTCAGTCGTGTCCAACTCTTTGCAACCCCATGGACTATAGCCCACTGGGCTCCTCTGTCCATGGGATTTCCCAGGCAAGAATACTGGAGTGGATTGCCATTCCCTTCTCCAGGGAATCTTTCTGACTCAGGGATTGAACCCATGTCTCTTGCATTGCAGGCAGATTTTTTTACTGTCTGAGCCATTCTTCATATTAATGTGTAAATACAGGTTGTTATCTCTTAATGTTTAGTGTTTAGATATGACAATTAAGAATTGTTCATTTTTTATTAAATATAACAATATTAATCCAGGAGCCTAAATGACATGTCTATGAATTATAACTTCTATCTTCAAAATATGTAGTGAGTAGAGTGACATTGCCTTAAGACACACTGTGTCTGAAAGTGTAGCTTAAAAAAAGACAAAAAGACATCTGGATTTTTATATCTACTTCATTATCCTACCTGTAATGAAATGTTTTAGTTGAAGTATATCAATAAAATCCAGCCACACACAGAAATCAAATATGCAAAGAAAGGTGTGTGCTGGATAATTGAGGAATTTCTATTTGATACTAAGTCAAAACTCAGCAGATGGTGGCTTCTTCTTCTTTTTTTTTTTTTTTTATTAGTTGGAGGCTAATTACTTTACATCATTACAGTAGTTTTTGTTATACATTGAAATGAATTAGCCATGGATTTACATGTATTCCCCATCCCAGTTCCCCCTCCCACCTCCCTCTCCACCCGATCCCTCTGGGTCTTCCCAGTGCAACCAGGCCCGGGCACTTGTCTCATGTACCCAACCTGGGCTGGTGATCTGTTTCACCCTAGATAATATACATGTTTCAATGCTGTTCTCTTGAAACATCCCACCCTCGCCTTCTCCCAGAGTCCACAAGTCTGTTCTATACATCTGAGTCTCTTTTTCTGTTTTGCATATAGGGTTATCGTTAAGATGGTGGCTTCTTAAAGATTATTTGCAATGTGGAATTTGTAACCAAATCTGATGAATCATTCATATTCATTTGCATTAAATTCCATTGCTTTATTTTATGCTGTGTATCCTTTACTGATGCCTAATTTGTGATACTGTGCATTGGTCATTTAGAAAATGGTAGTTCACTGAGTGAGGCAGATCTTCCAAACATTGACACCTCTCATTCATGGAATATAAAAAGGCTTTTTTTTTTTTTTTTTGGTCACTTTCACTACCAATCTCATTCAGAAAGTCTTTTAAGTATTGGGAAGTTGTCAGGCTCACAAGGTTGATATGGATTTTCCAAATTCCGATTTTCTCTTGAATTTTCAAAGATTACCATTGGCAACAAATACTGTTGCTTGTTTTCCTTGACGTGATGGACTCAATTCATTTCTGAGAAACTGTTGCCAAAATTCCAACTCTGAATAACAAAGATTTGTCTGGCAGTTGGTTTGTCAGTAAAAATGGCAGTCTACCAATGAAAGCAGCTACCTTAGTTTGTAACTCAAGCAATTAGAGATGTGCTTTTTCTCAAAACAACATTATTATTTTTGTATACAGCACTTGTGCTTGATGTGAAATTTCTCATTTTGTCACCAATATTTTATAACACCTGCACTCAAGATTCAAGATTTAACAAAATCTCTAAATTTCACTGCTTTGCTAAGATTAAAAAAAACACTAAATTTTTCTTCTCCATTAAAGACATATCATCAGGTAAGACTTGCTTGCTTTTTGTCTTTTTTTTCTCCCATTGTATGTGACCAAGAGAAATACAGTGTCTTCTAGTACATTGTGGTACCACTGTCTTGACTCATTCTCATATGCTGCTATTGATTTTACTCCATGAGTACAAAAACCAACAGTGAAAAAGAAAATATCTCTGCCTATTATAAATTTTAATTTGATGTATGAACCATGGTAGCTACTTAACATCTGTTATAATTGGTACTCAACCAAATCAGAAATATAGCAAGACTGCACTTTATGTATATAAAATTGTAGAATAAAATATGTGCTCTTTTTATTATACAGAAAAAGATTTTAGAATAAAATGTAATTTTAAGCAAAAAAAAAAAAAGAGACAATATCTTAGTAATATTACAAAAATAACCTTTTCCTTGCTGTCTCTGTAAGAATTTCAAAGACAATCTCAACCCCAGCTGAGAGGGGTCTCAGGATCACACTTTGAGAACTACTCTTCTAGGTATGTATTTAGAGTACAATTTCTGTGTCAAAGAATATATACATATTCAATTTTACTACAAACTGTAAAATTGCTCCAAACTGGGTGATGTCAATTTCTGTTCCCACTGGCTGCATATGAAATTTCCAATTTATAGCCCTTGTTATTTTCAGAGTTTTTAATTTTTGCACAATTCCCTTCTTGGGGGAAAGCAATGTTTTCTGTTTATTAGAGTAGCTTATGAATATATAAGATAGTCTAATAAAGATGCTATATATATTCAGATACATTCAATATGTATAGATATTCAAGTACATATGTATATTCAAAGAGTAGCATATTATACACATTGCCCTGAAACTTATTCCCACTATTAACATTTCTTAGATGTATTTTCTTATCAGAAAATATAGACCTGTTTTATTATTTAATAGCTGAAGAGTTTTACAGTTTATGTATTATCATAATCTAGCCATTACTTTTTCATTTTTAATGGTCACTTTTTACAAATTCTATATATTAATACTTCTTCAGCAATACATGTTGCAAATAAAATTTCTCAAGCATGCTTTTGTCTTTGCATTGTTTATGAGAACTTTACCAAAGCTTTTTATTTATTTATTTATTTTCAAAGCTTTTTAGTATAACATAAGCCATATAGAATTATTGCCTTTATTTTATTTTTTTTTATGTATGCTTCTTATCCTGCAGTCATTGAACCACTCTTCATTATATTCTAAAAGTTGCAGCTTTTATTTTCACATTCAGTTCTTAAATCCACCTGGATTTATTTTTGTGCCTGGTGTGATGCATAATCTAATTTTATTTTTTTCCATATGGGTGACCAGTTTTCCAGCATAATCTATTCTATCCCCGGAAACTGCATTACCATCTTTCATATATTAAGTTTCCATATATAAGTGGGTCTGTTTCGAGGCTCTTCTGTTCCACCTGCCTATCTGTAATCTGTACACCAATACCACATGACCATGCTTTTAAAATAACTGTTGATAGGTAGGAGAAAAATTGCCACACCTTATTGTCCTTTGAGATTGTCTTAATGATATTTGTAGATGGATGACAGAAAAATTATATTGTGGATATTGATCTGTGATTTTCCTATCTTTAAACATACTCTTTCTATAGAGTTTTTTATATTGCTTCACACAATTGATTTCACTTATAATAAATATCCTTAATATTGTTTTTTTTTCCTCTGCCTTTCTAAGAAATATTTCTCATTGTGTTTTAGAATTTTGGTGTGCAGACTCATTTTTAGTGGGAGTGGTTTCTTTTCTCATTCTCTTCCTTTTCAATCTCTCTCTCAAACACACACATACACACACGCACACACACACAATTTTCCTGTAATAAACTCTGCCTCATGTTTATTTAGCTGCATCCACCAAACTAGGTCCCACCCAGACCCAGTCTTACTTATGATATTAATCATTAGCCACAGCTCAGACAGTCACAGAGCCACCAATTGAATAATGTCTTGAATAATGTCAGTCTCAGATCACAAAGGTCTATCTTTATAGTCTGGATTCCATAGTTCTTAGTTCCCTCTAAGTCTCCTAAGTCTAAACATTTTTTCAATTAAAGAACATGAGGAGTACCAACTCAGGGCCTAGCTTCCAGCAATGAACTTTCCTCTGGTACCCTTTCTTTAAAGAAGGACTTTTAGTTTCTAACACAACTCCTGATTGTACTTGCCTATTTACACAGAACCCAACCGAGCTGCAGCTCCAGCCCATACTAACATCCTCTTTATCTATTGTTTCTTTGGTTCCTACAGATCCCATAGTGCTTTCAAATTGGCTTTTTTGTTATTTTTGGTTTTGCTTTCTTATATTTTATCTGTCCTTGCATATGTTTGGTGTGCAGAAGGTGGGTTAAAGAGTGCACTTGTTGTGCCAACTTGACCAGATCTGATATGTGTTTGCAGTAGTTTCATATAGTACCTTTTATATTGACTTTTGATGGTTTTGTTTGTTTGGTGTTGATTTTGTTTGAAATGTAACAATGATCGTGATTTTAAAGAGTATTTGGAAGAAAGAATTGCATTTTTTCAATTTCTGTAATTCATTCTGGCTTACCTTTCATGGACTTGCTGATGCTTAAATTTAAATTTGTGGAGCCTGCTATTAAATAACTGACTCAAACAGCACAATCGAACAAAACAGTTTATCCGTAATACATTTTGTGAAAGTTCATCCTGAGCTATTCCTCTCTCTCTCTCTCTGCTATATCATAGAAAGACAGACAATCCTGAGCTGTCATTGGGACTATCGAGAAATAGACTGTCATACTTGATCACTGATCTGGTCAATATCAAGGCCATCCACCATAGATAGCCATCTTGGATTTCAGAGCAATGTGTAGGTAATTGACAAGCTAATATTTCAGGTTAAAGCACAATATTCGCTTTCAACCCCAAACCTGCAGCAGTTGTAAAGGACTTCCCTATATAACCAGGTGGTGCTGGAGACAGCATGTGACCCTGAGAGTACTCACACAGAGGCTTGAAGTTAAATTAAAGGCTTGCACACAGTAAGGTATTTCAGAGAGGCTCACTACATTAAATGTTAATACTGGGGATTTTCACATCAAATTATTTCTAAAAAGAAGAAGCTGAAATACTTTGAGGATACAATAGGAAAGTAATGTCTTGGTGTCATGATTTTCACTGCTTTTGCCTTCCGCACTGAAGAACATCTTTCTCTGCTCTTAGTAGAGTTATAAATTAAGCTCACTTGCATCATTAATAGCAGCAAATTGGAACCCTTCAAAATTTTTTATTACAAAGAAGGAAGAAGTCCCAATCAGTCACCAAGGCTCTGTTTTTGCCCACACACTGACGAGTAATTGACATAACAAGGGATAGTTTCCATGGCGTCATTGGAAATGATTCTAAATATACTAGTCTCTGGATACAGGATTGAAATATTAAACTAGATATGAAATTGTTTCAGTAAAGAAAATTTTGACATATGTTTCCATCATCATCTAAACACATGTACATGCACACGCACACACAAATGAGTAAGGATTGAAAACTTAATTGTTTATGTGCAATATTAAAGATTTTAAAGACTTAGAGCATGCATTTTGGGTAGGGAGATGCTGATTATATAATAAATTAATGGGAGAATGTACAAGAGTTAAAAGCGCATGATTTTATGTCTCCTAGAGATGTATACAGTATGCTTCACCCATCTAGTATACAATATTTGTTTCCTTCTGACTAAAAATATCACATTCTTATCACTGCAAGTTAAAAATGAAGGGTTTCACAAAAACTTATTTAGAAAGAAAACTAAAATCACCAACAATCGCACTGTCCAAGCTAACTGCTCAACAATTGCTCTTAGATTTTTCCAGTCTTCTTCCAGTGTTTGTTTGTATTTGAATAATGGAAATCACAGTTCATATGCTATCTATATTGCATCACACTTTGTTTTTGACTTAAGATTAATTTTTGAGAAATTTTATTTTTTATTATGTCTACTGTTAGTTATTTTAAAATGGGTCATAATAATCCACCCAAATCTTATGGAAACACTATTCAAGTTTTTCATTATTTACTTTGGGACTTTTAGGTTCATTTGTAAAGTCATGTTTAACATTTCTAAGCTACTTTCTTGGGCTTCCCTGGTAGCTCAGATGGTGAAGCATCTGCCTACAATGCGGGAGACTCGGGTTCGATCTCTGGGTCGGGGAGATTCCCTGGAGAAGGAAATGGCAACCCACTCCAGTATTCTTGCCTGGAAAATCCCATGGTAGGATCCTGGTAGGATTTTCCCTCATGGGAACAATCCCATGAGGAGCCTGGTAGGCTACAGTCCATGGGGTCGCAAAGAGTCGGACACGACTGAGCGACTTCACTCACTGACTCAGGATACTTCCTTAGGTGGCTCAGACAGTAAAGTGTCTGCCTGCAATGTGGGAGACCTGGGTTTGATCCCTGGGTCGGGAAGATCCCCTGGAGAAGGAAATGGCAACCCACTCCAGTATTCTTGCCTGGAAAATTCCATGGATGGAAGAGCCTGGTAGGCTACAGTTCATGGGGTCGCAAAGAGTCAGGCATGACTGAGCAACTTCACTTCACTTAACATTTCTATGCACAAATCTAAACCTTTTCAAGGAAAGTCTTTTGTCACAATGTCATTTACTATATTTCCTATACACACTGATATACATCCTATTTTGTCTCATTCAAATGTATTCAGCTTTTGCATCTTAAAAAAAAAAAATCCTATGATTCCACTTCTCTATTCAGCAATGACTCTTTTGACCTTCAAAGGCAATTTTTAAAATTTTGTTGATTCTCTCCAGTTCCTTATTTCCCACATCCTATCAAGGCATTCCAATCTGATTTTGTTCTCACCACTATACTAAAATCTGTCCAACTAAGGTTACTAAAGTTAATCAACTTTGTGCCAGTAATGTAACATAAACATTTAGATATTTTATTTCTTAACCTCTCTGTTGTGGTCAATCTGACACCTACCTCCTTGAAACATGCTTTCTACTTGTATCACATTCTCGCTTTGCCTAAGCTTCTCAAGTGTATACCTTCTATTTCACTTTGTGTGTATCTACTCATCTTTATTTAATTATTTTTTTCATTTGTTTTTATTAGTTGGAGGCTAATTACTTTAAATATTGTAGTGGTTTTTGCCATACACTGACATGAATCAGCCATGGATTTACATGTGTTCCCCATCCTGATCCCCCCTCCCACCTCCCTCCCCACCCAATCCCTCTGGGTCTTCCCAGTGCACCAGCCCTGAGCACTTGTCTCATGCATCCAACCTGGGCTGGTGATCTGTTTCACCCTTGATAATATACATGTTTTGATGCTGTTCTCTCAAAACATCCCACCCTCGCCTTCTCCCCACAGAGTCCAAAAGTCTGTTCTGCACATCTGTGTCTCTTTTTCTGTTTTGCATATAGGGTTATCATTACCATCTTTCTAAATTCCATATATATGTGTTAGTATACTGTATTGGCCTTTATCTTTCTGGCTTACTTCACTCTGTATAATGGGCTCCAGTTTCATCCATCTCATTAGAACTGATTCAAATGAATTCTTTTTAATGGCTGAGTAATATTCCATGGTGTATATGTACCACAGCTTCCTTATCCACTCGTCTGCTGATGGGCATCTAGGTTGCTTCCATGTCCTGGCTATGATAAACAGTGCTGCGATGAACATTGGGCTGCACTTGTCTCTTTCAGATCTGGTTTCCTCTTTGTGTATGCCCAGGAGTGGGATTGCTGGGTCATATGGCAGTTTTATTTCCAGTTTTTTAAGGAATCTCCACACTGTTTTCCATAGCGGCTGTACTAGTTTGCATTCCCACCAACAGTGTAAGAGGGTTCCCTTTTCTCCACACCCTCTCCAGCGTTTATTGCTTGTAGACTTTTGGATAGCAGCCATCCTGACTGGTGTGTAATGGTACCTCATTGTGGTTTTGATTTGCATTTCTCTGATAATGAGTGATGTTGAGCATCTTTTCATGTGTTTGTTAGCCATCTGTGTGTCTTCTTTGGAGAAATGTCTGTTTAGTTCTTTGGCCCATTTTTTGATTGGGTCGTTTATTTTTCTGGAATTGAGCTGCATGAGCTGCTTGTATATTTTTGAGATGAATCCTTTGTCTGTTGTTTCGTTTGCCTCTACACATCTTTAAAGGCACGTTTACACATCAAGTCTTATTTGATGAGACTCTACCAGGTTTCTCTGACTTTACCAGATCTTTCAGATTCAAATAACATACTGAAGCTTTGCCAGCTGAGGTCATGATATTCAGCACCCACTTCTAGTTTAGCACTTGTTAATTAAAACTGTACTTTAAGCATATTTTTTTTCTCCACTGTTGAGTTCCCTACTGGTTGGAAATATACCTTGCCCACATTTGTATTTGCTCATACTGTTTCCAACAGTCCAGGCTGTTACTAAGTGCTCATTAAACGCTTACTGAATGAATGACTACGTCATAGCTGCTCTTTTAGAGCTTAAGTGTGGCTGCATGGAAGAGGTTTCAATCAAATCAGCTCAAGTGAATAAGAGATGCAGTGTAAGGACATATGAGCATTTCACAGAATATAACAAAGACTCATGGAAATTTGGAATCCAGACAATCTTTCTGTGTCTATTTGAGTGTGTGTGTGTGTATGTGTGTGTGTGTGTGTGTGTGTGCGTGTTACTTCATTCTCCTGTTTCTGACATGCCTTTTCTGCTCAATTCTCAGCAAACATGCATAAATTGATCAATTAGAAGATCCCAGAACTGAAGCTTTAACCCACAAATCTACATGAGTCTTAAACTTGACTCCCCCACTAATGACTGAGACTAGTAACTGAGCTACAAAACCGCCTCCAATAAGGAGAGTCTACAGTGTCCATCCCTATTTCATTTATCTGTGACCCAGGGATGAACTCATTATGTGATATATGAGTAAACATGCCAGTCTTGATTGTGGACGGGGGGTATGCCATGACTGCCTTTCAAGCTTTTAGTGCCGTAAGAATTGTCACTCTTGCACAACTCTGCCCCATGCCATTCTGGGCCCTGCACTCCCTACTCCCGCCTGATTCTTGGGGACTTCAATATTCCCCCAGAAAATTCTCCCAACACTCTGAGCTCTCAGTTCCTTACCCTCCTTTCTTCCAATGTCCACTGTTCTACTTTACTCACTCATTCCTATGGTCATAACTGTACCTTGTGACCACCATAACCATTAACCGCCTCCCCTTCATAATCTGCTAATAAATTTCAAGCATCCCACAATCTGACCATCACTTCCTATCTTTTCACCTTATTTCCTCTAGAAACACAATTTCAACAACTTTTCAGGGCTACAGATCCTTTCTTTTCATGTCCCTGATTTTTGATATATTTTCTTTGCTCTCTACTCAAATTACATTTGGTTTTAAATTATAATAATCACTTCTTCATATACCTTCAATATCCCTGTCACCCTCTCACCTCATCAATATGCTCTTGATTAAATTAAAACTTGTGTTAAATCCTATTCTCCCTATTCAACATACAAATCCTTGACAGTTGCTCTCTCCTCCATTCATAAAATCTTTTATCAAGTCCTGTCAATTTTATCTCTTCAAAGTTTATTTTCTCCCAACATATGTACATCTTTGACTAATGCATGTTGATATATGGCAGAAATGAACCCAACATTTTAAAGCAATTATCCCTCAATTTAAATTAAAAAAATGAACAAAGTGTATTTTCCTTTTCCTATTAATGAGCTACTTCAGTCCACCATCAATTCTTGCCAGTAGTTTTTCAATAGCCTCCTCACTTGACCGTCTTTGTTACATGTATCCTCCTCTAAACCAGTCTCCACACAATTCCAGAATTTTCTGCAGTTCAAATCTACCCATATCACGGCATTGCTTAAAACTAGAAGTATTTGGTTGGCCAAAAAATTCATTTGTGCTTTTTCCATATCCCAAATGAAATTTTTGGCCAACCCAATAGTTGCTGATTGGCTGTTGGGGGGAAAAAAATAAACAAACTCTAAAATAGACTACAGCCTTTCCAATTCTCCTTTTATCAAAACTTTTGGACTCATACTTTATATAGCTCCAGCTTTGAAAAGCTTGGAGCCATAACATATGATTGTGTACAAACATACTTTCTGACCTGACAGTGTTGTGTGATACCAACACACTCTACTGTTTCATGAATTTATTTTTTTTTTCTCTGCATGAAATACTGTCTGTGTGTCTGTTGCCCTAGGGATACCAGGAAGATAGAAACCAATATTGTTTAGGAATATCTAGGTCTTGCTCCAAATTTTCAAGTCCCCCAACATCAACTTCACCACCAATGGAGTGAGAACATGCCTTTTCTGATATGGATTTTTGTTTAAAAAGTGTGTACACATACCCCCAAAAGATAGGGGATAGATTTTTTTGTCAGTTTCTCTGCAATAGGATTACAAACACTGGGTATATAAAAGGGCAGTGAGAGTCTAGAAGTTCATGAATCAGGCAAGATGCAAACCTGCCCAGAAAGCATAACTGGGAACTGCATAAAGCCAAAAACAAACAACAACAAAAAAATAGATCAAAATATGCTGCATCTGTTCCCATCTTGGGTGGTCATTTCACTTCAAATAAAATCTTGTATTCTTGGCAAATTAAACTGAGAACTTTATCTAATTTTACACTTGGGATGTGTGTGCTAACTACTCTGGCATTTAGATATATTTTTAATGAGATATAAGCTAAGTATCAGATTTACAATGATTAAACAGATGTTAGAAGTAAAAATCGTTCAATATTTAGAGTGACTCTTTAGAAATATACATTAAGATTTTAAATCAAAATGATCTTTGATTCAACAATTCTGAGTCTAGAAATGTATCATAATGAAATAATATGACAATTTGGTAGTGGTACACACATAGGCTCAAAAATGATTTAGTTGAACAATTGTTTAAATAATGAGAAATTCAAAACAGATGGTTAATAAATTATTATAGTAAATCCATTAAATGGTGCCCTGTGAAGTCATTGATGATAAAGAGGAATATTCATATCAATTGACACAAAAAAGGCACTACAACATACTGTTATTATGGAGTGAGAATAGCAGAATGCATAGAATGTGTAAAGCAATATACACATTCAGACTTGGAGTATGTATGACTAAGAATACATCTGAGAAGACATTTTTCCACATATTTTAAATTTTTAATTCTATTAATTTTGGGCTCTTTTTACTTTCTTCATCATACTTTTCTGTATTGTTTGAATGTTTCAAAATGATCATGTATCAATTTTCTAAGCAGATTAAATTATATGTGAAATTTTATTACACATAATTTTATTTTAATTAAACATAATTTTATTAAAACCATTAAATTTGATGTTAAATGTTAAACTACTAAAGTACAATAACATATTAGTGCATGGTTTTATTAGAATGTTTGGATGGATGAAGAAGACCTTTAGAAGACTAACATGTAAGACATATTTAACACGAAAAAGATACATAGTTGTGACTTCAAAATAGTTAAAAATTTCAGCAAGGCAAATCAAAAAGCAAATGAACAAGCACTAACAACATAAGCAAAGATTACAGCTACATGGGAATTGAGGAAATTATTCATAACATGTTTGAAAAGCAATGGGTGGCTATTCCTAAAATATAAGGAACACTTACAAATAAATAAGTGTATGTGACTAGACAAGCTTACATTAACTGACATTACTTATTTAAAATTTTAATATAATGTGAACTTAACAATCATGTGTCTATGGCTAAAGGAAAATGACAGAATATTGTTTTCCTTATCTACTGAGATAGACAAGCCTTTGCTCAAAAGTCATATGCAAAAGTCAGTGAAAATATTCAGGGCCTGGTTTTGTGTGTTTTCATAGGAATGACCTATTTATATTTAATTAACTTTTACTTAAGTATAGTTGATTTTCAACATTGTGAATTTCAGTACATCAAAGTGATTCAGTTATACATCGGATTTTTTTTCAGACTCTTTTCCATTTTAAGTTATTATAAAGTACTGAATATAGCTCCTTGTGCTTTACATTAAATCCTTGCTATTTAATGTTTTTAATTGCAGTATAATTGACATTAGGAATAACCCTTTGAAACTCACAGGCGATTCTCTATTTTCTTTCCAGAGACAGAACTGTTTTCTCTTAAAAAAAAAAGTCAAAATATTTTAAACTTTAACTTATGATATTCCAAGTAGTATAAAACAAGCAAAGAATATCTGTGGGTGTTTACCAACAAGCATGGAATGGATTTGAAAAAAAAAAAAAAATGTAAGCCCACTTCTACAGGACTCTGAGCTTCTCTTCCTTTAGGCTAAGAAGCTGGGTCTAGTAAGGGCATCCAGCTCTTTTTCTCCTTCATTGTGATGGTCCAGCGACAGCCTGGCAACAAGCCGTGGACTTCAGAGTCAGAAGGATGGATTGTGCATACCACTTCTGCCATATGCTAGCTGGGTGATTCTTTCTGAATGACAAATACATAAGTTTCAGCATGTAGAATTAAAGAATAAAAAAAAAAGAGGTTAATAATATCCCCTCATAAGGCCACTTCTGAGGAGATACCAAGGGGACAATTCATGCAAAGATGGGCTGAATAAAATAGAAATGGTATGAACCAACAGAAGCAGAAGATATTAAGAAGAGGTGGCAAGAATACACAGAAGAACTGTACAAAAAAGATCTTCATGACCCAGATAATCATGATGGTGTGATCACTCACCTAGAGCCAGACATCCTGGAATGTGAAGTCAAGTGGGCCTTAGGAAGCATCACTATGAACAAAGCTAGTGGAGGTGATGGAATTCCAGTTGAGCTATTTCAAATCCTGAAAGATGATGCTGTGAAAGTGCTGCACTCAATATGTCAGCAAATTTGGAAAACTCAGCAGTGGTCACAGGACTGGAAAAGGTCAGTTTTCATTCCAATCCTAAAGAAAGACAATGCCAAAGAATGCTCAAACTACCACACAATTGCACTCATCTCACATGCTAGTAAAATAATGCTCAAAATTCTCCAAGCCAGGCTTCAACAGTATGTGAACTGTGAACTTCCAGATGTTCAAGCTGGATTTAGAAAAGGCAGAGGAACCAGAGATCAAATTGCCAACATCCGTTGGATCATTGAAAAAACAAGAGAGTTCCAGAAAAAACATTTACTTCTGCTTTATTGACTATGCCAAAGCCTTTGACTGTGTGGATCACAACAAACTGGAAAATTCTGAAAGAGATGGGAATACCAGACCACCTGACCTGCCTCCTGAGAAATCTGTATGCAGGTCAAGAAACAACAGTTAAAACTGGACATGGAACAACAGACTTTCAAATTGGGAAAGGAGTATGTCAAGGCTGTATATTGCCACCCTGCTTATTTAATTTATATGCAGAATACATCATGAGAAATGCTGGGCTGGATGAAGCACAAGCTGGAATCAAGATTGCCGGGAGAAATATCAATAACCTCAGATATGCAGATAACACCACCCTTATGGCAGAAAGTGAAGAAGAACTAAAGAGCCTCTTGATGAAAGTGAAAGAGGAAAGTGAAAAAGTTGGTTTAAAGCTCAACATTCAGAAAACTAAGATCATGGCATCTGGTCCCATCACTACATGGCAAATAGATGGGGAAACAGTGGAAACAGTGGCTGACTTCATTTTTTGGGGCTCCAAAATCACTGCAGATGGTGATTGCAGCCATGAAATTTAAATACGTTTATTCCTTGGAAGGAAAGTTATGATCAACCTAGACAGCAAATTAAAAAGCAAAGACATTACTTTGTCAACAAATGTCCATCTAGTCAAGGCTATGGTTTTTCCAGTAGTCATGTATGGATGTGAGAGTTGAACTATAAAGAAAACTGAGCACCGAAGAATTGATGTTTTTGAACTGTGGTGTTGGAGAAGACTCTTGAGAGTCCCTTGGACTGCAAGGAGATCCAACCAGTCCATCCTAAAGGAAATCAGTCCTGAATATTCATTGGAAGGACTGATGCTGAAGCTGAAACTCCAATTACTACTTTGGCCACCTGATGTGAAGAGCTGACTCATTTGAAAAGACCCTGATTCTGGGAAAGATTGAGGGCAGGAGGAGAAGGGGATGACAGAGGATGAGATGGTTGGATGGCATCACTGACTCAATGGACATGAGTTTGGGTAAACTCTGGGAGTTGGTGATGGACAGGGAGGCTTGGTGTGCTGCAGTCCATGGGGTTGCAAAGAGTCAGACATGACTGAGCAACTGAACTGAACTGAACAGAAGTCTACTTGGAGAATGTAACAAAACACCTAGCGTGATGCCTGGCACATAGTATGGGTTGAATAAAAACAACTCAGGGACTTCCATGGTGGTCCAGTGGGTAGGACTTCACCTTCCAGTGCAGGGGGTGCAGGTTCAATCCCTGGTCAGGGAGCTAAGATCCCACATGCCTTGTCATCAAAACAAACAAACATCCCATAAAAGAGAAACAATAGTGTAACAAAATCACAGACAAAAAAAAAAAAAATGGTTCACATAAAAAAAAAAATCTTAGAAGAAATAACTCTAAAAATAATGATAATCTATAATAGAATGGTGGGAGTAGGAGTTGTATTTCCATTCCCTTTGCAGGAGTTATCAATTTCTCATCCTTTTGTCTCTGTTGGTAGGATTCAGGTTAAAACCATCACACAGGAGTTTTGTCTCTCAATACTGGCAGCGTGAGGATCATTGAGTCTGAAAGTTTGCCCTTCTGAGATGAGCATTGGCATATTTCTCTATATGTGAACAGGTCATTCAGCTCATGCATGAAGGGCTAATCTTGTGGAATCCTGCTCTGAGCTAATTATATTTTTAAATTGCCCTCATTATAAATTTGTGAATGTCAATAAGAATTATTTAAGTACAGTGAAAAACAAAATGGAATGCCAAAGTTATGAGATATATATCTGTTTGACTACTGGACTGGGAATTGCAACCACTGTCTTAATTACAGTCCTTTCTCACTATAAAGACATGGGGAAGATTTTTATTTTATTTTTTTAATGAATTTAGTTCATGCATTGGGAAATTGAAATCACATCTTTTACAAAGGATGTAAGGAACATGACTTTCGCTGTGCACAAACTTGAAAAAAAAAAAAACTGGAAAAATAAGGAGAAAAACTATAGTTCAACTTTGAATTAAGTGATCATGATGGGGCAGAAAAGACAGGGTAGGAAAAGGCCAGGACAAACTCATTGCTGGGGCCGATTCTTGGGCACTGGGGCCTGACCTGAGTGTGAATCCCTACTCTGAAGGTTTGCACACAGTAACGAATAATCCTTCTTCTTTTTCCTCCTTTGATCAATTAAAATGCCAGTGTTTAACTCTTAAGGATTAGATAAACATAATGATTAACCTGGTCCCTGATCTATATAAGGTGCTACCAAAGAACGTCCCTCCTTGAGTGCCTTTCTTATTTCTCACAGCCATTCTGCTAAAATTTATAAGCTGCCAGACAAAATGTATCTGTTTAGATCTGGGTATGTTACAGGGAACTGCCCAAGAGTATTTAAATTAGTGGCATTATTACACAGTGACTTAAGACAGACTTAAGAATTGCAAGATTGGATTTCTTGGCCAGGAGATTTATTACTGGCATTCAATGGATTTGGGGAGGGAAATGTTCTTGAAAAACCACAGCTAACTTAAAAATTAATGTCAAAAGCAATTTTCCCCTAAGAAAAAATGATAAAGGATATATGAAAATTATATCTGAGTGGGCAGTCGTAGCAGCCAGCCCTCTAGGGCTGACAAATGAAAGGCTGCAATTTCTCAATGCCTGGATCGTCATCTGTAACAAGGGCAAGGTGGACTCTCCCATGTGGTGAGGAAGAGGCCAAAAGCTCCAGCTGGCTGAGAATGTCTGTGCAAAGGAAAGGGCCCCAAACCCATTTGACCCCACTTCTAAATGCCCAGCTGAATAGATAACCAACAAGGGCCTACTGTATAACAAAGGGAACTATATGAAATATTTTATAATAACTTATAAGGGAGTAGAACCTGAAAGAATAGATATATATACGCACCTGTAACTGAATCACTTTGCTGTACACCTGAAAGTTACACAACACTGTGAAGCACCTACACTTCAATTTAAAAAATAAATGAATGAATGAATGAATACCCAGTTGAAGGTACTGTTTAAAAGCGGCTTTGGGGAAAATCTTTGACGTTCTCCACATCAGTGCTTGCCTGATGAATTTGATAGCGCTAAATTACATTTTACTAAAGTGATGTAAAAGCCAAATCACAAGCATTTCATGTAAAAGAAGAAGAAAAAAAAAAGGAAACACTGTGCAGGGCAAATGAATGGAAATACTTCACAAGTTCAAGGCTTGAGCTGTTTCCAAACTGCAAGCTGAAGAAGTTGAGCCAGTGGCTGTCATTCACCAATGAGCACCCTATCTGTATCACCTGTCAAGGTCCTGATTGTTTGTTGCTGCTGCTGCTGCTGCTAAGTCACTTCAATCGTGTCCGACTCTGTGCGACCCATAGACGGCAGCCCACCAGGCTCCCCCGTCCCTGGGATTCTCCAGGCAAGAACACTGGAGTGGGTTGCCATTTCCTTCTCCAATGCATGAAAGTGAAAAGTGAAAGTGAAGTCGCTCAGTTATGTCCGACTCTTCGCGACCCCGTGGACTGCAGGAGGCTCCTCCATCCATGAGATCTTCCAGATATTTCACTTTATCTTCCCCAAAATCAAGTAAGAAAGCCAAAGGTTTATTGAATTCCCCAAATTGATATAGCTAAAAGGGGCAGAGGGATTCTAACCTAGTGTGTTCTGATTCCAAAATCTGTTTTTGCCAATGTACCACCCAATGAACATTTGTTTCTTGAACAATGGCTTAAAAGTACCACATTAAAGACTCCGTGTTTCAAGATATATAACTATTGAGTATAAAATATGATAGAAGGTTTTTTAACAAGCATTTCCTTTAGATTTTTGTTCTTTGGCTTTCAAATGCTTTTTAAATGAAGGGTTCAAAAATTATACATGCATTCAATTGTGCTTAAAATGCTGCTCTGAGTGAAGTCTCACAATGCCTTTCACCAAAGAGAAAGCATTGCTCTACAAGAATTATCAGGGTTCCTAATTTCTTTTTTGTCTCCCCATGAATGCATTCAAATTTTCATAGAAATTTGAACTTTAAGAAACCACAATGTTTCTCATTGCTCTCAACACCCCCATCCCTACCACTAGCCACCCATGAAAAATAATCTTCAACTTTGGTACAAAAGATTTAACGGTAAGATTGTGAATAGTACTACTGGAACGAGAGCTTATGAGAAGGAAACAAAATAGCTTGTCATGTTTAACTGTGATTACACATCATTTCAGTGAGTGCAAGGCTTGGATTATTTAAAAAGTTTAAGAAGGTTTTCTTTCATACTGTCATGAAATGGAGGACTGGAAATCATCAGTCACTGAAACTTATCTTAAACCTTAACAACTTCCTATATCTTTAACTTGAAATTTATGAACTCTGGCTAAATCTTATTATAATTCATGAGATAAAGCTTGATTTAAGATATATAACATTAAAATGGCAAAAATAGAAAGGGAAAGATATTTGGGGTTGGGGGACAGGGAAGATAGATGAAGAGAAGCTAAGGCATCTGTTACCTGTTCATTCTATTCCTGATTCCCAAAGATGCATGAGGATCATCCCTGAGTCATACCATTCCCCTCACGGATGCATCCTGCTATCTTATTTTTATTCCTGCCCGATACCTTTTGTACTCTTTGGCTCTCACTGTAGAAAGGCCCTTTGAGACCACCTCTTACTGGGACCAGTCTGGAGAAAAGGTACAAAAAAAAGTTTACAGGACTGGTTCATGGCAAAGTCACGATTACAATCATGTCTCACCATTCCCATTCCCTAGTCTTTTAAACATTTCATAATTATTTAAATAGTACAATCGATTCTTTATGAAGGCTTTAGTAAAGTTGTAAACAAGAAACAACTACCATGGAAGGATTTTGACCAAAACTAAAAATGGAAAAGATTTCTCTGCGTATGAAATTGTTGTTTATAACAGCGGGTCTAAAACTGTTCTCAAGTTTTGCATTTGAATATGATCTTATTAAAATAGTTTATCTTAATATTTATATTATAATTATGAGGTAGATATCTTTAGTCATGAGAGCAACATTTTACTAATGAACTTTGTATCTCAGTATCTGTACATATAAACCTACTATATCCTTGATTACAAAGAAATTGAGGCTATAAGATGACCCCCTATTTCAGTGCCTTGACCATCAAAGGATTCCTGTCTCACTGGCTATGACTAGAAACATGGGTTCTTAATGGAAGTACTAAGGAAATATTCAAAAATGCCTCCAGGCCTCGCCTTCAAGTCTCTTGCATTTCCTGACTCTCTAGGCTTTATACCTGGATTATCCTTGTCATTTCCCTCCACTTGGATGTGGCAGCCTAGCTCAGATGAGTTAACAATACTAAAAAGCAAGAAATGTGACACTCTATAATATGGTCCCTGGTAAATGACCCACATCATATCCAAGAGAACATAAACATGAGTTCAGCACTGCCAGGGCATCCCCCGAAATGTTCCTGAACTACAGAAAGTAGTACCAATTCTAGTAGTTTCTTTTGCCATATGGTAGGCTATCAAAGTGCTGTTCTCAATATGTCAGCAAATTTGGAAAAATTAGCAATGGGCACAAGACAGGAAGAGATCGGTTTTCATATCAATCACAAACAAGGACAATATCAAAGAATGTAAGAACTACCATACAATTGTGCTCATTTCACATGCTAGCAAGATAATGCTCAAAATCCTTCAAGCTAGACTTCAACAGTATGTGAACTGAGAACTTCCAGATGTACAAGCTGGATTTAGAAAAGGCAGAAGAAACCAGAGATCAAATTGCCAACAACTGTTTGATCATAGACAAAAGAATTCCAGAAAAACATCTACTTCTTCTTCATTGACTACATTAAAGCCTTTGACTGTGTAGATCACAACAAACTGTGGAAAATTCTTAAAGAGATGGGAAAATGAGACCACCTGACCTGCCTACTGAGAAACCTGTATGCAGGTCAAGAAGCAACAATTAGAACCTGGACATGGAACAACAGACTGGCTCAAAATTGGGAAAGGAGTATGTCAAGGCTGTATATTGTCACCCTGCTTATTTAACTTATATGCAGAGTACATCATGTGAAATGCTAGCTGGATGAATCACAAGCTGGAATCAAGACTGCCAGGAGAAATGTCAACAACCTCAGATATGCAGATGATAGCACTCTAGAAAGTGAAGAAGAACTAGAGTCGCTTGATGAGGGTGAAAGAAGAGAGTGAAAAAGCTGGCTTAAAACTCAGCATTCAAAAAACTAAGATCATGGCATCTGGTCCCATCACTTCATGGCAAATAGAAGGGGAAAAAGTGGAAGCAGTGACAGATTTTATTTTCTTGGGCTCCAAAATCACTGCAGATGATGACTGCAGCCATGAAATTAAGACACTTGCTCCTTTGAAGAAAAGCCATGGCAAACCTTGACAGCACATTAAAAATCAGAGATATCACTTTGTCGACAAAGATCTGCATAGTCAAAGATATGATTTTTTTCCAGTAGTCATATATGGATGTGAGAGTTGGACCCTAAAGAAGGCTGAGAGCTGAAGAATTTATACTTTCAAACTATGGTGTTGGAGAAGACTCTTGAAGAGTCCCTTGGACTGCAAGGAGATGAAATCAGTCAACCCTAAAGGAAATCAACCCTGAATATTCATTGGAAGGACTGATGCTGAAGCTGAAGCTCCAATACTTTGACCACCTGATGGGAAGAGCCAATTCATTGGAAAAGACCCTGATGCTGGGAAAGACTGAGGGCAGGAGGAGAAGGAGACAACAGAGGATGAGATGGATGGATGGCAATATCAACTCAATGGACATGAGTCTGAGCAAACTCTGGGAGATAGTGAAGGACAGGGAAGCATGGTGTGCTGCTGTCCATGGGGTCACAAAGAGTTGGACTCAACAAGTAAACAACACAACAAAAGTATGGAAAGAACAAAGGATTAAGTATCATAACTTTTCTTCAAGTTCCTATTTTGTGAGCTCAATCTTTCTCTTTCTATTACATGCTTCTAACTTGTAAAGTAAGAAATGTGACTGGTTCAAAAATTCTCAATCCTAGCTATTAATTAGTATTCCAAGGATATTTTTTAACATACAGACTCTTAGCAGCCATATTTCATCTATTAAGTCATAATACCAGGTTCTGGGCTTAGGAAATTTCTAATTTGTAAAGCACCCCTAAGGGCTTGATGGACATGAGTTTGAGCAAGCTTGAGGAGATGGTGAAGAATGGGAAGCCTGGCATGCTACCATCCATGGGGTTGCAAAGAGTTGGACATGACTGAGCAACTGAACAACAAGGGACTTGAATACTCATTCAGTATAGGACTTCATTGCATTCAGCATTCTCTACAGTCCTCTCCAGATTTATAACTTTCTCACATATTTTGGGGGAATTAGCAGATATTAACAGCAATAGAGTCTAATCAAGCTTTGCTATGTTGATCACTTCAAAGTCATCTGAGAGATCTTTAATACTTAAAGACTCCACAATTTAGATTCCACATATAAGTGAGATCATGCAGCCTTTTTCTTTCTGTGACTGCCTGGTTTCACTCAGTGTAATGTCCTCCAGATTCATCCATATTTTGTAAGTGTCAGTACCTCCCTATTAAAGCTGAATAATATTCCACTGAATGTACATTTGTGTGTGTGTGTGTGTGTGTTTGATATTTTCTTTATTACATAGGTTGTTCCATATCTTGGGCTTCTCTCATAACTCAGTTGGTAAAGAATCCACTTGCATTATAGGAGACCCTGGTTCGATTCCTAGGTCGGGAAGATCCCCTGGAGAAGGGATAGGCTACCCACTCCAGTATTCTTGGGCTTCTCTTTTGGATCAGCTGGTTAAGAATCTGCCTGTAATGCAGGAGACCTGCATTCAATCCCTGGGTTGGGAAGATCCCCTGGAGAACAGAAAGGTTACCAACTCCAGTATTCTAGCCTGGAGAATTCCATGGACTGTATAGTCCACGTGGTCTCAAAGAGTCAGATATGACTGAGTGACTTTCACAGCCATATCTTGGCTACTGCGAATAATGCTACAACAAACATGGGAGTACAGATATCTCCTTGAAATGTTGATTTCATTTTCCTTGACTATATATATGCAGAAGAGGGATTGCTGGGTCATATGGGTTGTTTTTTGAGGAACCTGTATACCGTTTTCCATAGTGGCTGTACCAATTTACATTACCACCCAACAGGGCACAAGGGTTCCTTTTTCTCCATACCCTCACCAAAACTTACTTTTATTATTATTTTTAATAATAAACATCCTATGAAGAGTGAGCTCATAGTTCGTGTTTTTGATTTGCATTTTCCCAATGATACATGATAAGTGGAAGTGAGAAATAGATTAAAGGGATTAAATCTAATAGAGTGTCTGATGAGCTATGGATGGAGGTTCATGACATTGTATAGGAAACAGGGATCAAGACTGTCCCCAAAAAAAGAAACATAAAAAAGCAAAATGGCTATCTAAAGAGGCCTTACAAATAGCTGTGGAAAGAGAAGCAAAAAGCAAAGGAAAAAAGGAAAGATATACCCATTTGAATGCAAAGTTCCAAATAATAGCAAGAAGAGATAAGAAAGCCTTCCTCAGTGAACAATGCAAATAAATAGAGGAAAGCAGTAGAATAGAAAAGACTAGAGATCTCTTCAAGAAAATTTATGATCCCAAGGGAACATTTCATGCAAACATGGGCAAACTAAAGGACAGAAATGGTGTGGATGTTAGAGAAGCAGAAGATATTAAGAAGAGGTGGCAAGAATACACAGGAGAACTATATGAAAAATGTCAGGGAATGTTTAACAGGAGGATTCCTGTGTGCTGTTTGCTGTTTCTCATAAATCCTCTGTTCCTTATCAGTTCCTGGTAACAGGAATGAGTGGAACGGCACGCTGCTCCCAGGACTGAGGTCATAGGATGAGACACATGCATGGATTTCCTTCAGTAAACATTCTCCTTATGACAAAACTGCTTAGTCACGACCCTCTTTCTTGAGATATGGATTGTCTTCTGACCTTATGACCATTGTTAATTCCTTGTTCCCTTGATAATGGTTGCTGTACATTTGGTTTTCTGATCTTTATCATTGTCAAAAGAAATTCCTTGTACAACAGCCTATATATACTCACAGAAAGATCATTAAAACACCCTTGCTCCACCAGAGACTTGGGTCCCCGTGTCTTTCTTTCTTTCTTTCTTTCTTTCTTTCTTTCTTTCTTTCTTTCTTTCTTTCTTTCTTTCTTTCTTTCTTTCTTTCTTTCTTTCTTTCTTTCTTTCTCTCTTTCTTTCTTTCTTTCTTTCTTTCTTTCTTTCTTTCTTTCTCTCTTTCTTTCTTTCTTTCTTTCTCTCTCTCTCTCTTTCTTTCTCTCTCTCTCTCTCTCTCTCTCTCTCTCTCTCTCTCTCTCTCTCTCTCTCTCTCTCTCTCTCTCTCTCTCCCTCCAGCTAATTCTCTGGAGTGTGGAAACCTGCCGAGCTCACTCTCCTGCCTGGGCTTTCAAGACCTCTTCGAGAGGGTGCCCTGTGCCTCCGTGAGTGGTACAAGCCCTGTCCTAGGGCTTTATTGGTTCTCTGCATAAACCAGGGAATATTAGCTTCTTTCTCTCTTTCACTTTCTTATCATCAACTCCGGACCACCAGGTTCCGGTCCATTTGCATAAGCATATTGTCACCATGCTTATGTAACTTATATGCAGAGTACATCATGAGAAATATTGGGGTGGATGAAGCAGAAGCTGGAATTAAGATTTCTGGGAGAAATATGAATAACTTCTGATATGCAGATGATAATGCCCTTATGGCAGAAAGTGAAGAAGAACTAATGAGCCTCTTGATGAAAGTGAAAGAGGAGAGGGTTGGCTTAAAGCTCACATTCAGAAAACTAAGTTCATGGCATCTGGTCCCATCACTTCATGGCAAATAAATGGGGAAACAGTGGAGACTCTGACAGACTAATTTTTTGAGTTCCAGAATCCCTGCAGTTGGTTACTGCAGCCATGAAATTAAAAGATGCTTGCTCCTTAGAGAAAAGCTATGGCAAACCTAGACAGCGTATTAAAAAGCAGAGACATTGCTTCATCAACAAAGGTCTGTCTAGTCAAGACTACGGTTTTTCCAGTAGTCATGACCATAAAGAAAGCTGAGCGCCAAAGAATTGATGCTTTTGAATTGTGGTGCTGGAGAAGACTCTTGAGAGTCCCTTGGACTGCAAGGAGATCAAACCAGTCAATCCTAAAGGAAATCAGTCCTGAATATTCATTGGAAGGACTGATGCTGAAGCTGAAGCTCCAATACTTTGGCCACCTGATGCAAAGAACTGACTCATTGAAAAAGACCCTGATGCTGGGAAAGATTGAAGGCAGGAGGAGAAGGGGATGACAGAGAATGAGATGGTTGGGTGGCATCACTGACTCAAAGGATATGAGTTTGTGTAAATCCCGGGAATTGGTGGTGGACAGAGAGGCCATGGGGTCCATGGGGTCGCAAAAAGTAGGACACGACTGAGCGACCGAACTGAAATGAACTGAATGATGAGTGATGTTAAGCATCTTTGCATATGCTTGTTTACCATTTGTTCATCTTATTTGTGAAAACAACTATTAAGGTCCTTTGTTCATTTTTATTTATTTTGCTATTGAGCTGTATGAGTTCCTTATATATTCTGGATATTAATCCCTTTTCAATACACAGTTTGCAAATATTCCCTCCCATTCCATAGGTTGCCTTTTCATTTTGTTGTTTCCTTTGCTGTACAGAATATTTTTAGTTTGATGTAGTAGCAGTTTTTTTTTTTCTTTTAATATTTGTTTTTCCTGCTTATGCTTTTGGTGCTACAACCAAAAAATCATTGCCAAGACCAACATCAAGGAGATTTTCCTCTATATTTTCTTCTAGATTTAGTTTTGGGTCTTACATGTAAGTCTTTAATCTATTTTGAGGTTTCTTTTGTGAGTAGTGTAGGAAATTGGACCACTATATCTTTCTTCTGCATCCAGATATCCAATTTACCAAAACTATTTATTTGAAGACCAGGGAAGGTGGCTCAGATGGTAAAGAATCTGCCTGCAATGCAGGAAACATGGGTTCAATCCCTGGGTCGGGAAGATCCCCTGGAGAAGGGAACAGCAACCTACTCCAGTATTCTTGTCTGGAGAATTCCATGGACAGAGGAGCCTGACGGGCTATAGTCCACAGAGAGGACTGAGTGACTAACACTTTCACTTTTCATTTATTTGAAGAGATTGTCTTTTCCTTTTTATGTGTTCCTGGCACTCTTGTCAAAAACTATATATGTGTGTTTATTTAATATTTTTAAAATATCCATACCCAAAACTACCTATATTCAATAATCTATGATAAGCTGTAATGGAAAATACAAAAATGAATATATATATATGTATAATTGAATCACTTTGCTATACAGTGTAAATTAATATATTGTAAATTAACTATATTTCAGTAATTTAATTTTTTTCTTTTTGTTCCTCTAATATTCAAAAGTACTAAATGCTGTAATAGCAATTTTTAAAGAGAATCATCCATGGAATTAATCCCAAATAACTCTAGACACAAAAGGGACATTTATTAAGAGAGAAAAGGGGCTTTAGTTTTTCACCCTTAGAGAGTTCCTTGCAAAGTAAAAGCCATTAAAAATGTTCTCCAAGACCCTAGGTTCAGAAAAAAGAAGCAATATCATTGATCATCACATATATAATTAGTACCTATTAGACGTGGCAAACTTTATGGTCACAGTATCTTTGTTCTTATGAGATACTGTTGGTCATATATATATGATGTATTAAGTGACAAGTTATTGATTAAGAGTACAACCTCCAATACCAGCACTGTTCCTTTGGGAAAATATAACTCAATTTACAATGAACTGCTTTCCTTGCAGTTTATAGGAATGCATTGTGGCAAAAAGCAGAGATTACCTGTCTGTTCTGTAAATGCCTAATTTAGCATGACAATACAGAAGTTAGCTGGCCACTGAAAATTGTGTATTTGGGGGCAAAATACTTAAGAGTTTTTGATCTTCAATTTCATGCCTTTCAAAAACTGTCCCACAGTTTACATGAAATTATGTATGTAAAGTCTCTAGTATAGTACCTGTATCACAATAGATGTTTAGCAATTTCTAGACATAACTATTCCAATGGTTATATTATGTCAATGTGTCACCACTGCCATATTGCTTCACCAATACATGCAATACAAATACAATACAGGTAAAATACAAAGTGCACCTTTTCCATTTTCCACAAGAAAATTAGTTTTGTTTGGTTTTCTTATTTTTTACAATCATAGCCTCCTTTTGCTGTTGAAGGAATCCTGAGTTGTGTATCATATAAAAAATATCACAAGCTCTCTGCTGAGAATGCACCACAGTACTGCTGGTTTGGCTACTGCCTCTGTTGTATTTCCTTTGTACCAACAAAACCAGCCAACCATAGTCCCCCTTGGAATCTGTCAGATAATCAGATGTATTAATACTGAAATTTAACTCAGAAGCAGGTTACATGTACAAAGAACACCTGTGTTATCTCATACAATCCCAACAGTAGTCCTGTGAACTAGGTATATTAGTAGCATCCCCGTTTTACAAATTAAGAAACAGAGTCAAGAAAAATTAAGTAATTTACCCAAGGTCATAGAAAATGTGCCACACCCAGAGCTAGAAATAACAAGCACTCCACCATACTGTTTATTCATTTTGGCATTTGTTTAGTAACCTAATAAATTTTAGGAATCAGTGAACACAAGTGGACCAGAATGGGCGAATTTAATTCAGATGACCATTATATCTACTACTGTGGTCAAGAATCCCTTAGAAGAAATGGAGTAACCCTCATAGTCAACAAAAGAGTTTGAAATGCAGTACTTAGGTGCAATCTCAAAAACAACAGAAAGATCTCTGTTTGTTTCCAAGGCAAACCATTCAATATCACAATAACCCAGGTCTATGCCCCAACCATAAATGCCAAGGAAGCTGAAGTTGAATCATGCTATGAAGATCTACAAGACCTAGAACTAACACCAAAAAAAGATGTCCTTTTCATCATAGGGGACTGGAATGCAAAAGTAGGAAGTCAAGAGATACCTGGAGTAACAGGCAAGTTTGGCCTTGGAGTACAAAATGAAGCAGGGCAAAGGCTAACAGAGTTTTGCCAAGAGAACACACTGGTCATAGCAAACACCCTCTTCCAACAACACAAGAGACGACTCTACACATGGACATCACCAGATGGTCAATACTGAAATCAGATTGATTATATTCTCTGTAGCTGAAGATCAAGAAGCTCTATACAGTCAGCAAAACAAGACTGGGTAGCTGACTGTGGTTCAGGTCATGAATTCCTGATTGCAAAATAAATTGAAAAAGTAGGGAGAACCACTAGTTCATTCAGATATGACCTACATCAAATCCCTTATGATTATATAGTGGAAGTGACAAATAGATTCAAGGGATTAGACCTGATAGACAGAGTGCTTGAAGAACTATAGATGAAGGTATGTAATATTGTACAGGAGGCAGTGACCAAAGTCATCCCCAAGAAAAAGAAATGCAAAGAGGTAAAATGATTGTCTGAGAAGGCCTTAAAATATCTGAGAAATGAAGAGAAGCAAAAGGAAAAAAGAAAAAAGGAAAGATATACCCATCTGAATGCAGAGTTTCAAAGAATAGGAAGGAGAGATAAGAAAGCCTTGCTCAGTGATCAGTGCAAAGAAATATAGGAAAACAATAGAATGAGAAAGACTAGAGAGCTCTTCAAGAAAATTAGAGATACCAAGGGAACATTTCATGCAAAGATAGGCACAATAAAGGACAGAAATCATATGGACCTAACAGAAGGTAAGAAATGGTGGCAAGAATACACAGAAGAACTATACAGAGAAGATCTAAGTGACCCAGATAACCACAGTGGTGTGATCACTCACCTAGAGCCAGACATCTTGGAGTGTGAAGTCAAGTGGGCCTTAGGAAGCATCACTATGAACAAAGCTAGTGGAAGTGATGGAATTCCAGCTGAGCTATTTCAAATCCTAAAAGATGGTGCTGTGAAAGTGCTGCACTCAATATGCCAACAAATTTGGAACTCAGCAGTAGCCATAGGATGGGAAAAGGTCAGTTTTCATTCCAATCCCAAAGAAGAGCAATGCCAAAGAATGTTCAAACTACCACACAATTGTACTCATTTCACATGCTAGCAAAGTGATGCTCAAAATTCTCCAAGCTAGGCTTCAACAGTACATGAACTGAGAACTTCCAGATGTTCAAGCTGGATTTAGAAAAGGCAGAGGAATCAGAGATCAGATTGCCAGCATTCATGGGATCATAGAGAAAGCAAGAAACTTACAGAAAACCATCTACTTCATTGACTACACTAAAACCTTTGAATGTGTGATCACCATAAACTGTGGAAAATTCTGAAAGAGATGGAATGCAGGTCAAGAAGCAACTGTTACAACTGGACATGGAACAACAGACTGCTTCCAAATTGGGAAAGGAATATGTCAAGGCTGTATACTGTCACCCTGCTTATTTAACTTATATGCAGAGTACATCATGTGAAACGTTGGGCTGGATGAAGCACAAGCTGGAATCAAGATTGCTGGGGGAAATATCATAAGTTGGTTTTGCAGATGACACCACCCTTATGGCAGAAAGAGAAGAAGAGCTAAAGAGCCTCTTGATGAAGGTGAAAGAGGACAGTGAAAAAACTGATTTAAAATTCAACATTCAGAAAACAAAGATTATGACATCCAGCTCCATTACTTCATGGCAAATAGATGGGGAAACACGGGAACAGTGACAGACTTTATTTTCTTGGGCTCCAAAATCACTGCAGATGGTGACTGCAGCCATGAAATTAAAAGACACTTGCTCCTTGGAAGGAAAGCTATGACAAACCTAGACAGTATATTTAAAAAAAAAAAAAAAAAAGCAGGCACATTACTTTGCTGACAAATGTCGTCTGGTCAAAGCTATCATTTTTCCAATAGTGATATATGGATGTGAGAGCTGAACCACAAAGAAGGCTGAGCACTGAAGAATTGATGCTTTTGAGCTATGGTGTTGGAGAAGACTCTTGAGAGTCCCTTGAACTACAAGATCAATTCAGTCAACACTAAAGGAAATCAATCCTGAATATTCATTGGTTGCACTGATGCTGAGGCTGAAACTCCAGTACTTTGGCCACCTGATGCAAAAACGGACTCATTGGAAAAGACCCTGATGCTGGGAAAGATTGAAGGCAGGAGGAGAAGGGGACGACAGAGAATGAGATGGTTGGATGGCATCACCAACTCAATGGACATGAGTTTGAGCAAGCTCTGGGAGTTGGTGATGGACAGGGAAGCCTGATGTGCTGCAGTCCATGGGGTTGCAAAGCGTCAGACATGACTGAGTGACTGAACAACAGCAACAACCGATGCCCGTGAATACTGAAGGCAGTTGCAACCACATGCACCAGTGCAGAGTCCATGTTGGGTCTTGTTGTGCTTGGATATATCAATTATTTTTTGTAGTCATCTTTTCTTTTTTCCTAGCTATTTCAAAAAAGTTTGTTGCTGGAGCTTTCCCAGTTTAGTTCATTGAGATGGATTGTGACAAAATCACAGGGCAAATGAAAATCGCCTAGAGATCAGAGCACGGTAGCCCAAACTTGAAAAATTGATGAGTATTTAGATCACCCTCTTAGAGAGATAGTGAATCAGGCTTTGCTTTCTCATTTATTGGCTTACTGAGGGCTAGTTGTATTATGTTAGTCTCTATCACTTGTGTTATTGCTACCTGGGGTTCTAAATGTCTAAGAAGTTAATATGCTGGTATCAGAAACCCTAAGAGGTGAACTGGTATAGGAGTTTGTTGGTATTTTTGGTTGTCCAGAATACTTGATATAGTTTCTGTCTTTGGGGAAAGTTCACCATCAATGGGTTTCCTTGGAAAGCAGATCCAAACATTTGAATGGTAACACCAATTGCCCAATGCAGGAGAACCGGGGGTACAAAGTGCATCATCTGTGACTACTGGGGACAAGGATGATGTTTTCCCCAGATGAAACAAGTGCTGTAATTTTAGGTTTTGTCCTGTCTGTGTAGTACCCTGATTTGTTTCACTAACATTTCTGGAGAATCTTTAAGTTTACACACTTTTTTACATAATGCATGATCAAATTTATTTTGATAAGATGGTTCACAGTAACAATCTCAGATAAAATGATTTTGATCACAAGTTGATTCAGGCATCACATGTTCAGAAAGTAGGGTGATTTCAAGTCTTCAAATTAACTGAGATAGTCTATTGTCATATTTATTTTGCTAGTACAATATTATGTTGCATCATTAGCAGTGTTAAAAATAATTTTACCTTAAATGAGAAGCCTGTAAATGATAACAAAAATGGTTAAGTGAGCTTACATACTTTAATAAACTGTTTTTTTAAAAATATGAACTAGCTAGTTTGTCTTTGCTTTTTGCAAGTAAGAACCCTGACTGATAAAGGGCTATTGTTTAGTCACTAAGTCACGTTTGACTCTTTTGGGACTCTATGGATTGTAGCCCATCAGTCTCCTCTATGCATCAGATTTTCCAGGTTAGAATACTGGAGTGGGTTGCCATTTCCTTCTCCAAGGGATCTTCCTGACCCAGGGATCAAGCCCATGTCTGCTGCATCAGCAGGTGGATTTTTTATCACTTAGCCACTAGGGAAATCCCTTAAAGGTTGCTATGTGACTTAAATGAGCCAGTCTACATAAAGCACTTAGTATAGTCCCTGGTTAGGGCTTCCCAGGTGGTGTTAGTGGTAAAGAACTTGCCTGCCAATGTAGGAGACATAAGAGATGCGGGTTTGATCCCTGGGTCAGGAAGATCCCCTGGAGGAGGGCATAGCAACCCACTCCAGTATTCTTGCCTGGAGAATCCCATGGACAGAGAAGCCTGGCAGGCTACAGTCCATGGGGTTGCAAAGAGTCAGACATGACTGAAGCAACTTAACACACACACACACACACACACACACAGAGTTCCTGGTTATTATTATATAATAACTGCACACTACATGAGAGTGAGTTGTGAGTGAGTTATAGAGTGATCAGAAAGAATATAAAAGAAAACAATGGTTACCTCTACATAGTGAGATTACTTGAAAATATTTTAATACATATTTATGGAACTTCCTGAAATAGATAATAAAATACAAATAGCAAAAGTAAATACAGTAGCAAAAAAAAGGAATAACACAAATACAAATGAAGTTTGAGTGTATTATACCATTTCAGAATTGAAAGAGTTCTAAGAATTATGTTGGTTTCCCTGATAGCTCAGCTGGTGAAGAATCTGCCTGCAATGCAGGAGACCCTGGTTCAATCCCTGGAGAAGAGACAAGATACCCATGCCAGTTTCTTGGGCTTCCCTGGTGGCTCAGATGGTAAAGAATCAGCCTGCAATGCAGGAAACCTGGATTTGATCCCTGGGTTGGGAAGATCCCTGGAGAAGGAACAGCTACCCACTCCAGTATTCTGGCCTGGAGAATTCCATGGACAGAGGAGTCTGGCAGGCTACAGTCCATGGGGTCAAAAAAGAGTCAGACATGACTGGGTAGATTTCAGTTTCACTTTAGCTACTGCTGCTGCTAAGTTGCTTCAGTCGTGTCTGACTGTGCGACCCCATAGACGGCAGCCCACCAGGCTCCACCATCCCTGGTATTATCCAGGTAAGAACACTGGAGTGGGTTGCCATTTCCTTCTCCAGTGCATGAAAGTGAAAAGTGAAAGTGAAGTCGCTCAGTCGTGTCCGACTCTTAGCGACCCCATGGACTGCAGCCCACCAGGCTCCTCTGTCCATGGGATTTTTCAGGCAAGAGTACTGGAGTGGGGTGCCATTGTCTTCTTTGTTCACTTTAGAATTACTGCCAAAGTTAAAAAGAGGGCATTTTTAAAATTCTATATGCAAAGAAGAAAAACAAATATAATAAAAAATTTGGCCTAAACATTTTCATAGTAAACATTTAATATTATGAAGATATAATGATTCGAATCTTCCTAGGTGAATAGAAAGTTCATGTTCCATAATACAGGACTTGTATAAGGTTGTTGCAAAAGTAATTGCGGTTTTTTGCATTGCTGAAATTTGCCATTTAATATTGGAATACTTTCTAAATAAATGTGATTATATGTCATTTTAATGTGCATTTCTTGCTTTATGATTTTTGCTAATGACTTATTACTTGCTGTGTATTTTATATTTATTATAGGCCAAAGAAATAATGTTAGATGAAAAACAAATTTGAGCAATTTTCTTATTTGAGTTCAAGACGGGCTATAAAGCAACGGAGACAACTTGAAACATCTACAACGCATTTGGCCCAGGAACTGCTAAGGAACATACAGTGCAGTGGTGGTTCAAGAAGTTCTGCAAAGGAGACAAGAGCCTTGAAGATGAGGAGTGCAGTGGCCAGCCATCAGAAGTTGACAATGACCAATTGAGAGCAATCATTGAAGCTGATCCTCTTACAACTACATGAGAAGTTGCTGAAGAACTCAACATCAACCATTCTATGGTCATTTGGCATTTGAAGCAAATTGGAAAGATGAAAAAGCTCAATAAGTGGGTGCCTCATGAGCTGACCGAAAATCAAATAAAAAAATAATCATTTTGAAGTGTCACCTCTTATTCTATGCAACAACAATGAACCATTTCTTAATCAGATTGTGACATGTGACAAAAAGTCCAAAGCACTTCCCAAAGCCAAACTTGCACCAAAAAAAGGTCATGGTCACTGTTTGGTGGTCTGCTGCCTGTCTGATCCACTACAGCTTTCTGAATCCCAGTGAAACCATTACATCTGAGAAGTATGTTCAGCAAATCGATGAGATGCACCTGAAAACTGCAACACCTGCAGCTGGCACTGATCAACAGAAAGGGCCCGATTCTTCATGGCAACAACCCAACTGCACATTGCACAACCAATGCTTCAGAAGTTGAATGAATTGGGCTATGGAAGTTTTGCCTCATCTGCCATATTCACCTGACCTCTCACCAACCAACTACCACTTCCTCAAGCATCTCGACAACTTTTTGTAGACAAAATTGCTTCCACATCCAGCAGGAGGCAGATGATGATTTCCAAGAGTTAGTCAAATTCCAAAGCACAGGTTTTATGCTACAGGAATAAACTTATTTCTTGTTGGCAAAAATGTGTTGATTGTAATGGTTCCTATTTTGATTAATAAAGATGTGTTTGAGCCTAGTTATAATGATTTAAAATTCATGGTCTGGAACCATAATTACATTTGCATGAATGTAATAGTAAGATTAATAGAGACTCCATTTATAAAACTTTAGATATTTGAACCTTAACATGATGGCTACCAGTTTACATTCTCACTCTCCTGCAATATGTCAGAAAACTGGTCCTCCTTACATATTTCAGTAGATGGCAACTGTATTTTCATTTTCTTAGGGCAAAAACTTTCAACTCATATACTGAATAAATTTTTTCATTCCCTCTCAGCTATCATACTGGTCCAAGTCAACATCATCTCTTGAAATAGCCTCTCCACTACATCAATCCTTGCCTCCCTGAATGAAGCACCCAGAATCATTCCAGTGAAAAGTAAGGTTTGATTAGATCTTATCTTTGTTCCAAACAACTTCTTTGTTCCAAAGCCTCTGATGGCTTCCCATTTCATTCAGTAAAGAGAAAGTCCTTACAATGACCTATATTAATGATATAATTAATTCATAAAATAATGAATAAGTGAACACTGTTCTTATATAAGAACATTATATTTATACATTCATCATATGTATATATACATATGCTATGTTTGTGTAAAAACTACATATGTATCTATAACCATGGTTGACTCTCTGTATCCACAAGTTCTGCATCTGCAGATTCAACCAACCACGAATAAAAAATATTTGGGAAGAAAAAATTCCAGAAAGTTCCAAAAAAGTAAAACTTGAATCTGTGGTGCACTGGCAAATATTTCCACAGCATTTACACTGTCCACCACAACTTCACCTCCTCTCTTCTCCCTCCTGCCCAATGAGCTCCAGCCAGACTAGCCTCCTCTGTTTATTATCCTCAATATTTCAAGCACCTTCTCACTTTAGGGTCTTAATCCTTGTTGTTCCCTCCACCTGGAACATTCTTACTGAAAATGCTTGCATGTGTCAATCCCCCACTTCCATTAAGTGTCTGTTCAAATGGCAAAACAAAGAAGGCTTCCCTTGCCATCCTACATGAAATCAGATCACCTCCCTGCCACCAACTTCCCATATCTCCTTCATTTTGCTTTATCTGTGCCACAGCATTTGTCTTCACATGACATTTTAAATATTTTTCTATCTGACTGGCTTCCCCCCAATAGTAAATAACCCACATGAGGACAGGGATTTTTTTTTTAATTTTGTTCCTCTTCTATATGCTAAACAATCAGAAGTACAAGTGATCAAAAATATTTGTTAAATGAATGAAAGCATCTCACTCAAAATCTCCAACTCAGACTAAAGATAGCAAATGATTAACTGTCAACTGGCTGAGTAAGTTTTAAGCAGAACTATGTAAGAATTAAATTGATTGAATAAACAGGCACACAAGGCAAATAGATAGTTTTAAATAATTTATAAATAGTAAGGGCCTGTCCTGATGATGGATTATATATTATTAACCCAGTCTATTCTTGTCAGGATTTAGCAATCAACTGAGACTAATTTTTAGATATGAAGTTCTCTGAATTCACACAGATATCTCTTTGAGCTAGTATCAAAGTTCAAAGGCAGAATTGCTTACATTTTTACAATTTCATGGAACACTATCATATCTTCATATCTTCCCCTTCCTTCCTCTGCTCTCTCTTTCTTCTTCCTTCCCTCCATTTCTCACCCTCCCTCCATTCCTTTCATTCTATCTCATGTCATTTATCATTAAAATAGTCAGGTATTTCAATGAGTGCTAAATAAACCCTGAAATGACTTCTTTCTCTATTTTTACTAAATAGAGTATTAGTCACTCAGTCGTGTCTGACTTTTTGTCACCCCATGGACTGTAGCCTGCCAGGCTCTCTGTCTATGGGATTCTCTAGGCAAAAATACTGGAGTGGGTTGTCATTTCCTCCTCCAGGGGTTACTAAATAGAAGCACCATGGATTTCTGTGCTCTCTATTCACATCTATAATAAACAAGTCATCCACATCCTTATAAACAGAAAACATTGGAGATCTTCAGAGAACAAATGACCACACTCAAAATGGTTGGAAATGGTTGGATAGGGTTGAAATGGGAATAATGTAACAGATTTTAGAAAATCTCCTTTGGCTAAAATATATCAAGGCCTAAACCTTTCTGGCAAAGATAACAGCATGTAGAAATACCATGTTACCTGAACAAGTGTTCTTTTAAACATGAAAATTGAATTTTTATTGACTACTATTATTACTAGGACTTCTCTGGGCATTTGATTATATATATGCTTCCCTGGTAGCTCAGCTGATAAAGAATCCGCCTGCAATGCAGGGAACCGTGGTTCGATTCCTGACTTGGGAAGATCTCGAGAGAAGGGATAGGCTACACACTCCACAATTCTTGGACTTCCCTGGTGGGCTCAGCTGGTAAAGAATCCACCTGCAATGTGGGAGACATGAATTGGGAAGATCCCCTGGAGGAAGGTATGGCAACCCACTCCTAGTATTCTTGCCTGGAGAATTCCCATGGACAGAGGAGCCTGGTGGGCTATAGTCAATGGGGTCACAAAGAGTTGGACATGGCTGAGTGACTAAGCACAGCACATATATGTATATATATACATACACACACACACACACACACACATATATATACATGCAAACTAAAATAAAATCTTCATTCCCAAGGAGCTCACAATCTAGAACTCCTTTGCCCAGTTAGGTAGGACCAAGTGCATGTATACAAAATGAGGAAATACAAAGAAATTACTGATAATTGTTTCAGTTAGAGGTCATTGCTATGAATTATAAAATTATGGACATATGCTCACATTCTTCTCTTGTAAAATAAATATGCAATTCACACATGTTTTTCCTTAGCTGTCTTTCCACTGAAGATGATAATGTGTGATATAGATGAGTCATGGAATGCTGAATACTTTGCATGGTGCACAACCCACAGCCAGTGCTAAATAAATGTTAGTTGAATAAATGGGCAGTCAATTAATATTTGAACTATAGTATATGAATGTCTTATAACTTAAATATTAGAAAAAATTTGCTCAAAATGTCCAAATTTTTATTATTACAGTGTGATAAAAATATTTTTGAAATGTCTCCAGCCACATCATTTTTTAACTCACATTTGCATGTGCTGTTCATTTCCTTTACTCATTTGATATTAACAAACGCCTTGAAGATAAAAGCATAGGAATAATATATACTTGTTCTTAAATATGAAGAATGAAAAGTCAGAAAAGTCACGTGACTTGTCCAAAGATATTGAGGGTTATGAATCTGACCTCAACTGCAGGTCTGCTGGCTCCTTGTTTAAGGCACATTTAGTGACACCTACTACCATTTCAGAAGTTTTATGACACTAAATCATCTATAAGTTTTGTATTTTCATTACTCAGCTCACTGTCCTTCTTCTTTAAGTGGTAGTCTGACAAAATAGTGAAAGAAGTAAATACTGTTAAATCGAAAAGTATGTTGGTGGTCATTGAGCACAGTGAATCATTATCCAATGTTGCTGTATTACACAGAGTTGGTGGTGGTTTAGTCATTAAGTCATGTGCAACTCTTGTGATCTCATGGACTACAGCCTACCAGGCTTCTCTGTACATGGAGAGGCATCTAAAAATGACTAACTCTAAAGTCTTTGTAAGTTTTGAGCCACCCTCCACTCTTATCTTTTAACACAGATATGGTGAATTTCCCTTAGAAAAACTTTCTGAATTGTCTCCCAAAGTCTAAGTTAGAAAATCAAAAGTTGGATCAAAACTGTCTACAGAAAATTAACTCATCAAAATTATCACAGATTTTTGAGTTCAGTGGCTTGCATAAGATGAAATGGACCTTGTGTGTGTGTGTGTGTGTGTGTGTGTGTGTGTGTGTGTGTGTGTGTTTAATACATACATATGTAAATAAAACAATTGGACTCTCTAGGCACCCAGGAAATTTTCATGTCTTTATTTTCTGTGTGTAGGTAAAAAAATGAAGCATGTTTCCTAAAAAAAAAAATAGAACATTTTAACATTTTTATCATTATTTTGCACACACCATTGTTCTTTAAATAATTTTTGCAGTTAAGCAACCTACTAATGTTTAAAAATACATTTTCCAAACAGATTATACTGTCCCAATGGCAATGGAACATGACAGGCTTTCAGATTAAATTTAACTCTGAACCAAATGATTTGACATACATTCTCTCTCCTAGAAACCAAGAAGCATCAGAGGTGGGTTTTATTTCCATTTCTTCTCACTATAATGCTCTAAAATTCTGGATTCAGCCTGACATTTTATCCTGTCTCATCTGTGAAATGGGCCTCATTACCAGAAGTAAATTCAGGTTTTATGGGACCCAAAATTTATACATTTGAAGAGGTCTTCTTTAAGAAACACAATACAAAAGTATGTACTCTATAAGGCTTTGACAGTAACCTGTGAAAGGCTTTGACAGTGACCTGTGATAAAATGGCTCTGAATCATGTTCACAGTTATGCCCTTTTCTGCTAATAGCCATACCATCTGACATTAAGGTAAGATGCTGTATATGCAGAAGGGACATTCACAGATAGCAAAGCTTTATTCTTTTACCCGTCCTGTACTTCTGAAAGAATTGATAGTTATAGTACATTCCCTGTATTGCAATCCTATCTTTCTATACATCTTGCAACTTAGCAGTCACTTTAGAAGAACAGGTTGGTTTCTACCTATAGGTGAGAGATTAAGACCACATCTACTCAGTCACCCTATTTGCATCGTGCACACCAGAAAGTAGAGAAACATGATACTGCTTATAATAAACGAAGCATTGAATTAGATATAGAAATTCCATTCACAAGCCATCTATAGAGTGTTATATGTGTGCAAAGTCACATAGGTATATAGGCAGATAAATAAAGTATCTAAAAGGTTGCTTGTACAAAGGGTAGTGTTGGTATTAGAGACAGATTGATATCTACAAGTTAAAAGTAGCACAGTCTATAAAAAATGACAGGGACTTCCTTGGCGGTCCAAAAATTAGGACTTCATGCTCTCATTGCCAAGGGCCCGGGTTTGATCCCTGATTGGGGAACTAAGATCTCACATGTGGCCAAAAAATAAAAAAAGGAAAATATAAGCTGAGAGCCTTAAAGAGTGCACAAGTGGAAACAATTCAGAACTTTACATGGAAAAAAAAGCAACCCAGTATCTCTAAGATGGAAGGCTGAGGGAGCTTGTCCCAAACACATGTACAATTAAAAAGGGGGTGACCCAGACTGAGATTTCACTGGACAAGCAGGTGTTCTGGAGTGTCTGGGATGATTTTGTGTGCCTTTGTGAGTCCAGCCTCATGGTATCATCCTCCATCAGATGAATTTTTAATAACCCAGGAGGCACTGCTGAAGTCCCAACACATCTTGAACCTGAAGCTGTTTTCAACATGTTGAGAGGCCAACCAGAATGTACTCAGATTCCTACTTTTCTTTATTAGCACCAAATATGAAAACACTGAAAGAAAGCATTTAACATAAATTCGCATAGTTGTGGCAGTTCGCCACACTAATTCAACTTGCTGCTGTCAAGCACTCTTGTTAGTCAGAGCTAAAAATAAACAGCGTTCTTCAAAATGATTCATTAGGTTATTTCCTAATCAATGGTAAATAATCCTGACAAAGTGGCATTGACTTCAATAGTTTAATAACTTCTAAAATAACAATTTTATTGTTTGCAAAGAAACTGTGCATTCAATCTTGATTTAATTTATTTGGGGTGGCAACAGTTTCTTATTAATAACAAGAAATACTGAGTGTGAACAAAAATAAAACCGATCCATCCATTTTTGACAACAGAGAGTAAATATCCACCAGTTTCACTAAATCCTCCACTGAATAACTTTCCTCCACTGCTTTGATTTCTGCCAATGGATGTGATTTGAAAAAAACTGAATTTGAGTAGAACTCTTCACTAGTCAAAAGTAAACAAAGGCTTTGATAAGAAGAAAACAAATATACATTTGATTGCCATTTATTACCAGTCAGACTCCTCAGTTTGGAATTAGGTTACACACATCTCCCTTGGGTCAGTGCCCCTTGCAGTGGCACTCCAAAATTTCTACATAGGAAATGCTCAGGGCTTGAAATCTGATTGTAAGTCAGGGAGGAGAAGGTAAAGACCTCTGCTGATGTTGCACTGACAGCTTTTACTTAGTTTGTGTATTTGTGGCAGTCAGAAACTCAAAAACCTTCCCATATCACCCCCTCGGTACTGCCAATTGTCTCTTGGTTTACCCTAAGAAGCCCACTCTTGATCTGTCTTCTCTCCTGCCAAAAGCTGGGCAGAGATGTTCATGATTGAGAAAGACTGCAAACGATCTCTCTCATTCTCTCTACAATCCATAATACGCATGGTCTTCACTGGCTTAGCTTCCTATAGGATTTGAATGCTACTCTTCCGTCTTTCATCCACTGTTCCAGGAATCAGTCATAGAAAATCCAACTCTGAATTTCTTCAGAAATATGGTTGCAAACATCATCCTTGGTTTCCAGCTGCCCTTATATAACAATAATCACCCAAAACAATGACTGGCATTCAAAAAGGACGTTCATAGATAATGTTCTAATTCTCCCCAGAAACACTGGGTCATGTCTTTGACTCTGTTCATCTTCAGATGAAACTGAGGCTTGGAGATGTTCACATACATAATAAGACTGCAGAAATAAGGAGGTGTGGTAAAGATAATAATAGGTGTTCATCAAACTGTCCTTGTGCTTCCTTCTAGGAGGCTAAGTACATTTGCCCACCTCTCTTGGAGTTAGATGGAACCAGGTTCTGGCTAGCAGAATATGGTCAGAAATGACGTGTATAACTTCCAGTGGCCTTTAAAGTCTCCCACAAAATCCTCCAAACCTTCACTTAACTTTCAGCTCCTGGCCAGAGGTAGAGATTTAAGTGAATGTCACTGATGCCTTAGGAATTGTTAGTGTCTATGCGGAATAATCCGGATCTTTGAATGTCTTCCTAAAGAAGGACACACCCTTACTCCTGCTAACACACATGGACTTGATAATGAGAACAAAAACTTTATTAAGAAAGCTGATGGAAGTTTTAGGATTTTTTTTTGTTAAAGTAGGTGGAGCATCCTTGCTAGTACAGTAGAGCCGGTACTGTCAGCCTTTCCCACCTTATTCAGCTCCATGTGCTACCTTGCACTTCACACTCTAGGGATGACAACTTACCAGGACATCATTCTCAGGTTCACCTGCCACCAAACTCTCAGTTTTCCTCCAAGTTTTACTTGTAAATGCTGTCTCTAGGGTAATGCTATCATTGCTGCCACTTTTTCCCTCTGTTCTCATTACATGTTGTTTATCCCTAAAACCTGGTAAGTTTCATGAGAATTTCCAAGCACATGGTTGTGAGCAAGTCACTTTCCCTCTCTGAGCTTCCACTTATGTGCCAAGCCCTGCCTGACCTTTTCTCTTAATCCTCACAACATTTGAAATGACACTAGCAGGATTTTCAGTTTAAGATGGCGAAATGGAGACCTAGAGAATTGTCTGAAGCTCCACAGCTGTTATATAGCAGAATCTCGGTTTTTATAGGATTGAATCATAAGATTTTATCCCCATGACTGTCCATTTCACTGTCTGCAGAGCAGGGGTCTAAATAATTACAGTATCCCCCGTACTGAATATCCTGCTGTATCCAGTGTATAGGGATAAATGGATCAGAACCAGAATCAAGTTCCTCTGATTCCAAGCCTTTCCTCTACTATGTTATACTGCCCCCTACTACAGATGCTTTTGAACTGTGGTGTTGGAGAAGACTCTTGAGAGTCCCTTGGACTGCAAGGAGATCAAACCAGTCAATCCTAAAGGAAATCAACCCTGATATTCATTGGAAGGACTGATGCCAAAGCTGAAACTCCAATACTTTGGCCACCTGATGCGAAGAACTGACTCATTGGAAAAGACCCTGATGCTGGGAAAGATTGAAGGCAGGAGGAGAAGGGGACAACAGAGGATGAGGTGGTTGGATGGCATCACTGACTCAATGGACATGAGTTTGAGCAAGCTCCAGGAGTTGGTGATGGACAGGGAAGCCTGGCATGCTGCAGTCCGTGGGGTCGCAAAGAGTCGGACATGACTGACTGAACTGAACTACAGATGCAAATTTATCACAGAAACAAGTGCTTCCTTCATATCTGCTACATAGTAAGCATCGAGTAAATATTGGTGAATGAATTAAAGGGATCACAATAGCTGATGCAAGTATTATAGCAAAACAACAACAAAATCTAATCTTTATAACTACAAATTCCCTCCCAGGAAGATGGAGTCTATCAAATAGAAATACATTTTATACTTCTGAATATTTTTGTGGATCTCAGAGATGCAGGCTTGAGGATCAAGCCTGAAGATAGACAAACAAATCTGCATAAGAGAAGGTAAGAATCTGAAGTTCTCAGAGCAATTATGGATGGAGGGGGGAGGTGAGGAGAAGTAGGAGGGGAGAGAAGGAGAAAGCAACTGGGGTGGCACAGTGGTGTGAGGTTAGAGGCAACATGGGAGAAGAGTGTTGATGAACACCCGGAGAAGGGTGGCCAGTGCACATTTTCAGAATAGGAATGTCTACTGTTGAACTTGACACTGTGAACACTAAAAATGCAAATTCCTCCTCCATAGCTCTATAATTTCAAAATTCTGCATCAAGTCTACTAGCTTTTCAAAGAGTTTCTGGCTTCTTTGCTGGAAAATGCATCTGTGATTCACATCTGAGTTGATTCTAGGAGGGAATAGAAAGACAGGACTCCTAGAAGCAGAATCCCAACATCAATGCTGCACATGAGAAAGGACGTTCTCCACTGATTGGCAAAAGTCGTAGAAAGGGTGTCAGATGACCAGAAGATATATCATAGGAGTTCACGTCCATTCATCATACACCCAATGTCTTGGTGACGCCTGCTGATCACTGGGTTACTGAAAGTATTAGAGAGTCCTAATTTTTATAACATAGCAGAGAACTAAAGGCAGGTTTGCCATCAATGGAATGAGATGCTGCAAGAAAAAAAAAAAAGTCATCTTCGGCATGGGCAATGAATTACAAAGAGCTAAATATACTTTTGTGGAGGGATGCTGAGGGAAAGAAGTTAGATATTTTAACACATTTCCTGAGAGGAGATGGAAAAAAAAAAGGCTTGTGTAACTCACATTGAAGTGAGCAAGGAACAGCAAAACAGCAATTTCTCCCTTCATGCAGGATGAGGAGGCATGCTCATCTAGGAAGTAAGCAACCGTAAAGTTACAGCCTCGTGCACCGTGGAGGGAGAGACTTCCAGGCAGCAATCAGTAGGGAATGCATCTTTCCAGGGCCTTGCATTTAAAACTGCCTCCATGACAGCGGCATTGCGCCTTCATTTGAATGTATAGGCAGTGGTACAGGCGTTGGCAGAACTGAAAGTCACATCTCCAGCATTCACACAGATTGCCTAATTAGCAGTGAAGAGCAGAAACCGTTAGGGCACCAGTAATATCTGCACTTTCAAGGCAGAGGTTCCCACACATGCCGACACAGAGGTGAAAGCTCTCTGCAATGCGTCTGCTCGAGGCAGCCGACACTCCGATGTGGACATGATCTACATATGCACCTGCAGAACCCGGAGGCCCACTGCAGATCAGCCACGCTCCTGGTGCAGCAGGCCCCAGTTCACCGTGCTGGGGCCTTTGGTACAATTTTGCTTTCTGGGCATTCAGCAGCATCCTTATGCTCTGCTTACCCACCTCTTTCATGTCTATTTTTAAAAGATGGAAACAGTTAACAGCAACAAACAACATCAGCTTTCCCTTCTGTTCCCAGTCTGGGAAAGGCACCATGTGAATCGGACCTTGAAGGGCTGAGCATGCCAGCCTGACACTCAGTTTCCTAGCTGAGATCCAGCTCTGATCGCCTGGACAGAAACAATAGGAGAGCTCCCTGTGTGTCTCAGCCAGCACTCCCCTGTAACTTGTGCCATTGAGAAATGGGCAGGGAGGCACCCCCTCCCCCTGCCTCCCCTCCCAGCCTTCTGCTATTCTAGTTAACGATCAGGGGACTGGAAGGAGACAGGAAGACATGAGAGGGAAAAAAATGCTCAGCAGTTTAGCACCGATGATCACAAGCAGCTCCGACTGTCTAATCACGGGATCGGCCCTACTTGAAAGGCAGCCTGAGTAGAGGGTTACCATCTATTCTGGGAGGCCCAGCCACCTGCCATTATGAGGGGGATGCCAGTCCTGTCACTGTCACGAGAGAACGCACAACACAACCTCTGGAGTCTAGCATTACAAAGGGACGGCAAAGGCCCCTTGATTCGCTCAGGGAAGGAGCCAGGAGATGCCTCTTGATGTTTTTGTCCAGGTTCGGCTCATCAGGGGCTTCCTTTGTGGCTGAGCTGGTAAACAATCTGCTGCAGTGTGGGAGACCTGGGTTCGATCCCTGGGTTGGGATGATCCCCTGGAGAAGGGAAAGGCTACCCACTCCAGTATTATGGCCTGGAGAATTCCATGGACTGTATAGTCTATGGGGTCGCAAAGAATCGGACACAACTGAGCAACTTTCACTTTCAGCTCATCACTTCACAGGACCAGCTCTGTGAAGCCTCCTCGGTCTCTGCAGCTCACAGCAATCTCTTCTCCCTCCAGATAAGAGACTTCTGACCCAGTGGCTACAATGTGAGCAGCAGTGCGGTGCAGTGGTTCTCGTCCATCAGGTAGTGCTCCTCACATTCCTATTCAATGTTTGGAGGGTGAACCTTTCCCCCTCTCTCCCTGCACACTGGCAGCTAGCTATAAAATTACTCCCTTTAGGTAGGAGTCACGTCTCTTCCTCCATCTCTTCACAATCTTCTCTCCGCATGAGGAAGAGCCAGTCATCTCATGGGTTAGACAGTAAGATTCAGACTCACAAACCTCCCCAGTGAGAGGGGAGAATGAATGAAATGTCTGTGCTCACTTGCGCCCTCTACCTGAAGTTCTCTCTACACTGTGAGGCAGCTGGGATCCTCTAGGCACAGGGATCTCAGTTCCAAATACTCCCAAGTGCAGGGCCCAGGGTCTAGACTTGCCAAGAAGAAATAGGAGGCCTGTTTTATGTCAAGTCAGCTACTTCAGTCATGAGAGCAGATCTTTGTATTTCCTGACTTCAGTGCGTATTTCTCAGGGCAGACTATGGAACTGTTGGGAAAGAGGAAATATTCCTCTGCCCTTTTAGTTTCTTCTAACTGGTCTAAGAATTAGATTGACATAAGACAGATTAAGAGGAATAAAAATCACACAAAAGTTAAAAAAACATGTATACCTGGGAGAGATCCAGGAGAACTGAGTAACTCAACAAAATGGCTGAAAACTTCACCTTAAACACCATCTTTAGCCAAAGACAAAAGAGGTAGTGATTTGGGACTTCAAAAGGGGGAGAAGGCAATTCACAAGGAGATGGAAAAGCAAATGTTTGGTAAATAAATGTTTGCTGGGCCATGCAGAGACAATGGGACACAGAGAGGAATTTTAACAAGCAGACTTGGCTAGGTCTGTCCCTGTCTACACACCTAGTTCATACTACAGTCGTATATGTGAGAATAGGTCCCTTCTTGGAACAGGTCCTCCATCCATATTCTTTAGATAGTTAGCCGGGAGATCAAAGATTCTTCCTGAGTCCTTTGGGCCTTGATTGTTTGCAGCTTTAAACAACCTACACATCAAAGAGACATTCTTGGACGGCAAATTTCGCTCCTTTACAGAAAAAAATTAAAGAAAAAAAAAAAGCCCCCAAAACACTATTCCACCTTAGACCCAGCAACAGATCATTTTAAGCTATAAGAACTTGAGATCTAAATGGCTTATATAATTGCTCACTTGTTTCTTAACCCCTATGTTTCAGTTTCTTTAGCCTAATTTATTACATTTACAATATCTCTAGGCAGGAACTGTATCATCTTTTTTTTAAATCAAGACAAGGTATAGGGATAAGAATGTTCAATAATGTATCAACACACAGGGGATTTAAATCTACTAGTGTATTATTTGAAAATAATTAAAAGTAACTTTCTGTAAGGCAGGTACCATAAAGGGCACTTTTATTTCACAACACACTGAATTTTCATCACTACTAAATAGGAACTCTCATATCCATTGTAAAGGCAATAAACAGTCCGAGAGTACTAAGGCAAATTGCTGAACTTCACACAACCAGAATGTGGCCAAGCTGGAATCTGAGCAAAGCTTTCTCTAAGTCAGCTTTTTGCATTTGCCCACATTCTCTTACAATAGGTTGGAAAATTTCCTAATGATCTTCTAATCAGGAAAGAGGACAACCCTCCCCCCCCACCATCTTTGCATGGCGACACCACTCCACGAAGAACGACAGTGGCAAAAGAGCTAATCCTAAGGCCCCGAGAGCCCATCATGGCATTTGGCACAAAGTGGGTATTTAATAGATTCTTGTAGGTTGAACAATAATGACAAATTCTACCCAAAGAAAAAATAAAGCCTGCCTCCATGTATTTTATAAACTATTGAGTTGCATTCCACTGGAAGGGATCTATTATTCTTAAGACCAAAAAAAGAAAATAAAAAAAGTAGTATTTTTCAAAAGATTCAAAAAAATGTATCTAAAATCATCTAATTTCTGGTTTTCCTCCTACTGTGTTTGCTACTGTAACTGCTGTGGCCTTCAGGGTCTTCTTCTATACAGGGAGGTTATTAATTATACCTGGCTCATCTTATAAGGTTGCAGACAGAGAGAAAATCCTTCTAAGGTATGCATCTATCACAGCACTTATGAGAGTGTGATGTCATTATGTGGCTGCCTCCCACACTAGATTTGAAATCTTTAAAGCCAAAAAAAAAAAAAAAATTCTACTTTGTGTTCACAGTATCTCACAATATAAAAATCATTAAGTAATGATATAATTAATTAATAAAATAGTGAATATGCATTTCTCATAGAAGAGCATTATGGCATTTATTTATATACTTATTGTGTGCATATACAAGTCTATGTATTGCATATTATTGATCCATATCTATAACTACATTTGTCCTTTGTATCTGCAAGTTCTGTATTTGTGGATGCAACCAACCATGGATCAAACAATATATGGGAAAAAGAATTCCAGAACGCTCCATAAAGCAAAACTTGAATTGGCCATGCACTGGCAACTATTTCCACAGTATTTACACTGTATCTACAGACCTCTTTCTATTGTGTTTCACAGATACTATGTTCTTTTGCTTGTTTGTTTGTTTTACCAATTGAAGTTTTATGGAAAATCTGTGCTGTCAGATGATTAGTATTTTTAACAGTATTTTTAATTTACAGTATGTACATGTTAAGCATAGTGCAATTGCATACTTAACAGACTACAGAACAGTGCAACCATAACTTTTACATGCTCTGGGAAACCAAGAAATACGTGTGACTCACTGTATTGTAACCTTCACTTTATTGCAGCAGTCTGGAAGTGAACCCATAATATCTCCACAGTGTTCCAGTATTTACAAGCATTTACAGAGATCATTTACATTATGTTAGGTGTTATATGTGGGCTAGAGAGGATTTATCCCTTCATGGATCACAGCATTGTGGTGGCAAACGGGCTTGCATAACTCAATGAAGCTATGAGCCATGCCATGCAGGGCCACCCAAGATGGACAGGTCATAGTGAAGAGTTCTGACAAAACATGGTCCACTGGAGAAGGAAATGGCAACCCACTCCAGTAGTTTTACCAAGAGAACCCCATGGACATTAAAAAATACAAAAATATATGACACGGGAAGATGAGTTCCCCAGGTGGGAAGGTGTCCAATATGCTACTGGGGAAGAGTGGAGAAATAGCTCCAGAAAGAATGAAGCAGGCTGGGCCAAAGCAGAAATGATGTTCAGTTGTGGATGTGTCTGGTGGTGGAAGTAAAGTCTGATGCTGTAAAGAACAATATTGCATAGGAATCTGGAATGTTAGGTCCATGAATCAAGGTAAACTGAATGTGGTCAGGAAGGATGCAAGATAAACCATTGACATCTTAGGAATCAGTGAACTAAAATGGACAGGAATGGGTGAATTTAATTCAGAGGACCATTATATCTACTACTGTGGACAAATCCCTTAGAAGAAATGGAGTAGCCTTCATAGTCAACAAAAGAATCTGAAATGCAGTACTCGGGTGCAAGCTCAAAAACAACAGGTGGTGGTGACCAAATCCATCGCAAAGAAAAGAAATGCAAGAATGCAAAGTGGTTGTCTGAGGAGGCTTTACAAATAGCTGAGGAAAGAAGAGAAATGAAAGGCAAGGGAGAAAGGGAAAGATATACCCAACTGAATACAGAGTTTGAGAGAAGAGCAAGGACAGAAAAGAGGGCCTTCTTGAAAGAACAGTGCAAAGAAATAGAGGAAAACAATAGAATGGGAAAGACTAGAGATCTCTTCAAGAAAACTGGATATCAAGGGACATTTCATACAAGGATGGGCATGATAAAGGACAGAAATGGTAAGGACTTAACAGAAGCTAGAAGAGACTAAGAAGAGGTGGCAAGAATACACAGAACTATAAAAAAGAAAAATTCTTAATAACTGGGATAACCACGATGGTGTGGCCACTCACCTAGAGACAATTATCCTGGGATGTCATGTCAAGTGGGCCTTAGGGAAGTATTACTATGAACAAAGCTAGTGGAGGTGATAGAATTCCAGCTGAGCTATTTAAAATCCTAAAAGGAGAGAGGAGCTAAGATGGCGGAGGAATAGGACGGGGAGACCACTTTCTCCCCTACAAATTCATCGAAAGAACATTTGAATGCTGAGCAAACTCCACAAAACAACTTCTGATCGCTAGCAGAGGACATCAGGCACCCAGAAAAGCAGCCCATCATCTTCGAAAGGAGGTAGGACAAAATATAAAAGATAAAAAGAGAGACAAAAGAGCTAGGGATGGAGACCCGTCCCAGGAAGGGAGTCGTAATAGAGGAAGTTTCCAAACACCAGGAAACCCTCTCACTGGCGGGTCTGGGGGAAGTTTTCGAATCTTGGAGGGCAACCTAACTGGGAGGAAAAATAAATAAAACCCACAGATTACATGCCTAAAAGCAACTCCCAGCAGAAAAGTACCCCAGATGCCCGCATCCACCACCAGCAAGTGGGGGCGGAACGGAGAGGAGCGGGCGGCATTGCTTAGGGTAAGGACTGGGCCTGAATGCCCTGAGGGCAATCGGAGGGAGCTAACATGAGATAGCAACTTAAACTGTGGGATAGCAAGAGAGAGAGAGAAAATTAACCAGCCCGAACACACTGCGGCCGTTTGCAGAACAAAGGAAGAACTGAGCAATCCCAGAGAAGAGCTAGCCGGCTGCGGACCGGCCCATCCCCCGCCGGAGGCAGGAGGCAGAGGGGAGGGGAAAGGGGCAAACTCAGCCCCAGAGACAGCATCCCCTACCAAACTGCAAACAGGCTCCCAGTTTCTAACCAAAGACTTCCTGAGATTCTGGATGGTTGACATCCGCTGGGAGGGTCATGGCTAGAGACCAGCTCCCCAGAACAGACACAAGGCGCACCCAACTGGTGCGCGTGGAAACTGAGGCTGGGACCGCGGAGGGGAGAAGGCGCACCGCACCCGGGGAGAGTGTGCCCGTCAAGCTCCTGGCTGCCTGAGCTGCTCGGGCTGGGGAAGGCACACAACGCAGGCCCAACCGAGTCTGTGCTTTTGTGGAGTACCCAAAAACTGGAACCGCATGCAACGCAGGGCCCACTCCCTATAGAGCAGCCTGGAGCCTGAGCAGTGTAGACGGGGAAAGCACACACCCGTGAGTGGGGGCAAACCCAGTGTGGCCGGAACACTGCGAGTGCTCCCCACACAGGCCAGTGACATTTGTCTGCAGCGCCCCTCCCTCCCCGCAGCACGACTGAACAAGCGAACCTGAACAAGAGACCACCTCCACCCGCCTGTGTCAGGGCGGAAATTAGACACTGAAGAGACCAGCAAACAGAAACCAAATAAACAAAGGGAACCTCTTCAGAAGTGACTGGCGCAGCAGATCAAAATCCCTGTATTTAATACCGACTATACACTGGAAGGGGCCGATAGCTATCGAGAAGTGTAAGCTGGAATGAGGAGCTATCTGAAACTGAACCAAACCCACACTGACCACAACAGCTCCAGAGAAATTCCTAGATATATTTTTACTTTTTTTTTTTTTTTTTAATTAAAAAATTTTTTTTTTTTTTTTTTAAAATTTTTTCTCTTTTATTTTCTTTTAAAATTCCCTATTACTCCTCTATTACTCCTTAACTTTCATTTTCATATATTTTTACACTTTTTTCTTTTATTTTCTTTTAAAGTCCTCTATTACTCCTCTATTACTCCTTAATTTTCATTTTCATTTCACTATAACCTTACAAAAATAGAGGCCTTATTTTTAAACCAAACTTCATATATATTTCTTAAATTTTTTGTGTCTTTGTTTTTGTTTTTAATATTGTATTTTTAAGAGTCTAACCTCCACTCTAGATTTTTAATCTTTGTTTTTCAGTATTTGATATCAATTTTGGACATTTAAGAATCCAATATTCAGTACCATTTTTACTCAGGAGTGTGTTGATTACTCTCTCCCACTTTTGACTCTCTGTTTTCTCCCTCAGATCACCTCTATTTCCTCCCTCCCCCTTCTCTTCCCAATCCAATTCTGTGAATCTCTGTGGGTGTCTGGGCTACGGAGAACACTTACAGAACAGAGAACTGCGTAGATCTGTCTCTCTCCTCTTGAGTCCCCCTTTTTCTCCTGCTCACCTCTATCTCCCTCCTCCCTCTCCTCTTCATATAACTCTGTGAACCTCTCTTGGTGCCCCTCAATCTTTTCACCATTAACCTAGAAGTTTTATTATCAATGCTGTATAGTTGGAGAAGTCTTGAGACCACTGGAAGAATAAGACTGAAATTCAGAGGCAGGAGACTTAAGCCCAAAACCTGAGAACACCAGAAAACTCCCGACTAAAGGGAACATTAAGTAATAAGAGATCATCCAAAAGCCTCCGTACCTACACTGAAACCAACCACCACGCAAGAGCCAATAAGTTCCAGAGTAAGACATACCACACAAATCCTCCAGCAATGCAGGAACATAGCCCTGAGCATCAACATACAGGCTGCCCAAAGTCACACCTAACACATAGACCCATCTCAAAACTCATTACTGGACACTCCATTGCACTCCAGAGAGAAGAAATCCAGTTCCACACACCAGAACACTGACGCAAGCTTCCCTAACCAGGAAACCTTGACAAGCAAATCGTCCAACCCCACCCACTGGTAGAAACCCCCACAGTAAAAAGGAGTGACAGACCACCAGAATACAAAAAGGCCACTCCAGACACAGCAATCTAAACAAGATGAAAATGCAGAGAAATACCCAGCAGGTAAAGGAACATAAAAAATGCCCCCCAAGCTTAACAAAAGAGGAGGAGATGGGGAATCTACCTGAAAAAGAACTTAGAATAATGATAATAAAAATGATCCAAAATCTTGAAAACAAAATGGAGTTACAGATAAATAGCCTGGAGACAAAGATTGAGAAAATGCAAGAAATGTTTAATAAGGACCTAGAAGAAATAAAAAAAGAGTCAATTAAAAATGAATAATGCAATAAATGAGATCTTAAACACTCTGGAGGGAAGCAACAGTAGAATAACAGAGGCAGAAGATAAGATAAGTGAGGTAGAAGATAAAATGTTGGAAATAAATGAAGCAGAGAGGAAAAAAGAAAAAAAAGAATTAAAAGAAATGAGGACAACCTCAGAGACCTCTGGGACAATGTGAAATGCCCCAACATTCGAATCATAGGAGTCCCAGAAGAAGAAGACAAAAAGAAAGGCCATGAGAAAATACTCGAGGAGATAATAGCTAAAAACTCCCCCCAAATGGGGAAGGAAATAGCCACCCAAGTCCAAGAAACCAAGACAGTCCCAAACAGGATAAAGTCAAGGCGAAACACCCCAAAATACATATTAATCAAATTAACAAAGATCTATCACAAAGAACAAATATTAAAAGCAGCAAGGGAGAACAACAAATAACACTCAAAGAGATTCCCATAAGTATAACAGCTGATCTATCAATAGAAACCCTTCAGGCCAGAAGGCAATGGCAGGACATACTTAAAGTAATGAACATAATAACCTACAACCTAGATTACTGATTACCCAGCAAGGATCTCATTCAGATATGAAGGAGAATTCAAAAGCTTCACAGACAAGCAAAAGCTGAGAGAATTCAGCACCACCAAACCAGCTCTTCAACAAATGCTAAAGGATCTTCTCTAGACAGGAAACACAGAAAGGTTGTATAAATGTGAACCCAAAACAACAAAGTAAATGGCAACATGGCCATACTTGTCAATAATCACCTTAAATGTAAATGGGTTGAATGCCCCAACCAAAAGACAAAGACTGGCTGAATGGATACAAAAGCAAGACCCCTATATATGCTGTCTACAAGAGACCCACCTCAAAACAAGGGACACATACAGACTGAAAGTGAAGGGCTGGAAAAAAATATTTCACACAAATGGAGACCAAAAGAAAGCAGGAGTCGCAATACTCATATCAGATAAAATAGACTTCAAAATAAAGGCTGTGAAAAGAGACAAAGAAGGACACTACATAATGATCAAAGGATCAATCCAAGAAGAAGATATAGCAATTATAAATATATATGCACCCAACATAGGAGCACCGCAATATGTAAGGCAAATGCTAATGAGTATGAAAGGGGAAATTAACAGTAACACAATAATAGTGGGAGACTTCTATATCCCACTCACAACTATGGATTAGATCAAATAAACAGAAAATTAACAAGGAAACACAAACTTTAAATGACACAATGGACCAGCTAGACCTAATTGATATCTATAGGACATTTCACCCCAAAACAATCAATTTAACCTTTTTTCTCAAATGCACTTGGAACCTTCTCCAGAATAGATCACATCCTGGGCCATAAACCTAGCCTTGGTAAATTCAAAAAAATTGAAATAATTCCAGTCATTTTTTCTGACCACAATGCAGTAAGCCTAGTTCTCAATTACAGGAAAAAAAAATACTAAAAATTCCAACATATGGAGGCTAAATAGCATGCTTCTGAATAACCAACATATCATAGAAGAAATCAAAATATAAATCAAAATATGCATAGAAATGAATGAAAATGAAAACACAACAACCCAAAACCCATGGGACACTGTGAAATCAGTGCTAAGGGGAAGGTTCATAGCATTACAGGCTTATCTCAAGAAACAAGAAAAAAAGTCAAATAAATAACCTAACTCTACACCTAAAGCAACTAGAAAAGGAAGAAATGAAGAACTCCAGGGTTAGTAGAAGGAAAGAAATCTTAAAAATTAGGGCAGAAATAAATGCAAAAGAAACTAAAGAGACCATAGCAAAAATCAACAAAGTTAAAGCTGGTTTTTTGAAAACATAAACAAAATTGACAAACCGTTAGCAAGACTCACTAAGGAATAAAGGGAGAAGAATCAAATTAACAAAATTGGAAATGAAAATAGAGAGATCACAACAGACAACACTGAAATACAAAGGATCATAAGAGACTACTACCAGCAGCTCTATGCCAATAAAATGGACAACTTGGAAGAAATGGACAAATTCTTAGAAAAGTACAACTTTCCAAAACTGAACCGAGGAAGAAATAGAAAATCTTAACAGACCCATCACAAGCACAGAAATGAAACTGTAATCAGAAATCTTCCAGCAAACAAAAGCCCAGGACCAGATGGCTTCACAGCTGAATTCTACCAAAAATTTAGAGAAGAGCTAACACCTATCTTACTCAAACTCTTCCAGAAAATTGCAGAAGGGAAACTTCCAAACTCATTCTGAGGCCACCATCACCCTAATACCAAAACCAGACAAAGATGCCACAAAAAAAAAGAAAGAAAGAAAAAAGAAAACTACAGGCCAATATCACTGATGAACATAGATGCAAAAATCCTTAACAAAATTCTATCAAACAGAATCCAACAACATATTAAAAAAATCATACATCATGACCAAGTAGGCTGTATCCAAGGAATGCAAGGATTCTTTAATATCCACAAATCAATCAATGTAATACACCACATTAACAAATTGAAAGATAAAATCCATATGATTATCTCAATAGATGCAGAAAAAGCCTTTGACAAAATTCAACATCCATTTATGATTAAAACTCTCCAGAAAGCAGGAATAGAAGGAACATACCTAAACATAATAAAAGCTATATATGACAAACCCACAGCAAGCATTACCCTCAATTTTGAAACTTTGAAAGCATTTCCCCTAAAATCAGGAATAAGACAAGAGTGCCCCTCTCATCACTACTATTCAACATAGTTTTGGAAGTTTTGGCCACAGCAATCAGAGCAGAAAAAGAAATAAAATTAATCCAGATAGGAAAAGAAGAAAATGTGAAACTCTCACTATTTGCAGATGATATGATCCTCTACATGGAAAGCCCTAAAGACTCTACCAGAAAATTACTAGAGCTAATCAATGAATATAGTAAATTTGCAGGATGTAAAATTAAGACACAGAAATCCCTTGCATTCCTATACACTAACAATGAGAAAACAGAAAGAGAAATTGAGGAAACAATACCATTCACCATTGCAACAAAAAGAATAAAATACTTAGGAGTATATCTACCTAAAGAAACAAAAGACCTATATATAGAAAACTATAAAACACTGATGAAAGAAATCAAAGAGGACACAAACAGATGGAGAAATATACCATGTTCATGGATTGGAAAAATCAATATTGTCAAAATGACTATACTACCCAAAGCAATCTATACATTCAATGCAATCCCTATCAAGCTACCAATGGTATTCTTCACAGAACTAGAACAAATAATTTCACAATTTATATGGAAATACAAAAAACCTCGAATAGCCAAAGCAATCTTGAGAAAGAAGAATGGAACTGGAAGAATCAACCTGCCTGACTTCAGGCTCTACTACAAAGCCACAGTCATAAAAACAGTATGGTACTGTCACAAAGACAGAAATATAGATCAATGGAACAAAATAGAAAGCCCAGAGATAAATCCACAGACCTACGGACACCTTATCTTCGACAAAGGAGGCAAGAGTATACAATGGGAAAAAGACAACGTCTTAACAAGTGGTGCTTTGAAAACTGATCAACCATTTGTAAAAGATTGAAACTACACTTTCTAACACCATACACAAAAATAAACTCAAAATGGATTAAAGATCTAAATGTAAGACAAGAAACTATAAAACTCCTAGAGGAGAACATAGGCAAAACACTCTCTGACATAAATCACAGCAGGATCCTCTATGACCAACTTCCCAGAATATTGGAAATAAAAACAAAAATAAACAAATGGGACCTAATTAAACTTAAAAGCTTTTGCACAACAAAGGAAACTATAAGCAAGGTGAAAAGACAGCCCTCAGATTGGGAGAAAATAATAGCAAATGAAACAATGGACAAAGGATTAATCTCAAAAATATACAATCAGCTCCTGCAGCTCAATTCCAGAAAAATAAATGACCCAATCAAAAAATGGGCCAAAGAACTAAACAGACATTTCTCCAAAGAAGTCATACAGATTGCTAACAAGCACATGAAAAGATACTCAACATCACTCATTATCAGAGAAATGCAAATCAAAACCGCAATGAGGTACCATTACACACCAGTCAGGATGGCTGCTATCCAAAAGTCTACAAGCAATAAATGCTGGAGAGGGTGTGGAGAAAAGGGAACCCTCTTACATTGTTGGTGGGAATGCAAACTAGTACAGCCGCTATGGAGAACAGTGTGGAGATTTCTTAAAAAGCTGGAAATAGAACTGCCATATGACCCAGCAATCCCACTTCTGGGCATACACACTGAGGAAACCAGATCTGAAAGAGACATGTGCACCCCAATGTTCATCACAGCACTGTTTATAATAGCCAGGACATGGAAGCAACCTGTATGTCCATCAGCAGACGAATGGATAAGGAAGCTTTGGTACATATACACCATGGAATATTACTCAGCCATTAAAAAGAATTCATTTGAATCAGTTCTAATGAGGTGGATGAAACTGGAGCCCATTATACAGATTGAAGTAAGCCAGAAAGATAAGGACCAATACAGTATACTAACGCATATATATGGAATTTAGAAAGATGGTAATGATAACCCTATATGCAAAACAGAAAAAGAGACACAGATGTACAGAACAGACTTTTGGACTCTGTGGGAGAAGGCGAGGGTGGGATGTGTCGAGAGAACAGCATCAAAACATGTATATTATCAGGGTGAAACAGATCACCAGCCCAGGTTGGATGTATGAGACAAGTGCTCAGGGCTGGTGCACTGGGAAGACCCAGAGGGATGGGGTGGGGAGGGAGGTGGGAGGGGGGTTCAGGATGGGGAATACATGTAAATCCATGACTGATTCATGTCAATGTATGGCAAAAACCACTACAATATTGTAATTAGCCTCCAACTAATAAAAATAAATGGAAAAAAATTCAGAATGACCTTTTTAAATATAAAATATATATAGAAAAGAAATAAAAATATTCTATTCAGAAAAAAATAAATAAAATTTAGATAAAAACAAAAAATAAAATAAAATAAAATCCTAAAAGATGATGCTATTAAAGTGCTGCACTCAACATGCCAGCAAATTTGGAAAACACAGAAATCTCCACAGGACTGGAAAAGGTCACTTTTCATTCTAATCCCAAAGAAAGACAATGACAAAGAATGTTCAAACTATCCTACAATTGTGCTCATTTCACATGCTAGCAGAGTGATGCTCAAAATCTTTCAAGCTAACCCTCAGCTGTATGTGAACCAAGAACTTCTGGCTGTACAAACTGAGTTTAGAAAAGGCAGAGGAACCAGAGATCAAATTGCCAACATTCTCTGGATCATAGAGAAAGCAAGGGAATTCCAGAAAAACATCTACTTCTACTTCATTGACTATGCTAAAGCCTTTGACTATGTGGATCACAAAAAACTGTGGGAAATTCTTAAAGAGATGGGAATAGCAGACCACCTTACCTACCTCTTTAGAAACCTGTACACAGGTCAAGAAGCAACAATTAGAACCAGATATGGAACAATGAACTGGTTCCAAATTGGGAAAGGAGTGCATCAAGACTGTATACTGTCACCCTGCTTATTTAACTTATACACAGAGTTCAGTTCAGTTCAGTTCAGTTGCTCGGTCATGTCCGACTCTTTGTGACCCCATGTACTGCAGCACGCCAGGCCTCCCTGTCCATCACCAACTCCCAGAGTTTACTCAAATTCATGTCCATTGAGTCGGTTATACCATCCAACCATCTCATCCTCTGTCCTCCCCTTCCCCTCCTGCCCTCAGTCTTTCCCAGCATCAGGGTCTTTTCAAATGAGTCAGCTTTTCACATCAGGTGGCCAAACTACTGGAGTTTCAGCTTCAACATTAGTCCTTCCAATGAATATTCAGGACTGATTTCCTTTAGGATGGACTGGTTAGATCTCCTTGCAGTCCAAGGGACTCTTAAGAGTCTTCTCCAACACCACAGTTCAAAAGCATCAATTCTTTGGTGCTCAGCTTTCTTTATAGTCCAACTCTCACATCCATACATGACTACTGGAAAAACCATAGCTTTGACTAGACAGACCTTTGTTGGCAAAGTAACATCTCTGCTTTTTAATATGCTGTCTAGGTTGGTCATAACTTTTCTTCCAAGGAGTAAGCATCTTTTAATTTCATGGCTGCAGTCACCATCTGCAGTGATTTTGGAGCCCCCCAAAATAAAGTCTGCCACTGTTTCCACTGTTTCTCCATCTATTTGCCATGAAGTGATGGGGCCAGATGCCATGATCTTGTTTTCTGAATGTTGAGCTTTAAGCCAACTTTTTCACTCTCCTCTTTCACTTTGATCTCTGGTTCCTCTGCCATTTCTAAATCCAGCTTAAAATTCTGGAAGCTCATGGTTCACATATTTTTGAAGCCTGGTTTGGAGAATCTTGAGCATTACTTTACTAGCTTGTGAGATGAATGCACCCTGCTTATTTAACATATATGCAGAGTACATCATGCGAAATGCCAGGTTGGATGAATCAAAAACTGGAATGAAGATCACTGGGAGAAGCATCAAAAACGTCAGATATGCAGATGATATCACTCTAATGGCAGAAAGTGAAGAGGAACTAAAGAGCTTTTTGATGAGGGTGAAAGAGGAGAGTGAAGAAGCTGCCGTGAAACTCAACTTTAAAAAAACAAGATAATGACCTCCAATCCCATAACTTCATGGCAAAAAGAAAGGGAAAAAACTGAAACAGTGACAGACTTTATTTTCTTGGGCTCCAAAATCACTGTGGACAGTGACTATATCCATGAAATTAAAAGACATTTGCTCCTTGGAAGAAAAGCTATGACAAACCTAGACAGTGTATTAAAAAGCAGAGACATCACTTTGCCAGCAAAGTTATATAATCAAAGCTATGGTTTTTCCAGTAGTCACACAAACAGATGTGAGTTTTAGACCATAAAGAAGTCTGAGCACTGGAGAATAGATGCTTTCGAACTGTGGTGTTGAAGAAGACTCTTGAGAGTCCCTTCGAATGCAAGGAGATCAAATCAGCCCATCCTAAAAGAAATCGGCCCTCAATATTCAGAGGATGAGATGTTTAGATAGCATCACTGACTCAGTGGACATGAATTTGAGCAAATTCTGGCAGATAGTGGATGACAGGGAAATCTGTCATGCCGCAGTCCATGGGGTTGCAAAGAATTGGATACAACCTAACCACCAAACAACAAGAGAGGATTTAAGGTATATAGGAGGATATACATAGGCTATATGCAAATATTAAACTATTTTAGATAAGGGACTTGGGCATCCATGGATTTTCATATCCGCAGGGGTCCTGGAAGCAGTCTTCCATGTATGACTGTATGTACATGTAACTATGTCCATGTATATATTCATATGTACATATATATAAAACAAAGTGATTGAAATGTTTCTGAATTGAGTTATTTCCCATTGAAAATTTTACTTTTAAATAATTTTTCCTTCTTCCCGTTCTCCACCAGCTGAATTCAGGTCCCAGTTGCTGTCACAAAGGAGTGGACAGAACTCCCACCCCCGCCCTTTTTTTATATAATGAAAGTGCCTTAGCATGGTTGCAGCTGTCACCACTACAGTGAGCTGGTTTACAGATGTTTTCCACTGAGCGTCACAATAAAGAGATCCTTGTGCTAAAAAAAAAAAAAAAAAAAAAAAAAAAAAATAATAATAATTTTTAATGGTCAGCTTCTCTGCCACCATCACACAACACTTCACCAACTGTGCATTTGATGATGATTGCACAGCTCTGGAAATTTATTAAAAAAAAAAGAATTGCATACATAAAATATTTTGATGATATGTGAGTTATACCTCAATCAACCTTTTTTTTTTTTTTTCTTTCTTTCTGAATGTGTCTGTTTCTTTCAAGGTGAAGAGAATCTTTACTTTTGTCTGAAGTAGATCTGAAGTTCTGGATTTAATCTAACACTTAAAATCCCTCTCAGGATGCTTTTACCTGCTCTCAGCAGGCCCACCATATTCTCTTTATTTCAACATTTGTATTCAGTTTACATATCAGCAGTAGGGAAAGGTCCCACGAACAGTAGGCTATACTCTGAACCTTCGCTGGTCTCCAGTTAAGTGTGGCACCTCTGGTCTTGCTCTGTGATTGTGCATGCCTAAATGTGACTGCTACCTCCCTGCAGTATCTTGTCTGGCATGCAGACACCTGGACCGGCGGTCCATATCCTACAGCCACAAGACCTTTGCATTTGATGGCTTATTTTAATCAACCCCAGGCTAACTTCAGTTCACCAGTTAACTCAACCATTAAGGACTCTGAGAAATCTTGGCTTCTTCCTCACTCCGGGATATGTGGGGTTGGTGTCACTTAAATCTAGATATGAGACATCATCTTCAGGCGTGTCCAACCTTACACCTGTGGGGCACCTTGCAGCTCAGATGTTGCTGGTTTAGGGACATTTTGATGATGCTATACATTTCTGCAGGCTATTCTCTGAGGTGCCCCATCCTGGGAATTATGCCACACTCTTTCTCCTCTGCATGTGTCCATACAGAGAAAGAAGCTATAATAAGATACCCCTGTGGGATCATTGTACTCTATTTCGGGGACCCTAATGAAAACTCAGCAGTGGCCACAAGACTGGAAAAGGTCAGTTTTCATTAAATCCTAAAGAAAGGCAATGCCAAAGAATGTTCAAACTACTGCACAATTGCACTCATCTCACACGCTAGCAAAGTAATGCTCAAAATTCTCCAAGCAAGGCTTCAACAGTACGTGAACCAAGAACTTCCAGATGTTCAAGCTGGATTTAGAAAAGGCAGAAGAACCAGAGATCAAATTGCCAACATCCGTTGGATCATCGAAAAAGCAAGAGAGTTCCAGAAAAACATCTACTTCTGCTTCATCAGCTACACCAAAAACTTTAACTGTGTGGATCACATCAAACCATGGAAAATTCTTCAAGAGATGGGAATACCAGATAACCTGACCCACCTCTTGAGAAACCTGTATGCAGGTCAGGAAGCAACAGTTAGAACTGAACATGGAACAACAGACTGGTTCAAAATTGGGAAAGGAGTACATCAAAGCTGTATATTGTCATTCTGCTTACTTAACTTATATGCAGAGTACATCATGAGAAACGCTGGGCTGGATGAAGCACATGCTCAAATCAAGAATCCTGGGAGAAATATCAATAACCTCAGATATGCAGATGACACCACCCTTATGGCAGAAAGTGAAGAACTAAAGAGCCTCTTGATGAAAGTGAAAGAGGAGAGAGAAAAAGTTGGCTTAAAACTTAACATTCAGAAAACTAAGATCATGGCATCTGGTCCCATCACTTCATGGCAAATAGATGGGGAAACAATGGAAACAGTGACAGACTATTTTTTTTGGGCTCCAAAATCATTGCTGATGGTGACTGCAACCATGAAATTAAAAGACGCTTGCTCCTTGGAAGAAAAGGTATGACCAACCTAGACAGCATATTGAAAAGCAGAGACATTACTTTGCTGACAAAGGTTCGCCTAGTCAAAGCTATGGTTTTTCCAGTAGTCATGTATGGATGTGAGAGTTGGACCATAAAGAAGGCTGGGTGCCAAAGAATTGATGCTTTTGAACTGTGGTGTTGGAGAAGACTCTTGAGAGTTTCTTGGACTGCAAGGAGATCCAACCAGTCAATCCTAAAGGAAATCAGTTCTGAATATTCATTGGAAGGACTGGCACTGAAGATGCAACTCCAATACTTTGGCCATCTAATGTGAAGATCTGACTCATTTGAAAAGACTCTGATGCTGGGAAGGTGGGAGGAGAAGGGGACGACAGAGGATGAGATGGTTGGATGGCATCACTGACTCGATGGACATGAGTTTGAGTAAGCTCCAGAAGTTGGTGATGGACAGGGAAGCCTGGGGTGCTGCAGTCCATAGGGTCACAAAGAGTCGGACATGACTGAGACTGAACTGAACTTAATCTGAAAACTGGCTCTTTTGTTTCTTACTATAATAATCTTAATCTATTACCATCACGTCTAGTTCTTTCCGGCAATGGGTGACTCTAGTGGAGGTGCAGGCTGAACACAAGGAAGAATGAAAAAAAAAAAAAAAAAGCACCTCAACACATTTGTAAAATATTACCTATATTAAATAAAATCAAACCAATTCTGGTATCAGATTCAAATCATTCATTTCAAATATTAACTTAAAATAATTGTTTACAAGGGTAGAGAATCAACACATCATAGTTAATGAACCACAGAATATACATATCACCTGGACACAGCAACTGAAAGGAATACTGTTCCAAAGCCAAAGTGGATATCACTATAAACCACTATCATTTTATATGATTGCCAGATTTAAGATGATGGCTCTCAGTAGCTACTTTCAACTTACAGTCAAATATACGCAAATAATGGGATCATTAGCATGAGAGTAGACAAGAATATATGATAACAGAAAATCTGCAGGTGTCTCAAAAACAAACCCTTTGTTTGAGAAGAAAGTGCTTTGCCATAAATATATCAGATGAGTCGGCTCCAAAGATCTCTTTTTATCTGATCCATGTCTTTCAGAAAAGTTTTTGGTAATGCTGTAAACTTGTTTTGAACTATTCAAGAGAGCTAGACAGCTACTAAAAGCCACAGCATGTGTTTTAGAAAGAAAACCATGCTTGATGTCAGATCCAGCCTGTGCCATTGTAGTCCCTACCTTTTGATAAACTATGCAAATACCTTGATCAGGGCTTATTTGATCCCATGAGCATGAGAGGTGGCCACTAACCTGTGGACTCAGTGTCTCTAGTCCTGAGTAGCCTTGTCTGTTCATAGCACAGTGTTACACATGTGCTTTTTATTACATGCACTATGGAGTAAAGGAGGTATAAAAGCACTGATGTAGAAGATCACAAGAGCAAAGGGGTTTCATCTCATTAAGCAAGTCACACCTATTTATTGGTAGCAGCTGCCTGGAACCCTGTATAAAGGAAGGTTCTGGCAAAATAACTAGTGTCTGTGGGAGGGGGTGCTAAACTTAATTATCATTATGTACCACTCGTCTGGGGATGAAAACATACAGCAAACTTTACATTTGTTAATCTTAGCGTATATCAATGTATTACGATCCCGAGTGTGCAATAATAAACTGATAGTCTTCTCTAAGGAGGTGAGATGTTATATATAGAAGGAAATGGAGTGTAGAGAGAAGAAACAATGTAACTTATTGTGAGAAGACATGTAATTGCAAATGGGCCTGCAATGTATTTTTAATGTATGTAATAAAGTGATTCTTGGGGAAAAGCATTGTCTCTGTAAAGTACATATTAAAAGAAAATGGTTATGATTATGCCTGTTTCTGGCTCCACTGTGGTCAATGTAGCCTGAGTCTGTTATCGTGGCCAGAAGTGTTCAGGGCCTGTTGTTTTCCTCTGTTATGAAAAGCATGAAAAGTAGTCACCTCAGCAATAGTACTGACTACTCTAGCAAGAATAAAGGCAAAACTAGTCAACATGAGATTGACTGGAATTATTCCTTAATGGATTCTAAAATGTAGTGATTACTACCTATTTTGAAAATGATTATATTATTTTTTGCTGTTGTTGTCTTGTCTCATGTACATCAGATAGCCTATAACGCTCATTTCTCTTACTAACCATGTCTCACAACTCCTACTCAATAATTCTTAAAGATACTCTCCACTATTTTCTATGTAGACATTTACACAAATAAGAGTTAGAGAAACACTTCTGAAAAACCTGAAAACCATACAAGCTTCAGTATCAATTTAACAACAGGAAATATTTTCATCATGTTACAGCATCAAGTGTCATCTAATTGCTGTATTTATTTCAGTGTAGAGGAATAAATGAAAAATAAAATATTTCACATGATAAAAAGCAATTATTTCCACTTCAACATTTAAAGCCATATTTTACAAAGGTGTAGTATTAAGTATAATAATGTCTTAATAAGAGCAATTTTCATAATTATACCTCAACTTCATATTCCCATTTTAATTAGAATCTTCTGCTCTTCTGCACAATTTCTATAAAGTCTGTTGCAAATGTATTAACAACTTCTTTATCAATAGAACAAACCTTTAGAACAACTCACAGTCTTTAAGAAGTCTCAGAATACTTAAATACTGTAAGTTCCTTTTTTTCATCAGTGAAATAATAAATGCTATTAACTCAAGGAGAACCATGATAAAATTAAATTAATATGAGTGTGCATATTTACTTTCAATTCTAAGATAATCAAATTCTTCACAATTCCCACTGGGTGACACTATAATGCCACTCCTCTCAATTAATGATAATGCCCACCTGAGGACTAATTGCAGATTAAAACAGAATACTGTAAAATAATGTAAAACCACCAATAAAGAAATGAATTTTAGAAGGATCCTATTATTTAAAATTATTCCCCTCACATTTTCTTAATATAGCCTATGTAGCCTCTTATTTGGCCATCACAATTCATTTCCACCTTCACCACCCTCAGGAGGAGCACTCTGAAAGTTATGGATCTGGCTTTAGTCAGTTTCATCTTTAATTGTTAATTCCCTTGATGACTTCTGTTGAAGATTACTTTAACCACCAATGACACAGCATATTTTAATCCCAGGCATTTAAATTCTCTGTAGAAAATGACAATACCCCTTCAAGGAGAATGAGAATTCTGCTGTCTTAGAGCTTCAGCTCGGCTCCATTTGCATTTGTAAAACACTTTCAGTTTCTAGAATTCTCATTTTCAAAATTACTTTTTAAGACAGAAGCAAATAGTTCTTTACTTACCCACTGACGTCTGGGACCAATAACTTGCACAAAAAGCCACTGCAAATTACTCAACAGTTTAAACATTCCATATGGTTGTTACAGGACATAGTTAGAATGCAAGCCTCAATAGAGCAGCTGAATCTCCAAAGGATTGTAAAAAGATGTGTGCTTTCAGATCTTTCTACCTCCAAGTTACCTAGCACCCAGCAGATTTTCCTGGAGTTATCCAAAGCCCATTCTTTCCTACCACAATGTTTCACCCACATTTCCTTGTTAAGCCATACTTCTAAAGCATGTTCTTCCCCTTCATCTTACCTGTTAAATTTTTGAGAGCTGGATTGTAGAAAGAAAGCAGTAAGATTGCATTAAATTTCATTACAAAATGAATAGTTGACATATTTTTATTAGTCCTCATTCATTCAGCCAACAAATGTTATGCTGAATGCCTCCTATGTACCAGGCACTGGATTTGGCAGTGGAAACACAACAGTGAGCAGAAACAGACACAGTTATCAACATGATGGCTTAAAATCTAGTAGGGAGAGACAACTATTGATAAAATAATCCCAAAGAGAAGGCTTTAATGTCATGAGTGGACCTGACCTCATCTTGGAACTCAGGGAAGATGCACTTTTGAAGTGTAATGACTGACCTGATACCTAAAAAAACTAATATGAAGATGAAGCAAAGACTGTTCCAGTCAAAAGGGTGTGAGAGGAGGCCAGCATGACTACAGCAGAAATAATGGGAGAGCATAGTTGGAAATGAAGCCACACAGGTAAGTGGAAGCCACAGGATTCAGCTATTTAAGAGGTCATGATAAAGGTTTCTTTTTTCTTTTAGCCAAACAATGATGTGAAGATATTTAATTGGAGAAGGCTGTGGATGACAATGGGGTATGGTTAGATTTGCAATTTGAAGAGATCAGTCCTGCTGCTGTATGGAAAGCAATTATAGGCTTGAGTAGTTAGGAGGCTGCTGCCCTGCAATAGGTGGGACATGATGAGGATGATGAACTAGAATGGTAAGCGTGAGCAGCTCTGGGCACATCCATGTGGATATTTTAAATGGGCCATTAAAACATGGCCTCAAAGTTCAGAGGACATATGTGGGCTAGAAATATAATCTACCTCATTGGGGCAGTTACATTTTTAAAAAGGATGTTGACTAACTTTAACAATGACAGATATTTGTACAAAAGTTCCTACCCAGTGACCTTTAAATCCCATCATTGTCTTTCTATCTAGAAGTTTATCCCTACCTTAGTGGAAACAAGTAACTTTGAAAACACTTCTTTGTTTATAGCAAAACATCAAATAGAAGAACAATAACATTGTGAACTTACAAGTTCTCTTTTTTCCACAGCTCTCCCAGGAATCATGAATTGAAGTCTGAGAAAGCAAGTTCTAGAACAAAAATTAAAATACAAAACATGAATTCTCTTAAAGTACACAGTCCCTATTAAAGAAGCTAAGGGAAGAATGAAAGAGTTGAGAGAAATTTCCAAAGGATTCTGGAAATTATTTATTTATCATGATGCCCTATTGCCATTCAAAAAAATGATTTGAGGCTTTCAAAGCTACCCATAATGCAAAACAGGAGGAGCAAAAATAAAGCTAGAATAAAATCAATTAAATGGAAGCAATGACCTTGATATTATCAGTCATATGAAATGATTAAATACCATAATTGGGCTCTGATTTGAGCACTCTGCATTTCTTATCAGTTAAAAGATAAAAAGGAGAAACTCTCAGTTATATCAATTATATATGCTGAATAAAAACTGGGACATACCATCTGATAATGGAGTGAGTCGTAAAGTCAAGACTTTCTTGGACTGTCTGAAATGCAAGGTTCTCTTTGTTGTATAATTCTCCTTGCCTGACAAAAGACAACATGCCTATCTTCTTCCAAGATACATCTCCATGTGTTAAATGCAAGAAAGTAAAAATGGTCTCTAGAATTTGATATACAGTTGGCTATACAAGAAAAGTAGCTGACTGGTAAATGGTTTGATTCTCTCTCCTCTGATAGAGCATGGCCTATGGCTGTTTAGAGCTCCATTTTCTCCTCTTGTGTAGCTTTTCAATCACTATCCCACTTCATAATGAAGTGATTTTAACAGGCTTTGGCTCACAAATGCAGCATCTGAGCACAACTCTGGGATAAAGATCAGATTCTTCCAGGTCTCCTATCTTCACAGATGGGCTGTTCTTCCCTTCAAATTAAACCATTCTTTATCACTTTATTTTAGCTTAGTTCACAAATAACTAAGTTTTCTAAGTTATAAGCAGTGTCCTGAAACACATTTATAATAGTAAACTATTTTATATATATATTTTTGTTGTTGTTCAGTGGACTAAAGTACTGAGCTTTGTAAATATGCAGAAACAATAGTGCATCAGGACAGATTTTATTTGTAAATATATATATGTACTCCTTATAAGTCAAGTGGTTTTCATTTCATATTCAATTCTAACTACACTATACAAAAAGGGGTACAGTGATTTTTCTGCTTGTTTTCAGAAGAGATTTGCTTAAGGTTATGGTGCAAATTAGAGTTCGATTTCAACACAGTTGAATAGTTCATCAGTTCAATTATAACCCTCGACTTTGATGACATTTTCTTAAAACTATGGGTATTTCTCTTTAGCTACTGAGAAATGCTAATAAATACTTCACTGAAAATATTGTTACAGGAAAACAAATCCTAAATTACCAAGTCAGTTGTTCTGTTAGCCATCATTTCAAGTGGATCTTTATACAGTCTTTCCCCTAAGGGGATTTTTAATTGCCTCTTTAGGACCTTCTTCCCATGAAACAGCATAGATTTTAAGGAGGCGAATGCTCCAAAGACATAATGATAGATCTCATTCGTATGGAATTTAAGGATTTTGCAAAATATTTTATATGTTATACTCCTGAATATGAATACCATTCTGGTTAGTAATATATAAGATACCAATTAAAGACCATAATTCAAAGAAATATAAAATATAGATGTTTTGAACCTTCTGGCCTATCTTCTATTTTTCTGCTTATTATTATTGGCCCTAACTGTTCAAGAGCTTGCTTATTATTCCCATGAATCTCTTGGCTGTGTCTATATTTGCACACTATAAAGTGAATGTGAAAGTTGTTCAGTCAAGTATGACTCTTTGCGACCCCATGGATTATACAGTTCTTGGAATTATCCAGGCCAGAATAGTGGAGTGGTAGCCTGTCCCTTCTTCAGGGGATCTTCCCAACCCAGGAATCAAACCCAGGTTTCCTGCATTGCAGGCAGGATTCTTTACCAGCTGAGCCACAAGGGAAGCCCAAGAATACTGGAGTAGGTAGCTTATCCCTTCTCCAGTGGATCTTCCCAATCCAGGAATTAAACCAGGGTCTCCTGCATGGCAGGTGGATTCTTTACCAACTGAGCTATCAGGGAAGCACACTATAATGAGCATATTTTTTTTCCCCAGTAGTCATGTATGGATGTGAGAGTTGGACCATAAAGCACTGAAGAATTGATGCTTCTGAACTGTGGTGTTGGAGAAGACTCTTGAGAGTCCCTTGGACTGCAAAGAGATCCAACCAGTCCATCCTAAAGGAAATCAGTCCTGAATATCCATTGGAAGGACTGATGCTGAAGCTCCAATACTTCGGCCACCTGATGTGAAGAAATGACTCATTAGAAAAGACCCTGATGCTGGGAAAGACTGAAGGCAGGAGGAGAAGGGGACAACAGAGGATGAGATGGTTGGATGGCATCACTGACTCGATGGACATGAGTTTGAGCAAGCTCTGGGAGTTGGTGATGGACAGGGAAGCCTGGAGTGCTGCAGTCCACGGGGTCGCAAGAGTCGGACACAACTGAGTGACAACTGAAATGAACTGAAGGAATATGCTTGTCCTCCATTTTTCTACCTTGGGTCATTTTCAGAAAGCAAATGGTCCTCAATCAAGACATACAAATTGTTAATTCCTTGCTGATGGATGGAATGGGTTACTTGTTAAGATTCAATTCAACAGGGTATTTATGGAGTCTCCACTGTGTGACTCATTCATGAGGGATCTGGATGCGACTAATGCATAATTTCTGCTTTCAAGGAGCCTGCAATCTCAGAGAGTTGAGGGAAATGAACCCCATGAGAAAAAGCAAGAATGAAACAATTGCTCTATTAGAAACTTAAGCAAAGTGCTTCTGGCATACAGAGCAAACAGCAGGAGCTATAGAAGTTTTCCACAAGTAAGCTTGGTCTCACAACTGACTAGACTTTATGCAGAAGTAGGTATAGGCAGAATAAATTTGCCTTTTGGTGCAGGGTGTTGGGAAATCCTGATGTGGTGATCATGGCTGACCAAAACACCCTTTCACAAATATCAAATATAATAAAACACAGCAGTCTATTCAGAAATAATATCTATATCAGAATCATACTTCCAAAAGTGGCATGTTCAAAGCTATGTTTCACACTTTCACAGTAATCCAAAAAGATAAATTGTGGACCTTTAAATAAACATCTACTATAAATTTCCCATCAGTTCAGTCGCTCAGTCATGTTTGACTCTTTGCAACCCCATGGACTGCAGCACACCAGGCTTCCCTGTCCATCACCAACTCCCAGAGCTTACTCAAACTCATGTCCATCGAGTCAGTGATGCCATCCAACCATCTCATCCTCTGTCATCCCCTTCTGCCTCTCAATCTTTCCCAGCATCAGGGTCTTTCCAAATGAGTCAGTTCTTCACATCAGGTAGCCAAAGTGTTAGAGTTTTAGCTTCAGCATCAGTCCTTCCAATGAATATTCCAGACTAATTTCCTTTAGAATAGACTAGCTGGATCTTGTGGCAGTCCAAGGGACTCTCAAGAGTCTTCTTGAACACCACAGTTCAAAAGCATCAATTTGTTGGCACTCAGCTTTCTTTATGGTCCAACTCTCACATCCATACATGAACACTGGAAAAACCATAACTTTGATTAGATGGACCTTTGTTGGCAAAGTAATGTCTCTGCTTTTTAATATGCTGTCTAGGTTAGTCATAACTTTTCTTCCAAGAAACAAGTGTCTTTTAATTTCATGGCTGCAGTCACCATCTGCAGTGATTTTGGAGCCCCCCCCAAAATAATGTCAGCCAATGTTTCCACCGTTTCCCCATCTACTTGCCATGAAGTGATGGGACTAGATGCCATGATCTTAGTTTTCTGAATGTTGAGTTTTAAGCCAACTTTTCCCCTCTCCTCTTTCACTTTCATCAAGAGGCTTTTTAGTTCTTCTTCGCTTTCTGCCATAAGGGTGTGTCATCTGTGCATCTGAGGTTATTGATATTTCTCTGGGCAATCTTGATTCCAGCTTATGCTTCATCCAGCCCAGCATTTCTCATGATGTACTCTGCATATAAGTTAAATAAGCAGGGTGACAATATACAGCCTTGACATACTCCTTTCCCGATTTGGAACCAGTCTGTTGTTCTATGTCCAGTTCTAACTGTTGCTTCTTGACCTGCACACAGATTTCTCAGGAGGCAGGTCAGGTGGTCTGGTATTCCCATCTTTTTCAGAATTTTCCACAGTTTGTTGTGATCCATGCAGTCAAAGGCTTCGGCATAGTAAATAGAGCATTAGATATTTTTCTGGAACTCTCTTGGCTTTTCAATGATCCAAAGGATGTTGGCAATTTCATCTCTGGTTCCTCTGCCTTTTTTTTTTTTTTTTTAATTTAATTTTATTTTTTTTAATTTTTATTAGTTGGAGGCTAATTACTTTACATCATTACAGTAGTTTTTGTTATACATTGAAGTGAATTAGCCATGGATTTACATGTATTCCCCATCCCAGTCCCCCCTCCCACCTCCCTCTCCACCCGATCCCTCTGGGTCTTCCCAGTGCACCAGGCCCGAGCACTTGTCTCATGCACGCAACCTGGGCTGGTGATCTGTTTCACCCTAGATAATATACATGTTTCAATGCTGTTCTTTTGAAACATCCCACCCTCACCTTCTCCCAGAGTCCACAAGTCTGTTCTATACATCTGAGTCTCTTTTTCTGTTTTGCATATAGGGTTATCGTTATCATCTTTCTAAAGTCCATATATATGTGTTAGTATGCCATTAAAAAGAATTCATTTGAATCAGTTCTAATGAGCATCATCTTTTGGATTTTGAGATAGCTCAACTGGAATTCCATCACCTCCACTAGCTTTGTTCATATTGATGCTTCCTAAGGCCACCTGACTTCGCATCGCATGATGTTTGGCTCTAGGTGAGTGATCATACCATTGTGATAATCTGAGTTGTGAAGATCTTTTTCATATAGTTCATCTGTGTATTGTTGCCACCTCATCTTAATATCTTCTGCTTCTGTTAGGTCTGTAGCATTTCTGTCCTTTATTGTGCCCATCTTTGCTAATCTCAATTCTTTTTACATTAAATCAATAGTCAGATGCCAGCAGATGCAAAGTATTATATATAATAGTTGAACATATTTATGAAACAGAAACAGACTGACAGACATAGAGAACAGACTTTTGGTTGCCAAGGGCGAGGGGCTGGAGAAGGGATGGATTGGGAGTTTGGGTTAGCAGATGCAAACTGGTATATACAGAATGAATAAACAACAAGGTCCTACTGTATAGCACAGGGAAATATATTCAATCTCCTGTGATAAACTGTAATGGAAAAGTATATGAAAAAGAGAGAGAGAGAGAGAGTGTGTGTGTGTGTGTATAACTGAATCACTTAGCTATACAGCAGATATTAACAACATTTTAAATCAACTATGCTTTTCTGTGAGTGCCTCCAGGATCTCAATATACATGCTTATATACTAGTGTTGATGGGAAGATCAGCAAGCATCCCATGTGGCAGTTCTGTGTTGACCACATTTGAGAGACAATATGTACTTGGAGTTTGCTGGGAATCCCATCTTATAAAATATGTAAGTCTTACTAGGATATTTCCCTATGCCTTTCTATTATTGGAGAAAAAACAACCTCAAATATAGATCTTGCTCTACTCAAACAAAGCAGAATTGCATCCTGCCTGAGTACTAAACAGATGGATTTTACTTAGGGCAGAATCAGCCTAAGCTTTAGCCTTCTGTTTCATTATGTATCTTGGGCTACATAATCAAGTTCACTCATACTTGAAAACATGCATTACCATTCAAGGAACAGATCTGCAACTGGGGAGAATATAAAGAAGTGTGTCTACAACTTTTCCACTTAGAGTAATGGCTGACTGAGCAGGCTTACACATTTGTTTATCACGTACCATCTCCAACTTTAACCTGCACAAAGATGTTTATTTTCAATATATTTATTAAAGTTATCTAAGATTGACTTATTCTGAGGACTAATGCACTTTTCATTTCTTTCTAAAAAATAGAAGCCACAACATGACAACTGCTAGATTTTCCCAAAGTCATTCAGTAATGTAAAAAAATATTGAACTGATGCTCTAACAACACAAAGTTAAAGCAGAAAGTTGATTTTTTGGTGTTCAACTACTTGTAAGAAGGGTATATGTATATAGCACATGTCCTTTCTCCTGAACAAACACTGCTTCATTATTCAAACAAAGAGAAGAAAGCAGGATTTCATTCACTAGAGCCCACAATCATTTTTGTTCATCTCTGTGTCCCCATGGCGCAGTGTATGGCATCTTGAATATAACAGGTAGTTTTAAATATTGATTGAAATTAATTATATTATGCAAAAATCATAGTATAGAGTTTACAGGCTACTGCTAGCATTTTTGCAGTTTTAATATTTAGTACATTTGATGCGTCTTTGGTTGAATCAACACTGAAAAAATCTTCACAATATCCTAGGTGATTACAAACAGAATCCATCTCACATCTGAGAAATCCATTATAAAACATAAATATTAAATGTAGTCTAATATTCAAATATAACATGTTGACAAAAATTAAAATATTGAACATGATACCAAATCTCTTCTCAAGCATTTAAGAAATAATGTAATTATTTTTTTTTCTGGAAAACTGATGAAAGACATTCTGGTAGCTTCATGTGGTTGCAGAATAAGTGATCACAAACTTAGAAACTGAAAACTTCTGCTCATTGGCTCAAATTTCTAGAGGTGAGAAGTCTGAGCTGGAGTGGGCTGGGGTTAGCTGAGTTCTCTTGATTAGGGTCTCATGGTTCCAGATTGACTAATTTATTAACTGAAAGCTCTGGGGGAAAAACTGTTTCCAAGCTCATTGAGGTTACTGGCAGAAGTCAGTTTCTTGCGACTGTATAGGTCTGATACTCGCCTTTTCTTGCTCGCTGTCGGCCAGGGGCTGTTCCTTGAGGCTATTCATATTCCTTGGCATATGACCCCCTCCCTCTTCAGGCCAACAGCATTGTTACAAATCCTTCTTATTACTCTTATCTCTCATGCTCTTCTCTACAACCAGCTGAAGAAACCTGAATTAAAGGGCTCTTGTGACTAGATCTGACTTACCCAGATGGAGGACAGCGAAAATCCTAACCATACCCACCACTGGAAACTGGAGTCCATGTAGACATCAGCTCACTGTGTTTTCTACAGATTGAAGTCACCAAGGAGGACTCAATACACAAGGCCTTGGTTGGAAAAGGCTTTCCTCACACTCAAAAGAAGAGATGCAACAAGGGCAGCATTGGGAGTGCCTGCTGGTCTCCCCTGGCCAGCTGGGTCTCTCATGAGAGCGACTGCAAGTAATGGACTGCATGTTCCCCAAGACCTTGCTCCCTTCCCACTCACAGGTGCCAGATATCCTGGTGGGGCTGGCCAAGTACTCTATGAAATATATGCTTAAGCATACAAGGAAGTCCATGCATACCCAGGGCAACAGTTTCTCCTAAAAAGAAGAAGAGTCTGGGGCCAAGTGACAGCTTTGGCACCTGGCTTCCAATTAGAGAATATTCCAGGCCCAGGACACTGATTAGCTGGTTGAGTGATAGCTGCTTCCACCACACTCTATCTTCAGGTCAACTAATTTGAATCCATAATTACATCTGGAAAATTCCTGCCTAGCAGTACTTAGATGAATATTTCATTGAATAACTGTAACAAAGTGGGCAAAGGGGACAAGAAGTCAGGAATGTTTGGGGTCAGATAATTCTCCCAACCACAGATAAGCTCCATAAAATGAGGGAATGACCTAAGAAAAGAGGAGAGTAGACAACCAAGAAATAGGGGCTTAGTATGGGAGAAATGAGAAGACAAGGAAGTGATCATGAAAGCTGCTACACTACCTTACAAGTCCAGCCTGGATCAGACCACAAAGGACCATGGAAAGGAGTCCTTGCAAAAAAATTTTGAATCTGTTCCTATGTTTTAGTGTTTGGGGAAACAGCATTGAAAGGCTGTTTATAGATCTGGCATACTTAAAATTAAATAGACTTAAGCCAATAAAATATGTAAATTAAATGCTGTGACACAACAAAAAGTTGGACAAAAAAGCAGACGTAATTAATTACAGGATCTTATGTCAACTGTGAATAATATTTGCATAATCCCAACAGACATAACTACTGAATATTAACCAAAACAGAAATTTCATTCTATTGATAAAATTAGAAGAAAGGTGAAGAACAGTAAGAGAACAAAATCCTCATCTACCATAAAACAGTCAATAGGATACTGTATACAAGTGAAAAGTAAAAACAGAGCAATCTAAATCTTACTCAGAAATGTAGAAGAAATACAATAATCTAGAGTTAAAAGAAAAGGTGGTTATTTTGAAGGGGAGGTTCATGGGACTTATCTTTTCCATTATAGGCATTTTAGTGCCTTTTTAACTTTATGTTATGGCCATAATTTACACTGATTAATATTAAACTAATTACAAACATATTTTATATGTATGTACTTTGGTCAATGATTCATGGAAGTATATTTAAACTTTAGGAAATTAGACAGTCTCAAATTCCACTTTTCACAGTGCCACTACTAAATGTTAGAAAATTACTCAAAGGCATATGCCATGTGAGTTGCATTACTTAAGATAATACATTAACAACTGACAAATATCTAACTTGACTAATTTGCTGGAAAGCAACATTAACTAATGAATGCATATGATTTCACATCAGACCTGCTGAAGTGAGCTGGTACTCAAAGAATTTGCTAGCCTCAACATCATGATCATCTTTTTTCAAACTCAAAAACACCATTTTGCTAATATGTCCTAATGATGATACCACTGAAAGTCAATTAACAAGTCTTTACTTTGGAAAAAGAGCAGTCAACACAGGCTTCATCCACTAATAGGTCAATGGTTTAGCAGACAGTTGCTAGGCAACTACTAGACTCAGCACAGGCTTTCTTAAACTTCCCTTGCTCAGCAAGGAGGGAGTATTTTAGTATTTCACTTTAGTACTTATACTGTCTCTCTTCCAGGCCAACTGTAGAAACTCGTAGAAGAGCACAAGAGACACCTTAAAAGAGGTCAAGGAATTCAAGTAATAGGATAAATGCAGGGAGAATTGTCAGTATTGTGATATTAACTGGAGCAGGAAATGGCAACCTACTCCAGTATATGGTTAAGGTGCTGGGGGGGGGGGGGGTGCTGTGAAAGAGCTCCATGCAAACATTAGTCTTGAAAGTGTTACTTGCACAGAATATTGGGACACCATTTATTGCAATATCCTAGTGATATACACATGAGCAGTCAATTAACAAGACTTTACAGAGAGAATGCGGCAATCAGTGAGACAGATTCTCACATTACCAGAAGCAATGGCACCTTATTGTATTTTATTTTTAATCTTAGTATTGCTATCTTCTCCAGGCTTATTCTGAATTTTGTGCATTACTACTGTCTTGCATAGTATGTACAATTATAACCTATATTTGAGGGTAAATATTACTGTAAAGGAAGATATTAAAATTCAAATGACCTCTCTTCAGCCTAGAAACTCAGATACTCTATATGCACAACGCAGCCACTGATATATTATCAAAAAGTAATAATTCTGTATCTAAATGCAATTTTCAAACATCTCCTGCATTCCTCAGGATGATTTTTAATATATCCAGGAGTCAATAAGAGTTGTTTTATAACCAGTAGAATGAATGCTTAATTTCCTATTGGAAGCCCATTGCAAGGGAAGATTCACTTAACATAAATTCAGTTCATAAAAAAATTGGCTGGAACACACCCCTTCCACTTAGAAAAAGATATCTAACACCAAAAGGGAAATCACCATATACTGAGTCTATTTTGATCTCTAGCTCTCATCTCTAATACTTGGCTTAGCTAGTATGGTCTATAAAAAATGCACAAGGTATTGATTTTACATTTCGTTTGAGATTGTTCTAGCTCCTTAAAAATTTAAGTGAACCAATTCTTATTGTCAGCAAATATGCATATTCAGCAAGCATATGTACCATCTTTCATAATTCTTTCTGACATGTCCTAAGGAATCACAGTAGAAAGGTCCTTAAATATATATTGTTAAAAGTATAGGTAAGACTGAGTAATAATGGTGAGTGGAGTCTCTGAATGCCAAGAATAATACATAATTTAATGAACAAAAATGGGAAAAAAAGGCAATAGATGGATTTTGGAGTGACATCCACCGTTCAAAGGTATTTTTCTCACAGTCACAAAAATTATTCCCCTTTTGACCTAAGAGAATCTGTATTTTAAAACAATTCAATGCACATACATTCTAGTTAATTTATACACTGATATAAAATCATTCAAATTTTTAACATCTTCCACTCAAATAATATTTTTTCTCTCTAGCTTTCATTTCTTTTTTTTTTTCTAGCTTTATTTTCAAATTAAGCATTCTGTATCAGAAAGGCAACATAATGATTTTGCCCACTAATTATAAACTATTGTTTTCATGTCATCACACATTGCTCTTATGTGTCCTATATTTGAAGGGCATATCAATCCCATCTTTGCTAATTCTCACCGTCCCTATTTAAAGAGGATGAATAATACAGAATTCGATCTCTTTCTAATTAGAGAAACTGAGGCACAGAAAATTAAAACCTTTTTTGCAGCCTTAGAAAATGTTCGCCAGAGCTGTGATTCAAATTCAAATTGTCCTGACTCCTTTATTGTGAAGGATTAAGACTAGTTCATTCTGTGATAGGGGTAGAAGGACATAGTTCTTAGGAGACAGGTTCTCTATTTTCTCACCTGGGAAATGTGCCAACTTATGACAAAAATCATCATTCTTCTATGCCAGGTTTTTGTCCCATAATGGCACTGTTACAACAAATTCTGGCTGAAAAAATGTATGGGTGAAGTTAGTTTTAATGACTTTCATGAATGATAATTTAGTTCGCTCTCTTATCCGCATTAAAAGTCAAATCAGGGCCTCAGAACACATTGCAGACTGTCTCTGGAATGTCGAGTGACACTAACGCTTAGCTTCATAGTGAGTCTATCATTTGGTTTTCTGTCTAAAGCTCTCCGTAGGCCCTTTGTTCACTTATTTGACAAGTTCTATCAAAACTTTTACATACGATTCCACAGTGGACATTTGTTGCTTTCTGTGTTACATATTTTCTAGGTAGCTGTGGCTCCTGATACTGTTTTCTGATCATAGATCTCACAACAATTAGAATATAAGCAAGATATATATAAACAAACACTGCCAAAAGAGTTCTAATACTATGATCAAACTTATTTTTTTTCACAAACGTTGGTCTCTTATTCTTCAAATTTCAATAAAGTATGTATAAATGACATTAGAGTGACAGGGAATTTGAATTTCAGTTCAGGCCTCTACATCTGTGCAGACTTTAATTTGTAAAGACAACTCCATCTTACGTTTTTAGAAAATGCTTTTTAAGCAAAAAATGAGTCTTCTATGCTCCCATTAGATTTTTTTTGTTTAACATTTCTCTATCATGTCCAATGTTTTTAATTTTTTTTCCCCACAGTATTTTCCATTCTATAAAAACACAAAGTACTAAAATGTTGCTGTGATTCTATTTCTATTCCAATAAAGACATATATATGTGTGTATATGGGCTTGTATGAGAGTCCCTTGGACAGCAAGGAAGTCAAACCAGTCCATCCTAAAGGAAATCAGTCCTGAATATTCATTGGAATGACTGATATGAAGCTGAAACCACCTGATGAGAAGAACTGACTCATTGGAAAAGACCCTGATGCTGGGAAAGACTGAAGGTAGGAGGAGAAGGGGACAACAAAGATGAGATGGTTGGATGGCATCACCGACTCAATGGACATGAGTTTGAGCAAGCTCTGGGAGTTGGTAATAGACAGGGAAGCCTGGTGTGCTGCAGTCCATGGGGTCACAAAGAATTGGACATGACTGAGCAACTGAACAGCAATAATGAACTTCCCAGGTGGTGCTAGTGGTAAAAGAACTCACCTGCCAATGCAGGAAACCTAAGAGAACCAGTTTCAATCCCTGGGTCAGGAAGATCCCCTGGAGGAGGGCATGGAAACCCACTCCAGTATTCTTGCCTGAAGAATCCCATGGACAGAGGAGCCTGGCGGGCTATAGTCCATGGAGTCACAAAGAGTCAGACATGACTGAAGTGATTTAGCATGCATATAGGTGTATTATGTGTATCACACACACCATTTGAAACAATAAAATTAACCTATCATGTGAAAGAACTTAGTTACTCCATTGATTTTCATAGTAGCCTCCTCAAATCCTTGAATCCTAGGTTTGGAAGGCGTTACTTTCGTACGGTGATTCGATGGATCTGAGGTGGGGCTAGAAATCTGTTTCTGGAAGTACATTTCAGTGTTTCTGTTAGAGCCGGTTCTCTTGTCCAAACCTCTGTAAGAAAATTTGCAACTCTTGAGTTTTTATAACAGCAATAGACTATAGTCAAAATTACAGCACATCTGCAAGGTATACCAGCTACAATTCGATATTCTTCTGTGTCACTTCAATGGCTGATTTCAATATTCCAAACACTGTTTCACTTTAAATGTCATGGGTTGACCAGATGGTGTCCAAAAGTACTTATTCTTCTGAAAATAAAATTTGGTGACTCTGATTCTTCTTCAAACTGCTTTCAATCTCCAAAGGTCAATATCTAAAATAATGCAACAGGCAATTGCTTAACTGTTTAATGCTGAGTTTGATTTGCTTACATTTAAATAATTTGTTTCACACTTATTATAAATACCTTATTTTAATACATAATATGCATAGTAACTCAATGCTTCATGATGTAAGAATAAAGATCATACTGCATTTAATTTTTCTTTTAATGAATCTTTTTTTCCCATTTATTTCTATTAGTTGGAGGCTAATTACTCTACAATATTGCAGTGATTCCCACCATACACTGACATGAATCAGCCATGGATTTACATGTATTTCCCATCCCGATCCCCCCTCCTGCCTCCCTCCCCACCCCATCCCTCTGGGTCTTCCCAGTGCACCAGCCCCGAGCACTTGCCTCTGCATCCAACCTGGGCTGGTGATCTGTTTCACCCTTGATAATATACATGTTTCAATGCTGTTCTCTCAAAACATCCCACCCTCGCCTTCTCCCACAGAGTCCAAAAGTCTGTTCTGTACATCTGTGTCTCTTTTTCTGTTTTGCATATAGGGTTATCGTTACCATCTTTCTAAATTCCATATATATGCATTAGTATACTGTAATGAATCTTGTATCTTAAACAAAATTTATTTTCAGCTCTCAAGGCAGTTGAGTAAGTTTATCTAATCCATGTAACTTGTGATAGTACTAGATGAATTCTTAATAAGGACTTCCAAACAGGTTACATCAATGGTAGTAAAAGATTGATTTCTAATGAGAGTCATTGATTTGGTGACTGTAATGACTATAAGGGCTTCCCTTGTAGCTCAGTTGGTACAGAATCTGCCTGCAATGCAGGAGACCCTGGTTTGATTCCTGAGTCAGGAAGATCTGCTGGAGAAGAGATAGGCTACCCACTCCAGTCTTCTTGTGCTTCCCTGGTGGTTCTGTTGGTAGAGAATCTGCCTGCAATGCAGAAGACCTGAGTTTGATCCCTGGGTTGGGAAGGTCCCTGGAGAAGGGAAAGGCTACCCACTCTAGTATTCTGGCCTGGAGAATTCCATGGAGTCCATGGAATCACAAATAATCGGACATGACTGAGTGACTTTCACTTTTACATAATGGCTATATGCTGTAAAAACCATGTAGGACATAACAGAATTTCTGCATCAGAACTCAGAATTATCACTCTGCTGAAATATAGCAGTGCATTACACAAGGTATCTTATCTTTAAGAAACTAAGGGAAGGTCTAGATTTTTCTATTTCCGGTTCAGTAATGTTCTGATTTCACCAAGGAATCCTACTAAAATGAAATAAGAGAAAACTTAGAAAATAGCAACTTTTTTTCCTTTCTTTCTTGCAGTTCCTGTCAACATATTTCAAAGTGGTATGAGGATGCTGAGTATTATCTGGCCAAGCACTTGGGATTATTCTCAACTGAATAGTGATTATCAGGGGTCTGAGGAGAAGTCTAAACAGAGCACACAGCCTTGGCCCTCTCCATGGGAAATTGAGGTATAATATTTACAAAAGATTCAAAACCAAATTTTAATGTAGTTTCTTGGCTGACACTTAAAAGAATACACATATTACAGATGGTTATAATTCTCCTCATTTAAATACCTTATTTTTATTTCATGTAATTTGTCTCAGGCCTGCAACATAGCCGAATTTGTCTGAGCATAATATCTGGACTCAATCTTAAGACATGCAAATTAGACCACTTCCTGTGTGACCTTGGGGGCATGCTCAAGCTCTCTGTGGAGCAGTTTCTCCATATGAAAAGTGGCCAAAATTAATACCTGTCTCCTCTGGTGAATGGGTCCATTAGATGTGCTATTTATGGCTTATACCAGCTAATGAGAGGCTGTTGTGTGCATTTCACTCAAAGTCCATATTTACTTTCATCATGGAATTTAGCAAATGCTATATACCCAGAGCATTTCTGCTCAGAAAATGAATTGTTGAGCATTACTAGCACACCATTAATTAATACACTTAAAATCACTCAGAACACAGTGGTTCACTCAACAAGACAATTCTGTATATTATTAGCAGTTCTCAGAATATTAAAACTGAAGAGGACTAGAGAGACCTACTCAACAAAAATGTAAGTCATTTAATGAGGTAAGTCACTCACTTAACAAGATGCTAAAAGTATGGATCCTGCACATCCATGGAGTTTCCACTGGACTGTGTGTGTGTATGCTCAGTCACTTTAGCCATGTCCAACTCTTTGTGACCCCATGAACTGTTGCCCACCAGGTTCCTCCGTCCATGGGATTTCCCAGGCAAGAATACTGGAATGGGTTGCTGTGCCCTCTTCCAGGGGATCTTCCCCACCCAGGGATCAAATATACGTCTCTTAGGTCTCTTGCATTGGCAGGCAGCTTCTTTACCACTAGCACCACCTGGGAGGCCTACACTGCATTAGGACAGATGGAAAACATGTAAATATAATGCATAGTGTGTTAGATGAGACTGATATAGAAACTTTAAGCTCTAGAAAACAAGTAGGAGAGGAAGATGGAGGGAGAAAGTTTATTTTTTTTTCAGAGTGCCCAGCAGGGAAGGCCTCAATGAAAAGGTGTCATTTCAGGAGAGACTGAGAACTTGTTAACGGAGCAAGTTATGAGGATATCAGGGGGAAGAGTATTCTAGGCAGAAGGAACAACCAGTGCAAAGGCTCTGAGTATAAGCACGTTTAAATATTAATAAACAAAATAAAGGAGGTATTGAGCTCATGCTCCGTCCTTGGGGGACACCAGTAGGTGTGGCCCCGGGAGGGCGAGACCTCCGGGCTAGAGCTCTCTCAGCTACTGCAGTTGGCTGCTACAATCCTTCCCTATCATCGTGGACTAATGGCCTTTGCCATCTAGTGAAGGCTGTGACTTTTGGGTGCTTGCTTGCTCCGAGGGAAGCCAGCTACCACATCCTGTCCCAAGGAGAGACCCACGTTCAAGGAGCTGACGGAATCCTCCAGCCAGTGGGCAGGTGAGGGAGCATGGAAATGGTTCCTCCTGCATTGGAGCCTTCGGATGGAGAAGTCTTGAAACTACTGTAAGAATAAGACTGAAAACCAGAGGCAGGAGGCTTAAGTCCAAAACCTGAGATCACCAGAGAACTCCTGACTATAGAGAACATTAATTGATAAGAGCTTATCAAAAGCCTCCATACCTACACTGAAACCAAGCTCCACCCAAGAGCCAACAAGTTCCAGAGCAAGACACACCACACAAATTCTCCAGCAACACAGGAACATAGCCCTGAGCTTCAATATACAGGCTGCCCAAAGTCACACCAAACCCACAGACATCTCAAAACTCACTACTGGACACTTCATTGCACTCCAGAGAGAAGAAATCCAGCTCCACCCACCAGAACACCGACACAAGCTTCCCTAACCAGGAAACCTTGACAAGCCACCCGTCCAACCCCACCCACAGCAAGGAACCTCCACAATAAAGAGGAACCACAAACTGCCAGAATATGAAAAGGGAAAGGCCACCTCAAACACAGCAATATAAACAAGATGAAGAGGCAGAGAAATACTCAGCAGGTAAAGGAACAGGATAAATGCCTATCAAATCAAACAAAAGAGGAAGAGGTAGGGAATCTACCTGAAAAGAATTCAGAATAATGATAGTGAAAGTGATCCAAAATCTTGAAAACAAAATGGAGTTACAGATAAATAGCCTGGAGACAAGGATTGAGAAGATGCAAGAAATGTTTAACAAGGACCTAAAAGAAATAAAAACAGAGACAATCAATAATGAATAATGCAATAAATGAGATCAAAAACAGTGGAGGGAACCAATAGTAGAATAATGGAGGCAGAAGATAATATAAGTGAGATAGAAGATAGAATGGTACAAATAAATGAAGCAGAAAGGAAAAGAGAAAAAATAATCAAAAGAAATGAGGACAACCTCAGAGACCTCTGGGACAATGTTAAATACACAAACATTCGAATCATAGGAGTCCCAGAAGAAGAAGACAAAAAGAAAGACCATGAGAAAATACTTGAGAAGATAATAGTTGAAAACTTCCCTAAAATGGGGAAGGAAATAGTCACCCAAGTCCAAGAAACCCAGAGAGTCCCAAACAGGATAAACCCAAGGCAAAACACCCCAAGACACATATTAATCAAATTAACAAAGATCAAACACAAAGAACAAATATTAAAAGCAGCAAGGGAGAAACAACAAATAACACACAAGGGGATTCCCATAAGGATAACAGCTGATCTTTCAATAGAAACTCTTCAGGCCAGAAGGGAATGGCAGGACATACTTAAAGTAATGAAAGAGAAAAACCTACAACCCAGATTACTGTACCCAGCAAGGATCTCATTCAAATATGAAGGAGAAATCAAAAGCCTTACAGACAAGCAAAAGCCGAGAAAATTCAGCACCACCAAACCAGTTCTCCAACAAATGCTAAAAGATCTCATCTAGACAGGAAAGAGAAAGGATGTATAAACTCAAACCCAAAACAACAAAGTAAATGGCAATGGGATCATACTTATCAATAATCACCTTAAATGTAAATGGGTTGAATGCCCCAACCAAAAGACAAAGACTGCCAGGATAGATACAAAAACAAGACCCCTATATATGTTGTCTACAAGAGACCCACCTCAAAACAAGGGACACATACAGACTGAAAGTGAAGGGCTGGAAAAAGATATTCCATGCAAATAGAGACCAAAAGAAAGCAGGAGTAGCAATACTCATATCAGATAAAATCAACTTTAAAACAAAGGCTGTGAAAAGAGACAAGGAAAGACACTACATAATGATCAAAGGATCAATCCAAGAAGAAGATATAACAATTATAAATATATATGCATCCAACATAGGAGCACCACAATATGTAAGGCAAATGCTAACAAGTATGAAAGGGGAAATTAACAGTAACACAATAATAGTGGGAGAATTTAATACCCCACTCACACCCTATGGATAGATCAACTAAACAGAAAATTAGCAAGGAAACACAAACTTTAAATGATACAATGGACCAGTTAGACCTAATTGATATCTATAGGACATTTCACCCCAAAACAATGAATTTCACCTTTTTCTCAAGTGCACATGGAAACTTCTCCAGGATAGATCACATCCTGGGCCATAAATCTAGCCTTGGTAAATTAAAAAAAAAAAAAAAACTGAAATCATTCCAAGCATCTTTTCTGATCACAATGCAGTAAGATTAGATGTCAATTACAGGAGAAAAACTATTAAAAATTTCAACATATGGAGGCTGAACAACACACTGCTGAATAACCAACAAATCACAGAAGAAATAAAAAAAGAAATTAAAATATGCATAGAAATGAATGAAAATGAAAACACAACAACCCAAAACCTATGGGACACTGTAAAAGCAGTGCTAAGGGGAAGTTTCATAGCAATACAGGCTTACCTCAAGAAACAAAAAAAAGTCAACTAAATAACCTAACTCTACACCTAAAGCAACTAGAAAAGGAAGAAGTGAAGAACTCCAGGGTTAGTAGAAGGAAAGAAATCTTAAAAATTAGGGCACAAATAAATGAAAAAGAAACAAAGGAGACCATAGCAAAAATCAACAAAACTAAAAGATGGTTCTTTGAGAAGGTAAATAAAATTGACAAGCCATTAGCGAGACTCATCAAGAAAGAAAGTGTGAAGAACAAATAAAAAAAATAGAAATGAAAATGCAGAAATCACAACAGACAGCACAGAAATACAGGAGATTATAAGAGACTACTATCAGCAACTATATGCCAATAAAATGGACAATTTGGAAGAAATGGACAAATTCTTAGAAAATTACAACCTTCCAAAACTGAACCAGGAAAAAATAGAAAATCTTAACAGACACATCACAAGCAAGGAAATTAAAAGTGTCATTAGACATCTTCCAGCACACAAAAGCCCATTGCCAGATGGCTTCACAGTTGAATTCTACCAAAAAATTTAGAGAAGAGCTAACACCTATCCTACTCAAACTCTTCCAGAAAATTGCAGAGGAAGGTAAACTTCCAAACTCATTCTATGAGGCCACCATCACCCTAATACCAAAACCAGACAAAGATGCCACAAAAAAAAAAAAAAAAAAAGAAAGAAAGAAAGAAAGAAAGAAAACTATAGGCCAATATCACTGATGAACATAGATGCAAAAATCCTTAACAAAATTCTAGCAAACAGAATCCAACAACATATTAAAAAGATCATACATCATGACCAAGTGGGCTTTATCCCAGGGATGAAAAGATTCTTCAGTATCTGCAAATCAATCAGTGTAATAAATCACATTAACAAATTGAAAGATAAAAACCATATGATTATCTCAACAGATGTAGAAAAAGTCTTTAACAAAATTCACCATCCATTTAAGATAAAAACCCTCCAGAAGACAGGAATAGAAGGAACATACCTAAACATAATAAAAGCTCTGTATATGACAAACCCATAGCAAATATTATCCTCAATGGTGAAAAACTGAAAGCATTTCCCCTAAAGTCAGGAAAAAGACAAGGGTGCCGACTCTCACCACTACTATTCAACATAGTTTTAGAAGTTTTGGACACAACAATCAGAGCAGAAAAAGAAATAAAAGGAATCCAGATTGGCAAAGAAGTAAAACTCACTGTTTGCAGATGGCAGGTTCCTCTACATAGAAAACCCTAAAGACTCTACCAGAAAATTACTAGAGCTAATCAACAAATATAGTAAAGTGGCAGGATATAAAATTAGCACACAGAAATCCCGTGCATTCCTATACACTAACAATGAGAAAACAGAAAGAGAAATTAAGGAAACAATTCCATTCACCATTGCATGAAAAGAATTAAATACTTAGGAATATATCTACCTAAAGAAACAAAAGACCTATATATAGAAAACTATAAAACACTGATGAAAGAAATCAGAGGACACAAACAGATGGAGAAATATACCATGTTCATGGATTGGAAGAATCAATATTGTCCAAATGACTATACTACCCAAAGCAATCTATACATTCAATGCAATCCCTATCAAGCTACCAACAGTATTCTTAACAGAACTAGAGCAAATAATTTCACAATTTGTATGGAAATACAAAAAACCTCGAATACCCAAAGCAATCTTGAGAAAGAAGAATGGAACTGGAGGAATCAACCTGCCTGACTTCAGGCTCTACTACAAAGCTACAGTCCTCATGTCAGCATGGTACTGGCACAAAGACAGAAATATAGATCAGTGGAACAAAATAGAAAGCCCAGAGATAAATCCACAGGCCTATGAACATCTAATCTTTGACAGAGGAGGCAAGAGTATACAATAGAGGAAAGACAATCTCTTTAACAAGTGGTGCTGGGAAAACTGGTCAACCAATTGTAAAGAAATGAAACTAGAACACTTTCTAACACCATACACAAAAATAAACTCAAAATGGATTAAAGATCTAAACATAAGCCAGCAACTATAAAACTCCTAGAGGAAAACATAGGCAAAACATTCTCCGAAGTAAATCACAGCAAGATCCTCTATGACCCACATCCCAGAGTATTAGAAATGAAAGCAAAAATAAACAAATGGGACCTAATGAAACTTAAAAGCTTTTGCACAGCAAAGGAAACTATAAGCAAGGTGAAAAGACAGCCTTCAGAGTGGGAGAAAATAATAGTAAATGAAGCAATGGACAAATAATCAATCTCAAAAACATACAAGCAGCTCCTGCAGCTCAATTCCAGAAAAATAAATGACCCAATCAAAAAATGGGCCAAAGAACTAAACAGAGATTTCTCCAAAGACATGCATATGGTTAACAAACACATGAAAAGATGCTCAACATCACTCATTAGCAGAGAAATGCAAATCAAAACCACAGTGAGGTGCCATTTCACACCAGTCAGAATGGCTGCTATCCAAAAGTCTACAAGCAATAAATGCTGGAGAGGGTATGGAGAAAAGGGAACACTCTTATGCTGTTGGTGGGAACACAAACTAGGACAGCTACTATGGAGAACAGTGTGAAGATTCCTTTAAAAAACTGGAAACAGAACTGCCATATGACACAGCAATACCTATGCTGGGCATACACACTGAGGAAATCAGAATTGAAAGATACACGTGTACCCCAATGTTCTTCGCAGAACAATTTATAATTGCCAGGACATGGAAACAACCTTGATGTCCATCAGGAGATGAATGGATAAGAAAGTCATGGTACATGTACACAATGGAATATTACTCAGCCATTAAAAAGAATAAATTTGAATTAGTTCTAATGAGGTGGATGAAACTGGAGCCTATTATACACAGTGAAGTAAACCAGAAAGAAAAAACACCAATACAGTATACTAAAGCATATATATGGAATTTAGAAAGATGGTAATGATAACCCTATATGCAAAACAGAAAAAGAGACACAGATGTACTGAACAGACTTTTGGACTCTGTGGGAGAAGACAACGGTGAGACGATTTGGGAGAATGGCATTGTATCGTGTATATTATCATATGTGAAACAGATTGCCAGTCCAGGTTCAGTGCATGAGACAGGGTGCTCGGGACTGCTCTACTGGGATGACCCAGAGGGATGGGATGGGGAGGGAGGTGGGAGGGAGGTTCAGGATGGGGAACACATGTACACCTGTGGTGGATTCATGTCAATGTATGGCAAAACCACTACAATATTGTAAAGTAATTAGCCTCCAATTAAAATAAATAAATTTATATTAAAAATAAATAAATAAAATAAAGAGTCTAGTGTAGTCAAATCAGGAGACATTTAGTAGGAAACATGTTCAGAGAGGTAAAAATTGTGAGTTTTTGTGGTTGTAGTAGTGTTTTATTTTTTTGTTTTCATTTGCTTCTTTTGTTTTTCGGTGTGAAGACATTGAAAATTTTCAGCAGAGGAGAGCCAACGTCTGATCTATATCTTAACAATATTATTTGAGCTGCACTGTTGAAAAAAATCTGTGAAGGATGGCAAAGGAATAAGTAGGGGTAGCTTTTAGCATGTTTATTGCAATAGTCTAGATCTGAATTGATGGTTCCTTGGACAATAGTGAGAGAATTTGTGGGAAATTAGATACATGTAGATAATTCTATTGCTTAACCATTATCTGGAATTTTTTTGTCCAAATTTTGTTTTCATTTTATGAATTCTATCTCACGAATTCCTATTAATTCTTTGAAAGACATTATGAAGAGCCACTTGGTTTCTGTGGTTTTGTTGTACTTGAAAGGAGATCCATATTCACCTATTAGTGACATTTAAAATCCTGTAATTGCTTCATTTGCTATTATTTTCTCCCAATCTGAGGGCTGTCTTTTCACCTTGCTTATAGTTTCCTTTGTTGTGCAAAAGCTTTTAAGTTTCATTAGGTCCCATTTGTTTATTTTTGCTTTTATTTCTAAAATTCTGGGATGTGGGTCATAGAGGATCCTGCTGTGATTTATGTCGGAGAGTGTTTTGCCTATGTTCTCCTCTAGGAGTTTGATAGTTTCTGGTCTTACATTTAGATCTTTAATCCATTTTGAGTTTATTTTTGTGTATGGTGTTAGAAAGTGTTCTAGTTTCATTCTTTTACAAGTAGTTGACCAGTTTTCCCAGCACCACTTGTTAAAGAGGTTATCTTTTTTCCGTTGTATATCCTTGCCTCCTTTGTCGAAGATAAGGTGGCCATAGGTTCGTGGATTTATCTCTGGGCTTTCTATTCTGTTCCATTGATCTATATTTCTGTCTTTGTGCCAGTACCATACTGTCTTGATGACTGTGGCTTTGTAGTAGAGTCTGAAGTCAGGCAGGTTGATTCCTCCAGTTCCATTCTTCTTTCTCAGCAACAGACAAAGGATTAATCTCAAAAATATACAAGCAACTCCTCCAGCTCAACTCCAGAAAAATAAATGACCCAATCCAAAAATGGGCCAAAGAACTCAACAGACATTTCTCCAAGGAAGACATACGGATGGCTAACAAAGCACATGAAAAGATGCTCAACATCACTCATTATCAGAGAAATGCAAATCAAAACCACAATGAGGTACCATTACACGCCAGTCAGGATGGCTGCTATCCAAAAGTCTACAAACAATAAATGCTGGAGAGGGTGTGGAGAAAAGGGAACCCTCTTACACTGTTGGTGGGAATGCAAATTAGTACAGCCACTATGGAAAACAGTGTGGAGATTTCTTAAAAAGCTGGAGATAGAACTGCCATATGACCCAGCAATCCCACTTCTGGGCATACACACCAAGGAAACCAGATCTGAAAGAGACACGTGCACCCCAATGTTCATCGCAGCACTATTTATAATAGCCAGGACATGGAAGCAACCCAGATGCCCATCAGCAGACGAATGGATGAGGAAGTTGTGGTACATATACACCATGGAATATTACTCAGCCATTAAAAAGAATTCATTTGAATCAGTTCTAATGAGATGGATGAAACTGGAGCCCATTATACAGAGCGAAGTAAGCCAGAAAGATAAAGACCATTACAGTATACTAACATATATATATGGACTTTAGAAAGATGGTAACGAGAACCCTATATGCAAAACAGAAAAAGAGACTCAGATGTATAGAACAGACTTGTGGACTCTGGGAGAAGGCGACGGTGGGATGTTTCAAGAGAACAGCATTGAAACATGTATATTATCTAGGGTGAAACAGATCACCAGCCCAGGTTGGGTGCATGAGACAAGTGCTTGGGCCTGGTGGACTGGGAAGACCCAGAGGGATCGGGTGGAGAGGGAGGTGGGAGGGGGGACTGGGATGGGGAATACATGTAAATCCATGGCTAATTCATTTCAATGTATGACAAAAACTACTGTAATGATGTAAAGTAATTAGCCTCCAACTAATAAAAATAAATGGAAATAAAATAAAATAAAATAAAATAAAATAAAATATGTCTAATAAAATATGTCTAAAATCCTGTAATTGCCTACACATAAAATAATGTAGTTGGCCTAAGAATGAATTTCAGCTTCATTTACTATTTTTCTAAAGCCAAATGTTGTTTCCTTAATAATTATTTTTCCCTTGTAAGATGGCTCCAAGTCATCTGCACCACCTAAATGTTGTAAAGTACAGTGTTTTAAATTCACTTTGATCACATCTCAGAATGATATTCCCAGTAGTATTTCATATCAAACTATTAGAGCAGTTTTCTTTTTTTTTTCCTTCAATGTTCTTCACACATTTTATTTGGTTTCTCAATTTACATATAGGAATGTTCCCAGTGATCATCAGTTGGTAAATTATTTTTTTTACTAATAATGTAAAAAAGAGGGAAAACTCTGATAGCAATCAGTTAAGAGAAAAAAAAATGTGTGGGGAAGACTGAAAACGTAGAGATGGGCAATGCTGTCTCCTTTTGTTTTCCAAATTCATCAATACTTTAACTTGGGGTCAGTTGGTGTGATGCATATAGTGGTAAACTTACTTTCTTTGAGGCTATAGGTTGTTTTTCATTCATTATTTTATTTTCTACCCTCAGCACACTGCAACTGATCCCTATTATTTGTTGGAGGGTTCACTGTATGTTTTCTCCCAACACCATCAAGCAGTTCTGCAAGAACAGTGGGCTGTCTCACAATTTAACTCAATTCTGGTATTTCCTACCTAGAGATTGTGTCAGACACCATAGGTTAAGTTCTCAGACCAAGAAGATTGCTCTCTCCTCTTGCCCTGCCCCACTTTAGAAGCCAGTCTCAAATCCAGGTTGTGATCTCCTCAGATTTGATCCATTTGCTAGAGCCATTCACAGAACTCAGAGAAACATTTTCTTATGTTTCACCAGTTTATCATAAAGGATACAATACAGTTAAATGAGAGTACACAAGGCAAGGCCCAGAGATGTCCTGAACTGGGAAGTACCACCCTCCCATCCAATGGATATGGATGCACTCACTAACATGGAAGCTCCTCAAGTCTTATTCAAGAGGTTTTCTGGAGTTTCTGGAGTTTCCAGCCCAACCCACTCCCCTTCCCAGAAAGTGAAAGTTGCTCAGTCATGTCTGACTCTTTCTGATCTCATGGACTGTACAGTCCATGGAATTCTCCATGGCAGAATACTGCAATGGGTAACCTTTCCCTTCTCCAGAGGATCTTCCCAACCCAGAGATCGAACCCAGGTCTCCTGCACTGCAGGTGGATTCTTTACCAGCTGAGCCACCAGGGAAGCCCAGAGATCCAGGAGTTAAGGCTGACAGCTACAACCCCTGAAACTGTAGGCCTTTTGGGTGACCAGATTCATCCTGAGACTATGTAGGGACACCACCCAAAGTGGCCTCGCTACCATGAGCTCAAAAGACAGGCCTATCACTCAGGAAAATTTCAAAGGCTTGAGAAGCTTTGTGCTAGGAACCAGGGACAAAGACCAAATATATTTCTATGCTTCACCCGCTTGCAATAATCTCTCATCTGGGATCCTCAGCTCTTGTGACTGTGTATTTTTGTACACAGATACTTGTTCAAATTGACATTTCAGGTAGTGATAAGTGCTAGAAATTCCTATACTGCCATCTTGCTGACATCATTCACTTCTTATGATGTTAACATCTTATACCAGAAAAGATTTGTTCTAAGTAACAGACCACTACTGATACATTTTTTATTAAAGTCCATATGTTATTTACATATCCTTAGTGTTTACCTAGTGTGCTTTTTCTGTTCCAGATCCCATCTATAGACAAATTATTACATTTAGTCATGTTTCCTGAGGTTTCTCAGGAATAATAAATTTCTAAGATATTTCTGTTTGTTTTTCAGTTTTTTTTCTCTTTGTTTTAGTTAGGACAGCTTCTTTCACTCTATCTTCAAGTTTACTGATCTTTCTTTTTCAGAAATTTTGAATTTGCTAATAAGCCCTCCAAATTATCTTGTTTTTTTTTATTTCAGGTACTGTATTTTTGCACTCCAGCAGTCCTTATTATGTTCATATTTCCTTAGAATCCTTGATTTTATCTATAATAGTTATTTTAAAGTCTCTTTATGCTTATCCCATCATATATGTTATTGCTGTGTCTGTTTCTTTTGTGTGATTTTTCTCTTGGTTATGTGTTACATTATACTTCTTCATCACATAGTTATGAGTTCTGATTGGTCATTGTATACTGTAATGTTATGTTATTGGCTGTCTGAATTTTGCTTTATTCCTTCACAAAGACTTGATGTTTTCCAAAGTATTTGTGCATCAGCCTGATTCTTTTGAGGCTTATTTTTAAGTGTGGTTAAAGTGGGTCAAAAGTATATTTTACTTTGAGGCTATTTTAGGTCCATTCCTGAGGCCTGACCATTCTGATGTCTTTACTGGACATCAGAGCCCTGGACTTTACTGGACTCTGAGCCCTGGGTGCTCAGAGTTCTTTCTACTCTAGCTGTTGAAAATAGCTCTCAGACCAGCATGAGTTCTGGGAACTATTCAGCATACAGCTTCCTGGCAGTTGTCCTCTATCTGGACTCATGGAAATTTACCCCATCAATGTTCATTCAATCAAAGATGCAAGGGGATCAATATGTAGGTTTCTGGAGCCCTTTTTCTAGGTAGCCCTCTTTTGTTATTCTTTCCCACAATTTTCAGTTGGTGAGCCTTCCTGAATTCAGTCTCCTCACTTCAGTAAGACTACTAGGATAAGCTGGGATTGCCTCCCCATGCACAACAGCCCTGAACTTGCCTCCAGGGAGAAATCCAGGGAGAAATAAACCTGTGGGATCATTGTACTCACCTCATGGATTTCTCTTTTCTCAGTGATTGCACTCGTTAACTGCCTGCTTTCCACTGTCTGTCTGAGAGTTTATTTAATGTGTTTCTCTAATTTTTTTTTAATAGGAGAGAAAATAATTCTGGAACCAATAACTTTGTAATGGCTCAATAAATCATTTTAATGAATTATCAGGTAAGGTGAAGATATACGACACGTATTGCCTCACTTAATAGAAAAGAAGGAGTCCCATTCATCATGATCTGAGATAACAGATTAAAATTGGATCTGTTTCAGGGAAAACAAGATTAAAAAAGAATAGATTAAGGGGCTGTTGGACAGAAAGTAAACTGTAATCATAGGAGTTAAGAGTGGAAACAGGAAAACTAGTTAAGAGTCCACTGTAGAGACTGTGGCCAGGAATATGCTGATATTTGTAAAAGTGATAGAAAGGCGAATGTATTTGAGATAGTTTGGAGAATGTGTTACAGAGGAGTTGAATGGTGAGTGAATGGAGAAAAGAAGCTAAAGAAAGATTTGAAGTATCTCCATTATGCATATTGGAATCACATGTTTCCATTGACTGATGGGAGTAGTGGCAGAAGGAAAACGTTCAGAGGGAAAAATGGGCCATTTCAATATTTCTGTATTGAATTATATATACATGTGACACATCTTAGTATACTTACGTTATAAGACTATAAATGTTGGATGTGGTGTGGAAAGTCAGTGTGGCCATATGAGGAAGTGAGAATAAAACTGGGAAAGAAGTTTATTATACTCACAGGTCCCAGAAACCAGGGTCACTTCAAGCCACATAGGACCAAAAAGGAAACACCAGTCAGGAGGCAGAAGACAAGAATGCAGGGAAAGTGTAGGTCAGAAACTTCACTGGGGTTTCCTTGGGAAAGATAAAGCAAGTAGAATAAATAGCTACAGTGCTGGTCTCTAGTTGCCTCATAACTGGTTCTGACATGAGTTAAGGAAAGGGAAATACTATTAGTTTGGTGTATGAGAGCTAAATAAGGAGATGACAGCAGCTGATTTTGTTCCCAGCCTTTGGTAAGTCCAAGAATGGGCTAGTCCTGGAGGGGCAGTGCCTCCTTAGCTAGCAGAAAGCATTAAGTAAATGTTAAACATTATTATGTAATAGGAAGGGAGAAAGTGAGAATTCATTCATTGTAAACAAATCAGTCTGATTTAAAATCTGAGGTCAGTGTTAAAAACCTGTGTACCAGAAAGTTTATGTCTCTTGAAACTAGTAGTAATTTAAAAATTAGACTTGGATTACCTCTTTGTTTTTATATGCCATTCACATATTAATAAATTGGATTTAAAAAAATTGTTAACTCATATTAAATTAGGGACCAAAAAAGTACACTATTCGGACAGGACAGATAATTTGAGAAATGCATACCAAAAGCACAAAGCCTTTTATAAAGGTAAATTGAAAAAATCCACATTTTTGAGCTTGTTTTGTGTACACAAAGGTGGCTAGAGATGATAAGATAGTCACAACTGTCTACTTATGTGTAATCTAGCATTTCTAGTGTAATCTAAGTATGTAATGTACAATGTGCATGCATAAAACCACCAAGTAATTACACAGCAATGTTAACCGAGTCAAAACTGTACTAATTGACTGCCTGATTAAACAATTAATGTCCATTTTGGGGGAAGTTAAATGTCAATCAATACATTAATTTGGTTTGGGATTGGACTAGAATTTTTAAATTCCTTAAACTTGAGTTATACAATTAGGATAATTCATAAAATTATCAATTAAACCAAAATTTATTAAAAATAATATTCAGCCACTGTTGTTCTGCTGAGAATATAGCAGTGACTGAGACAGTTATGATTTCTGTCAAAGGGTTTCTAAAAATGCACTGCACTACATTTATTTGAGGCAATGATGAATGCCATGTTGAAAATTTATGAAAGGTAAGCTGGAAGACTGTTTCCCAATACAATGATCATTGAAAGACTCTCTGATAACGAAAGATTTGCACAGAGATGTGAAAGAAAGGAGAACGCTGATCTTTAGGAAAAGAGTGTTTCAGAACTTTGGAATAGTGAGGGCAAAGGTCTTGATATGGGAACGTGTATATTGTATTTGGTGTTTGTGTTCAGTTGCTCAATCGTGTCCGACTCATCTGCTACCCGATGTACTGTAGCCCACCAGGCTCCTCTGTCCACAGGATTCTCCAGGCAAGAATACTGGAGCGGGTTGCCATGCCCTCCTCCAGGGGATCTTCCCAACCCTGACATCGAACCTTCATCACCTGTATTGGCAGGCAGGTTCTGTGCCACTGCACCACCTGGGAAGTCCAGGTAGTATATTTAAGGAACAGTAATGAGGCCTTTGCAACTGAAGAAAAATGAGTGAAGAGGGGAAAAGTAAAAGAGAAGGTTAGAGAGATGATAGGAACACAGGTTTTCAGAGTATTTTATTCCAGGTAGGTCTTTTTCTTTCTTGTTCATTTTTCTGTTATTGTTTTTGCTTTTACTTTGATTTAAATTAGAAGCTACTGGAGATGTTGCAGCACAGTTGTCATTATGATTTGTCTTACATTTTAAGGATAATTCTGTTTTTGTTTGCTTGTTTGTTTGTTTTTGCTTTAGGTGTAAGAGGGCAGAAAGAACACTGGGAGACTACTGCAACAGTTCAAGTGACAGACTATGGATAAAAAGGTCAGGCAGATCAGGGCTGGAGTCAGCTGTGGTGAGCCATGATGGGCTTTAACCACCACAGAAATCTTTCTATAATTTGATGTATTCTTCAGTATCAATTTCTATTCTGTCTTGCCCAATGATAATTATGACATCAATAATAATAAAATCTATTGAGTGCACATTATGTTCTAGACACTTTTCTAAGCAGTCATGAAATAGCTGAAGAGAAGTAAAAGATATAATTTCCTATTATGCCTGTGTTAGGACTCATATATAAGACTCTCTTGCTGTAAAATTGTGAACTCTGAGAAGAGCCATGTCTTACTTACCTTTACATCTCCTACAGTATGAAAAACAGTGCCTTGAATGTAGTATTTAATCAATAAATATTTGTTTTGTTTGATCATGAAGATGGGAAGATTAATTAAAGAAATTCCTCACATCCAGCATTCAAAAGATGCTCAGTGGGGGGGGGGGGGATGAGATATGGAAACCCAAGGAAATTGGGAATTTTTATCAAACTCAATTTCAGAAACTTCAATAACTGATCCTCAATAATAGCTATTTCACCAAATTCCCCTCATAACAGGCTCTCACAACACCATGTAACTGGCCCTCAGAGAACATAAAATATTTATAATTTTACAATGATATGTGATCAATGCTTGGATCCTCCATGAGATTACAAACTCCATGGGAGCAGAAACCACAACTACTTTTTCAACATTTTCTCATTAAAGCCTAACACAGCACCTGGCCTATAATAAGCATTTGATATTTATTAAGCAAATGGACAAATTTAATCAATTTTTACTGGATGCTAAAAGCAGTGGCCATAGGATTGGAAAAGGTCAGTTTTCATTCCAATCCCAAAGAAAGGTAATGCCAAAGAATCTTCAAACTACCGCTCAATTGCACTCATCTCACACACTAGCATAGTAATGCTCAAAATTCTCCCAAGCCAGGCTTCAACAATACATGAACGGTGAACTTCCAGATGTTCAAGCTGGATTTAGAAAAGGCAGAGGAACCAAAGATCAAATTGTCAACATCCATTGGATCACAGAAAAAAGCAAGAGAGTTCCAGGAAAAAGCATGTACTTCTGCTTTATTGACTATGTGAAAGCCTTTGTGTGGATCACAACAAACTCTGGAAAATTCTTCAAGAGATGGAATACCAGACCACTTACCTGCCTCCTGAGAAATCTGTATGCAAGTCAAGAAGCAACAGTTAGAACTGGACATGGAACAACGGACTGGTTCCAAATTGGGAAAGGAGTAGTATGTCAAACCTATATATTGTCACCCTGCTTATTCAACTCATATACAAAATACACATGCAAATACCGGGCCGGAAGCACAAGCTGGATCAAGATTGCTGGGAGAAGTATCAGTAACCTCAGATATGCAGATGACACCACACTTATGGCAGAAAGTGAAGAGGAACTGAAGAACCTCTTGATGAAAGTGAAAGAAGAGAGTGAAAAAGCTGGCTTAAAACTTAACATTCAAAAAATAAAATCATGGCATCTGGCCCCATCACTTCATGGCAAATAGATGAGGAAACAATGGAAACAGTGACAGACTTTATTTTGGGGGGGGGCTCCAAAATCACTGCAGATGATGACTGCAACCATGAAATTAAAAGATACTTGCTCCTTGGAAGAAAAACTATGACCAATCTGTGTTAGTCACTCAGTCACATCTGACTCTTTGCAACCCCATGAATTGTAGCCCACCAAAGTCCTCTGTCCATGGGATTCTCCAGGCAAGAATACTGGAGTAGGTTGCCATTTCCTTCTCCAGGGGACCTTCCTGACCCAGGGATCAAACTCGGGTCTCCTGCATGGCAGGCAGATTCTTTACTGTCTGAGCCATGAGAGAAGCCCATGACCAACATACACAGCATATTAAAAAGCAGAGACATTTCTTTGCTGACAAAGGTCCATCTAGTCAAAACTATGCTTTTTCCAGTAGTCATGTATGGATGTGAGAATTGGACCATAAAGAAAGCTGAGCACAGAAGAACTGATGCTTTCAAACTGGTGTTGGAGAAGACTCTTGAGAGTCCCTTGGACTGCAATGAGGTCCAACCAGTCAATCCTAAAGCACTCAGTCCTGAATATTCATTGGAAGGACTGATGCTGAAGCTCCAATACTTTGGCCACCTGATGCAAAGAGCTGACTCATTGGAAAAGACCCTGATGCTGGGAAAGATTGAAGGCAGGAGGAAAAGGGGACGACAGAGGATGAGATGATTGGATGGTGTCACCAACTCGATGGACAAGAGTTTGAGCAAGCTCCAGGAGTTGGTGATGGACAGAGAAGCCTGGTGTCCTGCAGTTCATGACGTTGCAGAGAATCAGACACGATTGAGCAACTGAACTGAATTGAAAATCTCTTTCAAGTGCTTTATTCATATTAACTCCTTTAATCTTTGCTGCAACCCTATTAAGCAGAGACTCTTTTATTCTTATTTTACTGCCCTGAATTATTATTAATTATTAATTAACTCTTAATTTGATATTTTAATTTTACTCTCTTAAATGGATATAATGATATATAATGATCATTACTGAAGAGAAGGTTATGCTCATAGCACAGTCAACCTCCCTCCCACACACACACATCTAAAAAGTAACCCATGGAATAATAATAAGCCTTTCTGTTGGTCATAGCACTGACTCCAATTTAGGCTGTCTCCTTATAAGAACTTACTGAACTGTTTGCTTTTCAGTGAATTCTTTGTTTAAACTAAGGGATTTCAAAAGAAATTACCTAATGGGTTTATTCAACCAATTAGCATACCTGGTTAAATTGATAAAATTTGTTTTTCACAAGTCATTTCTGTAGCCTAAGTAGGTTCCCATCAGAAGAAATACATGCCTGTGACTAAACTGACAGGTGAATGTCTCTTTTGATGGCCTCAAAATTCCCTATGAATTCAGCTCTTTTTTGCCATTAGCAATGCTATCCTTTACCCTTGAATATTCATTTTTCCACAAATTAATTCACACAATTAATCTCATTGAATAATGTATTTAATTAGATGTCTATTAAATTTTTAGAAAGAGAATGAATCATAAGGTTCATTCTAAACAAGTAGAGGTTCATGCAATTAAAATATAGAGCTGTTGCAGTAAGTCAGTCTCACTCCCATACTAGTGAATAACATGATAATTAAAGTACAATCTGGCACTTTGGGGTCAGACTGAAATTTGTCAGTGCAAAACCAAATTCTTAGATTTAAACTATAAAACTACTGGGAGGAAAAGAGAAGAAAATATCAAATTGCTTTTCCCTTTCGTTTTTATGGAAGGACAGTGTATTCATTATGACTTCATTTCCTCAAGAGATGGATTTGTAGGTTAATGTGTCAAGAAAGAAGCAAACTGAAAAGTTGCAGATGTTTTAAAGCCTGTTAGTAGTTTAGCATCAAGATATCAGGGCATTGTCACAGCTTTGGCTGCATGTTCCCAGCCTGTTCGGATTCCCGTGGTTAGGAAGATAATATTCCAGCACACAGAGGTCCTGGGCCACAGAGGAATTCTCACAATTTTCCTACCAGATTTTTTGCTATCATCACTGTTGAATCCATCTCTTGTCAACAGAATCAGAACCCTTTAAGTCACAATGTTTAAGCAAAGACTGAATGCTGAGATTCCACGTGGTGTAATTTTGTCCTGAATGCACTCAATACATATGATCTGTGAGGTTGCCATAATTATATGAGCTGTTATTTAAAGTCCCCCATGGAGATACATATTGATAAAACACGACTAGCAAAATGTGTTATTTTTAGATGCTTCCTTCTAATGATTGGTTGCTTTGTCCCAGTAATAACTGATGACTTGGCACAACAGAACAATATTCCTAGTGTTATGGTTGCAGAATCTGGTGATAATTTTTTCCTGGTCACAGAACATAGAGGCTGAATGTCAAAGTCAGCTTGAAAATAATCTTTGGAACATATTCCACTAATTCATATTCTGCCTCAAATCTGGCCAAATCTCCTTCAGGGTACCATGAGAATATATCACTTAGATAGGCAGAGTACATCATGAGAAATGCTGGGCTGGAATCAAGATTGCCAGGAGAAATATCAATAACCTCGGATATGCAGATGACACCACCCTTATGGCAGAAAGCGAAGAACTAAAGAGCCTCTTGATGAAAGTGAAAGAGGAGAGTGAAAAAGTTAGCTTAAAATTCAACATTCAGAAAACTAAGATCATGGCATTTGGTCCCATCACTTCATGGCAAATAAATGGGGAAACAGTGGAAATAGTGACAGACTTTATTTGGGGGGGGGGCTCCAAAATCACTGCAGATGGTGACTGCAGCCATGAAATTAAAAGACACTTGCTCCTTGGAAGAAAAGTTATGACCAATCTAGACAGCATATTAAAAGCAGAGACATTACTTTGCCAACAAAGGTCCATCTAGTCAAAGCTATGGTTTTTCCAGTAGTCATGTATGGATGTGAGAGTTGGTTATAAAGAAAGCTGAGCACTGAAGAACTGATGCTTTTGAACTGTGGCATTGGAGAAGACTCTTGAGAGTCTCTTGGACTGCAAGGAGATCCAACCAGTCCATCCTAAAGGAAATCAATCCTGAATATTCATTGGAAAGACTGATGCTGAAGCTGAAACTCCAATATATTCACCATCTTATGTGAAGAACTGACTCCTTGGAAAAGATCTTGATGCTGGGAAAGATTGAAGGCAGGAGGAGAAGGGGACGACAGAGGATGAGATGGTTGGATGCCATCACCGATGTGATGGACATGAGTTTGAGTAAGGTCTGGGAGTTGGTGATGGACAGGGAAGCCTGGCATGCTCCAGTCCATGGGATCGCAAAGAATTGGACATGACTGAGTGACTGACTGATGTAGTTAAGGATAGCAAATATGGAAATTCATAACATTTTAATGATAACAGACAATTGGAAATCAGAACTATGGAAAATCTGACTTATACACATTTGCTTATTATGGGGAATCTTCTCATGTCCAACCCAAAACCTTCCACTTGAGCTTCTAAGTAATGGAATATGGTAAACATATAAAAATAAAAGAAACAAAAAACATAATAAAAATTTAAAAAACATAATTTTATATATTTATCATATTCCATTACTTAGAAGCCTTTTAATCAAATGAAGTTATGAATTTTTCTTTTGCTGAGGAGGACCTTTTTCATTCATACAAACTGTCTGTATCTGATGACCAAAATAAACAAAGAATTTGACCAATATTGAATGAAGACATTGAATTTGATTAATTATTTGACATTAGATTTCAAATTGTGGTTTCATTCTTCTGAGACTGAGTTATTACTGCATTCTTAAGGTAAAATTAGCTTAACATCTAAGCACTGAATAACCTTATTTTCTTTTTCATGCTTGTGCCATCTTTTTATCTCTTTATTTTCCACCAGGACATACAAGTAAAGCTTCAAGATATTTCATAGCTATGAATTATAGTTAAGTAAAATTACTCATTTAAAATGGATCATACTTCAGTTTTAAATAAAATGGCCCCAACTATATTTATAAAAACAGGATTTTAAGTTAGTGAATAGTTTTGGGGAAGGTCTGTGAATTTATAGATAAGGTGATACTTGTTTCTGTTTCTTTAATTTGAAAAAAATTCACATCCTTGTTTTTTTTTTTATTTGTGAGCATCAAACACCTTTTATTTGAGTTTCATATATTGTATCTTTGAATGATGATCCCTCATATTGAATTGTAAGAAAATCTCATTAACCTGGAGCTACATGGACAATATCCTCGTATTAATACAAGTAGAAGCACTTATAAAAAATGTGTAGGTTAATTAAATTTCCTGTAGAGCATTCTTCCAAATATATCGTGTGGAAAATTGATAATCTAATATAATATCAACTTGAGTAGAAAAATAAGAGGTCTTGATTGAATCATGTTAAATTGCAAAGAAATACATCACACAAGGGATCAGATCAGTCTATATGGCCATTGCAAGCCTGGTCCGTAATTAGCGGTGGCCCACATGATATTTAGTTTTTCTGTACATGAGTGGGACTTTCTGCCACTGTTCTAGACGCCTGGTTCCATCTACTTGAAGTTAACATCTTTCCACTTTCAGTAACAGTATGAGCTGTATAGCTCACAATGTCTTACTCTGTGTTCCTGTACATTTAGAGGTTAAAATAATTCATGATCCATGATTTATCTTTAAAATACTCTCTCACTGAAAAATAAACAAATGGATTAACTAACTGAATATCTAATAGGGTTGTATGAAAGAAAAGCAAACAGAGAGAAAATAAACACCATCATATGTACTTATGATGTATTATTTATATTACGAATTATTTACTCATTCAAGTGTCTTTGCATAAACTACTTTTATCCCCTTAGCATTTCTAACCTGTGGATTGTTCTTACTGCCTCACTGAGACTCCACTTCAGACCATTTACCGTACTTGCTACATTTAAAATATATGTTTCACCCATTAAAATATTAAAACTATGATAACTGAATGGCACATAACAACAACATTGTAACCTTCTACTGGACATTGAAACAAATGGTTGTGATGATTACTTTAGCTGAATTAACCAAATAATAAAGAGAGAAAAAATTAAAGCAGTTACTTAATATGTACAAAAAATTTGTATTGACTACAAATTTTATTTTTCACTTTTTTTATAGATAAACCCAATTTGAAGTCTATGTATCCCTGATAGAAAACATTAGAGCAAAAGGGAACATGGCCAGAAAGCCAGAATTATTCAGGAAATTTTATAGAAACTTCTATAAATGAAAGCACAAAATTTGAAAGGTCCAATTTATTGAATAGAATGTCAACTTTTGCCAACAGCTTTTTTAAGGCTTAATTTTCAAAACTTTCTTAGTTTGTTGAACATATTAAAAAAAACACAAAAAAACAAAAAAACTGCCTACCGACTACTCCAGAAATGTTTTTAAAAGTTTACTTTTAATAAATATGTTAAGATGTTAGTCACATTAATGTATGTCATAATATGCAAAATGACATTATAATACCACAATTTAATAGCTGGAAAGTTATCATTAAATATTCAAGTGTACAGAGTAGCAAAGGCAATTTAATCAGGAACTTTGTTAATGACTTCAATAATTTGCAATTAAATAGTTTTCCTCTTGTCCATTCAATTCCTCTTGGAATATGTAAATTTAAATAAAAAAGAACACAATATTCTTATACATATATAAGGACAAAAATTTCCATAATATTTATTCTATAGAAGCAGCCTGGTACTTACAATTGAAAAATGTAGCTAATTTATCTTCTACATTCATTATGTAATATCACTAGCCTTGTGCAAAATGCAACCATAAACAAAATTGATTGTGCCAATTTTTCAGTGCTTTAATGTTTTACAAATAATTCAATACAAAATAATGTACTATCTTAAAGCCAACTAACACCTACCCAGGGAAAAAAACAAATACAAAGGCTATACAAAATGCAAATAATGTCTACTTAAAAACGTCAGGGAACTACTGAATAAGCAAGGACCTGCAGGGTCAAGTTTCTGGATAGAGGAGAGACACTGAGAGGTAAGGTGACAAGCAGTATGCTTTTACCCCCAAGAGGGTTTGTCATTAATGGGCCAAGGGCAACAGATTGAAAATCTGGTCTTTGCCCAGGCATAGAGTTGTGGCTGAGAGAAAAGATACAAACTGTTTGTCAGTACAGAGTATCAAGAAACTGGAGAGAAAAATTAAAGTTTCATGGCACAAATTCCCAAGTAGAAGGGCAGAGCAGAAAGCTGGTCCTTACATACATATGGTTTAAACTTTAAGAAGTTTGTGAAATTCTGAAGCTGCAAGTGGTAGGATGCTGCAAAGCTGAGCTTGAGTCTTCTGGAAAGTGATGTAAGCTTTTCTGTCATTTTTTTGTTTTGTTTTGTTTTGTTTTTTTAGCTGACAGATGAAAATGAAGGTTCAAGACCAGCCAGGGGAATGGATCCTAGTTATCACACTCTGCCATCAGTGTTGAATCCAAAGTCTGCCAAGCCTTCACCAAAGTGCAATGTAGCTCTTATTCAAAGTAGCCCATATATAGACTAATGTGAACGGACCCCATTTTCCATGGTGGCTCAGTGGTAAAGAATCTGCCTGCAATGTGGGAGACACAGGTTTGATCCCTGGGTCAGGAAGATCCCCTGGAGAAGGAAATGGCAACCACTCCAGTATTCTTGCCTGGAGAATCCCATGGACAGAGGAGCCTGGTGGGTTACAGTCCATGGGGTCACAAAGAGCTGGACATGACTGAGTGATTCAAAAACAACAATGCATATATATGGAATCTAGGAACATGGTACTGATGAGACTTTGCAGGGAAGGGATGGAGACATAGACATAGAGAATTGACTTGTGGACACAGCGGGGGAAGGAGAGGTTGGGATGAACTGAGATTAGCATTGACATATGTACACACAGTTCAGTTCAGTCGCTCAGTCGTGTCCAAATCTTTGCGATCCCCTGAACCACAGCATGCCAGATCTCGCGGTCCATCACCAACTCCTGGAGTTCACCCAAACTCATGTCCATCGAGTTGGTGGTGCCATCCAACCATCTCATCCTCTGCCATCCCCTTTTCCTCCTGCCCTCAATCTTTCTCAGCATCAGGGTCTTTCTCAAATGAGTCAGCTCTTCACATCAGGTGGCCAAAGTATTGGAGTTTCAGCTTCAACATCAGTCCCACAAATAAACACCCAGGACTGATCTCCTTTAGGATGGACTGGTTGGATCTCCTTGCAGTCCAAGGGACTCTTAAAAGTCTTCTCCAACACCACAGTTCAAAAGCATCAATTCTTTAGTGCTCAGCTTTCTTTATAGTCCAACTCTCACATCCATACATGACCATTGGAAAAACCATAGCCTTGACTAGACAGACCTTTGTTGGCAAAGTAATGTCTCTGCTTTTCAATATGCTGTCTAGGTTGGTCATAACTTTCCTTCCAAGGAGTAACCGTCTTTAATATAATGGCTTCAATCACCATGTGCAATGATTTTGGAGCCCAGAAAAATAGTCTGACACTGTTCCCCCATCTATCATCCAAGGTAAGGAGCAGCAGCTGTGCTTTGCTGGAGCAGCCGTGAAAAGATACCCCATGTCCAAGGTAAGAGAAACCCAAGTAAGATGGTAGGTGTTGAGAGAGGGCATCAGAGACAGACACACTAAAACCATAGTCACAGAAAACTAGCCAATCTGATCACAGGACCACAGTCGTGTCTCACTCAATGAAATGAAGCCATGCCATGTGGGGCCACCCAAGATGGAAGGGTCATGGTGGAGAGGTCTGACAGAATGTGGTCCACTGGAGAAGGGAATGACAAACCACTTCAGTATTCTTGCCTTGAGAACCCCATGAACAGTATGAAAAGGCAAAATGATAGGACACTGAAAGAGGAACTCCCCAGGTTGGTAGGTGCCCAGTATGTTACTGGAGAAATAACTCCAGAAAGAATGAAGGGATGGAGCCAAAGCAAAAACAATACCCAACTGTGGATGTGACTGGTGATAGAAGCAATATCCAATGCTGTAAAGAGTATATTGCATAGGAACCTGGAATGTTAGGTCCATGAATCAAGGCAAATTGGAAGTGGCCAAACAGGAGATGGCAAGGGTGAAGGTCGACATTCTAGGAAGCAGCGAACTAAAATGGACTAAATGGGTGAATTTAACTCAGATGACCATTATCTACTACTGTGGGCAGGAATCCCTTAGAAGAAATGGAGTAGCCATCATGGCCAACAAAAGAGTCTGAAATGCGGTACTTGGATGCAATCTCAAAAACGACAGAATGATCTCTGTTTGTTTCCAAGTTAAACCATTCAGCATCATGGTAATCCAAGTCTATGCCCCAAGAAGTAACGCTGAAGAAGCTGAAGTTGAATGGTTCTATGAATACATACAAGACCTTTTAGAACTAACACCGAACGAAGATGTGCTTCTCATTATAGGGGACTGGAATGCAAAAGTAGGAAGTCAAGAAACACCTGGAGTAACAGTCAAATTTGGCCTTGGATTATGGAATGAAGCAGGTCAAAAGCTAATAGAGTTTTGCTAAGAGAATGCACTGATCATTGTAAACACCCTCTTCCAACAACACAAGAGAAGACTCTACACATGGACATCACCAGATGGTCAACACCAAAATCAGATTGATTATATTCTTTTCAGCCAAAGATGGAGAAGCTCTATACAGTCAGCAAAAACAAGACCGGGAGCTGACTATGGCTCAATCATGAACCCCTTATTGCCAAATTCAGATTTAAATTGAAGAAAGTGGAGAAAACCACTAGACCATTCAGGTATGACCTAAATCAAATCCCTTATGACTATACAGTGGAAATGAGAAGTATATTTGAGGAACTAGATCTGATAGACAGAGTGCCTGATGAACTATGGACGGAGGTTCGTGACATTGTACAGGAGACAGGGATCAAGACAATCCCCATTGAAAAGAAATGTAAAAAGGTAAAATGGTTGTCTGAGGAGGCCTTATAAATACCTTGGAAAAGAAGAGAAGTGAAAATCAAAGGAGAAAAGGAAAGATATACCCATTTGAATGCAGAGTTCCAAAGAATAGCAAGGAGAGATAAGAAAGCCTTCCTCAGAAATCAATGCAAAGAAATAGAGGAAAACAATAGAATAGGAAAGACTAGAGATCTCTTCAAGAAAATTAGAGATACCAAGGGAACATTTCATGCATTCATGGCCTCAATAAAGGATAGAAATTTATGGACCTAACAGAAGCAGAAGAGATTAAGAAGAGATGGCAAGAATACACAGAAGAACTGTACAAAAAAGATCTTAATGACCCAGATAATCACGATAGTGTGATTGCTCACCTAGAGCCAGACATCCTGGAATGTGAAGTCAAGGGGGCCTTAGAAAGTATCACTACGAACAAAACTAGTGGAGGTGATGGAATTCCAGTTGAGCTATTTCAAATCCTGAAAGATTCTGCTGTGAAAGTGCTGCACTCAATATGCCAGCAAATTCGGAATACTCAGCAGTGGCCACAGGACTGGAAAACGTCTTTCACTCCAATCCCAAAGGAAGGCAATGCCAAGAATGCTCAAACTATGACACAATTGCACTCATCTCACAGGCTAGTAAAGTAATGCTCAAAATTCTCCAAGCTGGGCTTCAGCAATACATGAACCATGAACTTCCAGATGTTCAAACTGGTTTTAGAAAAGGCAGAGGAACCAGATATCAAATTGCCAACATCCGCTGGATCATCAAAAAAGCAAGAGAGTTCCAGAAAAACATTTATTTCTGCTTTATTGACTATGCCAAAGCTTTTGACTGTGTGGATCACAACAAACTGTGGAAAATTCTTCAAGAGATGGGAATACCAGACCACTTGACCCACCTCTTGAGAAACCTGTATGCAGATCAGGAAGAAACATTTAGAACTGGACATGGAATAACAGACTGTTTCCAAATAGGAAAAGGAGTATGTCAAGACTGTATATTGTCACCATGCTTATTTAACATATATGCAGGGTCCATCATGAGAAACTTTGGGCTGAAGAAAGCACAAGCTGGAATCAAGATTGCCGGGAGAAATATCAATAACCTCAGATATGCAGATGACACCAACCTTATGGCAGAAAGTAAAGAGGAACTAAAAAGCCTCTTGATGAAAGTGAAAGAGGAGAGTGAAAAAGTTGGCTTAAAGCTTAACATTCAGAAAACTAAGATCATGGCATCTGGTCCCATCACTTCATGCCAAATAGATGGGGAAACAGTGCAAACAGTGTCAGACTTTATTTTCTTGTGCTTTAAAATCACTGCAGATGGTGACTGCAGCCATGTAATTAAAAGACACTCCTTGGAAGGAAAGTTATGACCAACCTAGATAGCATATTAAAAAACAGAGATATTACTTTGCCAGCAAAGGTCCGTCTGATCAAGGCTATGGTTTTTCCAGTGGTCATGTATGGATGTGAGAGTTGGACTGTGAAGAAAGGTGAGTGCCGAAAAAGAGATGCTTTTGAATTGTGGTATTGGAGAAGACTCTTGAGAGTCCCTCAGACTTCTTGGAGATCCAACCAGTCACTCCTAAAGGAGATCAGTCCTGGGTGTTCATTGGAAGGACTGATGCTGAAGCTGAAACTCCAATACTTTGGCCACCTCATGCGAAGAGTTGACTCATTGGAAGAGACCCTGATGCTGGGAGGGATTGGGGGCAGGAGGAGAAGGGGACGAAAGAGGATGAGATGATTGGATGGCATCACCGATTCAATGAACATGAGTTTGAATAAACTCTGGTCGTTGGCCAGGGAGGCCTGGCGTGCTGTGATTCATGCGGTCGCAAAGAGTCGGACACAACTGAGTGAATGAACTGAACTGATTTGCCATGAAGTGATGGGACCGGATGCCATGATCTTCATTTTCTGAATGTTGAGCTTTAAGCCAACTTTTTCAGTCTCCTCTTTCACTTTCATCAAGAAGCTCTTTAGTTTTTTTCACTTTCTGCCATAAGGGTGGTGTCATCTGCATATCTGAGGTTATTGATACCTCTCCCAGCAACCTTGATTTTAGCTTGCGCTTTCTCCAGCCCAGAGTTTCTCATGATGTACTCTGCATATAAGTTAAATAAACACGGTGACAATATACAGCCTTGATATACTCTTTTTCCTATTTGGAACCAGTCTGTTGTTCCATGTCCAGTTCTAACTGTTGCTTCCTGACCTGCATACAATTTTCTCAAGAGGCAGGTAAGGTGGTCTGCTGTTCCCATCTCTTGAAGAATTTTCCACAGTTTATTGTGATCTACACAGTCAGAGGCTTTGACATAGTCAATAAAGCAGAAATAGATGTTTTTTTGGAACTCTTTTGCTTTTTTGATGATCCAGCAGGTGTCGGCAATTTGATTTCTTGTTTCTCTGCCTTTTCTAAAACCAGCTTGAACATCTGGAGTTTCATGGTTCACATATTGCTGAAGCCTCTCCTGGAAAATTTTGAGCATTATTTTACCAGTGTGTGAGATGAGTACGATCATGCGGTAGTTTGAGAATTCTTTGCCATGCCTTTCTTTGAGATTGGAATGAAAACTGACCTTTTCCAGTCCTGTGGCCACTGCTGAATTTTCCAAATTTGCTGGCATATTGAGTGCAGCACTTTCACAGCACAATCTTTTAGGATTTGAAATAGCTCAACTGAATTCCATCACCTCCACTCGCTTTGTTCCTAGTGATGCTTCCTAAGGCCCCCTTGACTTCACATTCCAGGATGTCTAGCTCTAGGTGAGTGATCACAGTATCATGATTATCTGGGTAATGAAGATCTTTTTCATATAGTTCTTCTGTGTATTCTTGCCACCTCTTCTTAATCTCTTCTGCTTCTGTTAGGTCCCTACCATTTCTGTTCTTTATTGAGCCCATCTTTGCATGAAATGTTCCTTTGGTATCTCAATTTTCTTGAAGAGATCTCTAGTCTTTTTCATTCTATTGTTTTCCTTTATTTCTTTGCATTGATCACTGAGGAAGGCTTTCTTATCTCTCCTTGCTATTTTTTCTTGCTATCCATGGTGGATAGGCCTGACAGAATGTGGTCCACTGTAGCAAGGAATGGTAAACCACTGTAATATTCGTGCCTTGAGAACCCATGAAGAGTATGAAAAGGCAAAAAAATAAGACATTTAAAGATGAATGCCCCAGGTCAGTATGTGCAAATATGCTACTGGAGATCAGTGGAGAAATAACTCCAGAAGAATGAAGGGATGGAGCCAAAACAAAACAAAACAAACAAACAAACAAAAAACAACACCCAGTTGTAAATGGACCTGGTGATACAAGCAAGGTTCGATGCTGTAAAGAGCAATATTGCATAGGAACCTGGAATGTTAGGTCCATGAATCAAGGCAAATTGGAAGTGGTCAAACAGGAGATGACAACATTAAACATGTACATTCTAGGAATCAGGAAACTAAGATGGACTGGAATGGGTGAATTTAACTCAGATGACCATTATATCTACTACTGTGGGCAGGAATCCTTTAGAAGAAATGGGTAGTCATCATAGTCAACAAAAGATTCTGGAATGCAGTACTTGGAAGCAATCTAAAAAATGACAATGATCTCTGTTCGTTTCCAAGGCAAACCATTCAATATCACGGTAATCCAAATCTATGCCCGACCAGTAACGCTGAAGAAGCTGAATTTGAACAGTTTTATGAAGACCTACATGGAGAAGGCAATGGCACCCCACTCTAGTACTCTTGCCTGGAAAATCCCATGGACGGAGGAGCCTGGTAGGCTGCAGTCCATGGGGTCGCAAAGAGTCAGACATGACTGAGCGACTACTTCACTTTCACTTTTATGCATTGGAGAAGGAAATGGCAACCCACTCCAGTGTTCTTGCCTGGAGAATCCCAGGGATGGGGTCGCACAGAGTCAGACACAACTGAAGTGACTTAGCAGTAGCAGCAGTATGAAGATCTGCAAGACCTTCTAGAACTAACACCCAAAAAAGATGTCCTTTTCATTATAGGGGACTGGAATGCAAAAGTAGGAAGTCAAGCAACACCTGGAGTAACAGGCAAATTTGGCCTTGGAGTACAGAATGAAGCAGGTCAAAGGCTAATAGAGTTTTGCCAAGAGAACACACTGGTCATAGCAAACACCCTCTTCCAACAACACAAGAGAAGACTCTACATATGGACATCACCAGATGGTCAACACTGAAATCAGACTGATTATATTCTTTGTAGCCAAAGATGGAGAAGCTCTATACAGTCAGCAAAAACAAGACCGGGAGCTGACTATGGCTCAGATCATGAACTCCTTATTGCCAAATTCAGATTTAAATTGAAGAAAGTAGAGAAAACCAATAAACCATTCAGGTGTGCTCTAAATCAAATCACTTATTACTATACAGTGGAAGTGAGAAATAGATTTAAAGGGCTAGATCTGATAGACAGAGTGACTGATGAACTATGGATGGAGATTCCTGACATTGTACAGGAAACAAGAATCAAGACCATCCCCTAGAAAAAGAAATGCAAAAAATCAAAATGGTTGTCTGTGGAGGCCTTAGAAATAGCTGTGAAAAGAAGGGAAGTGGAAAGCAAAGGAGAAAAGGAAACATACCCATTAGAATGTAGAGACATATATACACTAAAGTAAAATAGATAACTAAGGGGAAGCTGCTGTAAAGCACAGGGAGTTCAGCTCAGTGCTCTGTGCTTACCTACAGGGATGAGATGGAGGCTCAAGAGGGAGGGAATATATGTATACTTCTATTAATAGCTGTACAGCAGAAACCAACATAATATTGTGTAGCAATTATCCTCCAATTTAACAAAACTTTAAAAAATAAAAGTACAGTGTCTCTATCACTAAAATCTAGTGCAGTATCAGACCCCTGACCTGTATTCATTGGTCAATATATGAACAACAGACAACTTGCAACAGACAAGCTATAAATTAAGAGGTAAATTTGATGTAGAAAAGGTGACCAAGTTAAAACTAAAGATAAAATATTCCCAAACAAAATTGCTCTAAATCATTCCTAGCAAAAATAGGGCAGTTTAAAAATGCCATTAGAAAATATCAATAACTTGACTAAAATTTTAGTCTATCAAAATCTGTGAAATGACACCAAAATTGTACACCAGGAGAAATCATAACTTTGAAATTTTCATATTTGAAAAAAATAAAGAAGGAAAAATAAAACATGAACATCCAACTCAAGGCACTAGAAAAAATACATAATATGGTGGAGGAATTGATAAGCATAAAGACAGCTAAAGTTATTTTAAAAAGTCACATATCAGAAGGGCCTCCTTCAAGGGAAGATGCACATTTCTCCAGAGTGTTTTAAAAAGAGCAGTGGACAAGAAAGAGTAAAGGCTTGGTGGTCATTTTTAAGTATGTAAATATGTTTGTTGTTGTTATTTAGTTGCTAAGTTGTGTCCAATTCTTTTATGACCCCATGGACTGTAGCCCACCAGGCTCCTCTGTCCATGGGATTTCCCAGGCAAGAATACTGGAGTGGGTTGCTGTTTCCTTCTCCAGAAGATCTTCCTGACCCAGGGATTGAATCTGTGTCACCTGCTTGGCAGGCAGATTCTTTAGCACTGAGCTACCTGGGAAGCCCCTATATAAATATGCTTAAATATTATTATTATTATTTTAAAATATTTAATCATTTTATAAAAATGTAGATTAACTATTATAGAAGTGTACTCTAATTTGTATATAACATTTTAAATATATAAAATTTAACTAATCTACACTAAGAAAAGTAATTATAACTCATCTTTTATGAGAACTCGTATTTTCATAGGGTATGCATGCCCACAATGCAGACTTATCTCTAAAACTATATTCGTCTCTTCTGGCTTCAAATTGGATTCCTAATTTGGTTAGTTCATAGATTATCTCTTCTGTTCTTTACAAACCTAGTGTCTGTTGCCCTGACTAGAAGTCTAGGCCCTTCTCACAATGATGTGGGGAAATGACAATCAAAATGACCTGTAGTTGGTTATCCACAAGTTGAGCATTTCTGAATTTTTATAGGGAAGTGGATTGTATAGAGGCTACCCAGGTGGTGCTAGTGGTAAAGAACCCACCTGCCAATGCAGGAGACTTAAGAGATGCAGGTTTGATCCCTGGGTCAGAAAGATCCCCTGGAGGAGGAAATGGCAATCCACTCCAGTATTCTTGCCTGGAAAACTCCATGGACAGAGAAGCCTGAATGGGCTATAGTCCATAGGGTCACAAAGAGTAGGACACAACTGAAGTGACTTAGCAGGCATGGATTGTATAGACCTCTACTGAGAGTCAAAGTAATATTGTTTAGTGTGGGCCTTAGGTCAGTGAGTATTTATAATAGCTCCTGAAAGGAGTGCAAGTAAAAATTTTTATGTACATAAAGACACAATTGAGGTTGGGTTGGGGACCATGGATTTTCACAACCATTGGTCTACACAGGCTGTGTGGTGTTTGCTTAAATCACTCATCTGTCAAAATACAGCTGCAGGGAAGATGTGTTAGAGAACTGGTCGACCCTCCAAAACTTAGCAACATATGCAGCCAAGGCAGGTCTTTCTCACATCGTACCAGCCACCACATGACACAGGAAGAACTTCACTGCTTTGTCAAGAGCTACAAATGCAAATATCTAGGTGATAAGACATAAGACATACATAAGATCAGCAGTCATAAGAGTATTTATACAGCCCTAAAAATGATTCAATCTTGGTCTCCCATATTCAGTCAGATTCTTTGCCATCTGAGCCACCGCGGAAGCCCCCCAAAGACTGAATCCCATCTTAAATTGCACAAGTCAAATACTCTTTCAGTAATGGAGTGAAGCTGTTATGAGCATTGCTCAGAGCCAGGCATGGAGTCGAAGGCTCAATTCTGCTGCTTGCTGGGTGTGAGGACTTGAGCAAGTTACTGACACTCCATTTCCTTGGCTTTAAAATGGGGCTAATAAAGCTTCAACCCTCCTCATATTGTTGTGAGCATTTACTGACTTAATATCAACAAAATGCTCAAGAGTACCTGGTTATTGGTAGGTATTACATAGGGGTTTCCTATCATTATCATTTTTGTTCTTTTATTTTGCTTCCTAAATATTAATTTAACATTTATTGTCTGATTTCACAACCTAAAAGTGATAATAAACATGAAACCACATGCCACAATCTGAGAAATTTGAAAACAGAATACTCCCACATCCCTGAACTTTTGATTTCAGTGTTACTTATAATAACTGGTAATTAGAAACATTTTTAATTCCTAACAGGGATACAGCTTATGTAAATTACAGCAAACCCATACAATCATAAAGCTTTGTGTTGAAAGGTATGTAACAACATGGCATTTTTTATTTGTACTTAAATGAAAAAGAAAAAAAAACAAAATATGTGCTGTATTATTGTATACATTGAAACATACACAAAGCATTAGAAGAAAACCCTTTTGTAGATAGGATTAGAGATAACTTCATTTTTCCTTTTTTGGGAAAACACAATTCTTAGATTTTTATAAATATATTTATTAAAACGGATATAGACAGCAGGACTTTGCACTCACTGTTGGGAACAATGCAAATGGTACAGTCAATTTGGAAGACATTTTGGCAGTTTCTTGTAAAACTAATACTCTTACCATATGATCCAGCATCACATTCCTTGGTATTTACCCAAAGGAGTTGAAAATTTATGTCAATGTAGAAACCTGCACACAGATTTTTATAGCAGACTTACTTATACCTGTCAAAACATGGAAGCACAATGATGCCCTTCAGTAAGTGAATAAACTATGGTACCTCCAAAAAATGGTCTATTATTCAGCACTAGAAAGAAATGAGCTATTACACCGTGAAAAGACACAGAGAAATTTAAATACATAATTCCAAGTAAAAGAAGTCAGTTTGAGAAGGATAAATACTATATGATTCCAAATATAAGGTGTTCTAAAAAAAGGAAAACAATAGAGACTGTAAAGAGATCAGTGGTCACTAGGGGTTCAGGTGGAAGGAAGGATGAATAGGTGGAAGATGTGATTTTTAGGGTGTGGAAGTATTCTGGAGGATATTGTAATGGTGGCTATGGCACTATATATCGTAATTGATATATTATGTAAGACCAAAAGTGAAGCTACATGTAAAACATAGACTTTAATTAAAATTAATGTATAATCTTTTGAATCATATTTTAATCACCATGAGTTTTATCAGAGGTATCATATCAATGTAAGATGTTAATAATGGGGACATTGTATGTGACAATTCTCTGTACTTTCTGATTAGATTTTCTGTAAATCTAAAACTATTCAAAAATAAAATATATTATTTATTAAAATACTAAAATAAAAACTTCATAACAAAAGATAATAATGACAAAAATCCTAAAATGTAAAGTTTATGAATCCTAGTCTTGATTGCACTCTTTATAATGTGTGAAATAGCACTTTCAACTCTCAGCCTTCATATCAACAAAAGGAAGTCTGTGGACTCCATGAGGTGAAGTCCCATCCTTTCCCATTTCATGATTCTCTTTTTTTACCTTAAGGGACTATCATCTGATTATTTCTAAATAATGCTAGTTCTTTTAATTAAAAGGAAAAATTATGCAGCTCATTTACCTGTTACCAGAGTACATTTTAGTTTCCTGAGTGCACTACAACTCCTTCACAAAGAAAATCAGTTGCTAATACATTTACTGACATATTTAGAAGCTAAACCTGAGATGACATGTTAGGCCAATAGGACAAAGTATAACATTTGCAAGGAAAAAGTGAATTGATAAGTAAGATGCTAAAAGCTTAATGCAAATGAATTACAGAGTATTCTAACATTATAGCACTTTCTGACTTCTACTGGGCCAAATCACTTCTTCTTCTTCTTTTTCTTTTTAAAGGTATTAAGGGCTTTGCCTTTAGTTCAGTTCAGTCGTTCAGTCATATCCATCTCTTTGCAACCCCATGGAGCCCAGTACACCAGGGTTCCCTGTCCATCACCAACTCCCAGAGCTTGCTCAGATTCATGTCCATTGAGTCGGTGATGCCATCCAACCATCTCATTCTCTGTTGTCCCCTTCTCCTCCTGCCCTCAATCTTTCCCAGCATCAGGGTCTTTTCTAATGAGTCAGTTCTTTGCATCAGGTGGCCAAAGTATTGGAGCTTCAGCATCAGTCATTCCAAAGAATATTTAGGACTGATTTGTCTTAGATGAAGAGAAATAATACACGAGACTAGTAACATAGGCTAGGCACTCAATGAGAAGAGAAGGTGCTGAGTGGCAGCAAGCAAAATAGAAGTATAGGGTTGGCCAAAAAGTTAGTTCAAGTTTTTCTGCAACATCATGGAAAAACATGAATGAATTTTTTGGCCAACCCAACATATATCTTTGCCAGCAAGTCCACTAGGCAGAAGGAAATCTTAAAAGAAGCAACCTAGGTCCCCAAAGAGGGAACAGCTATCAATATCCCATTAGGGGTCATCTTAGCTGAAGCTGCCATAAGAAAACACTACAAACTCAATGGCTTAAACAATAGAAATTTATTTCTCACAGTTCTGGAGGCTGAAAGTGCAGGTTCAGAGTGACAACATGGTCAGATTCTAGTGAGAGCTCTCTCCCTGGTTTAAAGATGGCCATATTCCTGCTCTATGTTCACAGGACATTTCCTGGGTGCATGCATGTGTAAGGTGACCAAAGATATCAGATTAGAACCCCACCCTTATGACCTCAATTACCTCCTAGAAGTCCTATCTCCACATATAGCCATGATGTGGATTAGGGCTTCAGCCTAATTGTTGAACTTGAAAACCAACAATTCAGTCTACAGCAGGGGTGTTAGTGAGGAAGAAATGTGTTGAGCAACAATTTTCCTTCACTTAAAATAGACTATAGACCTCAAGGTAATATTTATTGGCTTTGGATCAAGATGATAAATTGAGTGCAAGCATGTACTGCCCCTTTCTTTCAGAATCCCATTAAAATTACTGTAAATATATACCCAAGGGAAAAAACACAGCACTGAGGAAAATGAGGGGTAATGAGAGATGATCCTTAGAATGGAAAAAATTACTGATGAAATTCTTTAATATAAAAAGTGGATGTCAGTCCACTTACACATAGAACAAAGAGGGGGATGTCACAGCCAGATGACATACAAGGTAAGTTTACAATTGGAAAGGGAGCCAACCTTCCTAGCATAGCTTTGGAAATGTCACACACTCCAAGTTGGAAGGTATTCAGGTGGGAGCAAAACAGAAAAGAAGTTGAATATTTATTTAAAGGGATATTGAAAAGAAGCACCTGGAACAGTTGGGCTTCTTGGAGGCATTTTGCACACCAGATTCTAACTCAAGCAGTTGTGGCTTGGTAGGGAACAAGGTGGACTGGTTACCAATTCTCCAAAGCACAATAAAACAAAAATTAATTAGGTTACAATTTTTATTCAGTTACACAGAAGTTGCCCTGTTCAGATAAAGAAGGAACCTATCAGGGAGACAAATTATTTTACCAAGGACTGCATTTTTAAAGAATGATTAACCATCATGGATAAGCATACATTTCAAGATAAGCATATATTTATCCACATCAGCAATGTACAAAATAGAAAGATAAAGAGGATTAAATTGGATATTTTATACTGGGGGGGGGGAGATATTGAAAGGTTGTTGCTGAACCATGAAAGACGCTGGGATTCTTGGCCTCTGGAGGAGAAGAATTCAATCCAGGGCCAGAGATGAGGCTTGATCGCTCAGAGCTTTTGTGTAATAAAGTTTTATTAAAGTATAAAGGAGATAGAGAAAGCTTCTGACATAGACATCAGAAGGGGGCAGAAAGAATACCCGCCTGCTAGTTTTTAGCTGGATGTTATATAGTTACTAGCAGTCTGTTAATGAAAGAAAGGAATGTCTTAAAACTCAGAGAATGGCACCAGGCCCCTCATCCACAAGATGTATTTTGGGATAATCTTGGCACCAGGTGAGTCATCCTGGGCCATAAAATGATTGACTTGAATCTTGTAGAAAGGCAGATTACCATACAAATAGTTTTGTTTACATGGATTAGGAGAACAATGTATGAGGATAACATACTGGTTTGTCAAGTCAGTTCTGAGCCTTTAGGTGGAACCGACTTGAAGACAGAGTCTGGGGTAAATGCATAGTACATTAACATAGCTTAAGACAAACATTTCCATAAGAAAAATGCATTGGTTAACTCAAGATTTGAGAAAAGTTAAGTTCAGGTGGAACCAGGTGTCATTATGGCAACACAGTATTTTAAGAGAAACCTCTTTTTAAATTTGTATAGAGAAGGGGAAAAAATATATCACTAGTTTGTTTCCTCCTGCTGCTTAAGAGAGAGATAAAAAATGTCTGACACTTGCAGCCTATTTCCTCCATTTGGAGACCCTTGGCCTTCCTGCCTGTTACCCTCTCATTCCCCCCTTTTCTTTTAGGAGAATTATGTTGCCTAGGGAAAGGGGCATCATTTTCATTCCGTAACTGCTTCTGAGCTGATAAGGGGTGTTGTCCCTAAATTGGTGAGACAACATATTCTCCTAACCCTCATACTGAGGGTCTCTGATCCAGGGGCCCCAAGTAGTAGTTGGAGGAAGCTGCTGCAGTGGCAGGAGTTTGAGCAACCATTTGTAACTTAAAAGCCTTCATGCGACTAGAAACAAATCCAGTTACACAGTTACAGATGCAGGGAGCAAACAGCAAAAACAGAACAATCAGAATTATTGTAATTAAGATAGTTTTCCACCATGGGGAACTAGTTAATGTCTCCCAAAGTGAGGCAATTGAGGCTTCAGGAGTATCCATAGCCTCAATCATCTTGTTCATGTGTTTAGTAAAATGAGTAACATTAGTGCTCATATCAGGTATATATGTACAGCATTGGGTATGAATAATGGCACAAGTTCCTCCTTGTGCAGCTGTTAGAATATCTAAGGCCAATCTGTTTTGTAAAACCACCGTTCTAATCTGTGCTTGTTCAGCAACAACCTTTCAGTATAATTCAAGGAAGAGAAAAGGAGCACAAATTCTAATTATACTACCTCAGATATATTTGTGATGATGACTAGTTCCAAGAATGAAATGAAGACAGGATTTTTCATAAAGACAAGTATAAGAGAACAAATGAGAATTCATGTAAATTCAACACCACTAGTTTTTTAAAGTAGGAGACCTAAAAAGAGATGTTATCAAGAGTATGTCTTAAAAATAGTGTGACCAAAAAAAAAAAAAAAAAAAAAGAAAGAAAACAACATATTGGACAAATCTGATTAATATGAATTCCAGAAAGAAAGAACAGGGAGTTACCAAAGGGGAAAAATTACTTGTAAATATGATAGTAATGAGACTTTAGATTGAACAGCTTCACCATATATCAAAGAGATTGTATTCACTAACTCAACCAGTAAGTGCTGAGTGCCTATTAAAAGACCAAGCCTTTTCTGGCTGCCAGGAATACAGCAGTGAACAGACAACGCAGACAAAACTCCCCCTGTCATTATGGAGCTTACAGTCTAGATGAAGGAGTCAAAAACTAAATGAAGAAATAAGTGAAATATGTGTGTTAATGATAACTGCTGGAGGGAAAAAAAAAAGGAGGTGCTGGGGTAGTTACTATTGCCAATAGGATAATTTGTGGAGCTGCTACAATAACAACACATGAAGAGAGACTTGAGGAAATCAAGGGACTGAGTTATATGCAAATCATTGGAAGAACATTCCGGGCAATGGGAACATCAAGTGCTACTCAAGGTCAGTGTGTGCTTAATGGAAAAAAGATACAGCGCAGAGGCCAATATGCCTGGAATAGAATGAGCAAAATGCAGGGTAGGAGATTACTTCAGGGAGGAAAGACCTTGGAAGCCACAAGAACTTTGGATTTTCCTCACTATGAAATGGAAAGTCTGGAGGGTTTTGAGAGCAGTGGTGGTGACATTATCTGATTAACATTTTGAAGAATTCCTCTGGGCTCTCTGGCAAGGCAAGAACAGAAATAGGGGGCTCTATTTTCAGGTAAAAAGATGAATGAACTTCAAGTAAACACACAGAGCCTTTTACTGAATTAAAAATATCTACCAAGCCCTTCACAGAACCATGCTCACAACAACTGCAAAATGAGGTCCGTGGCTCCAAAGCTTTGAAAGTATTCTTCCACATTCCCATCTATCAGTGTCTCTTTCTACTGCAAATGGAAACCATCTTCTACCATTTTCTTTATGATATTAAGGGCCCTTCTCACACCTTAAACAGTATTAAGCAATAATATCATACTAATTTATAAAATAGATCCAGCAAGTTAAATTCTATGGTCAATAGGCTATATCACTTATTACAACACTGGTATGTGTGATTAATTTTTGCTTTTTAAAAAGAAACCATGAGATTCTCAGAGACAGAAAAGTCTTTTCCTATTTAAAATCAATTTTCTGACATAAACTAGAAATCAAAATTTATTTTCTAAGTGGAAGCTACTCCTGAAACATACCTCTGTATAATTTTTCCATGAGGAAATTTTATATTTAATGGATTCTTAAATAAATTATAATAATTCTTATGAGATTGAGTAAAAATATAAATTTAGTAAGGTGAATAAGAAAAGAGAAACAATATTAACATCATATGAGTTCATTTTCACTATATCTTCAAGTTCACTTAATCAGGTTTAAATTATAGGTTTTTAAAATTAAAGTGAAAGTGAAAGACACAAAATGAGTCTTTTCAAGTTATACAATTCAGTGAAATTTAGTGCATTCACAATTCTGTACAAATACTGCCTCTATTTTGTTCTAAAATTTTTTCATAACCTCCAAATAAGACTAAACCCCGTAAGCTGTCATTTCTTTCAGACCCTGACAACTAACCAATCAACTTTCTATATCTATGGATTTGCCATTCTGAAAATTTCCTATAAATAAAATCACATAATATGTGATATCTTGTGTCTGATTTTTTTTTCATTTATCATAAATGAAGTTTCATCCAGGCTATAGCATGAATCTGTACTTTATTCCTTCTTATGGTTATGAAACAATTCACAGTATGGAAATATATTTTGTTTACTCACTTAACAGTTGATGGACATTTGGGTTGTTTTCACCTTTTGGCTACTGTGAATATGCTGCTATGAACACTTGTGTACAGGTATTTGAATATATGCTTTTATTTCACTTGGGTATTGATGTAAGAGTGGAGATACTGAGTCAGATGGTAATTCCAGTTTAACTTTCTGAGGAACCAATATGTTACTTTTGAGGCCTTATATGTCAACCAATATATAAAGCTGTGTAATACATATAGTTTCCTATATACATTGTTCAATTTTATCAATCCTTTAAATACAAATTAAGAGCCCAATTTGATATTTTTGGTATCATAATGAAATGACTGAGATACATTACTAAGAAAAAAAAACTAAACGTGTTTTCTTAATTTTTCAATGAACCTATAAAATTAAATTAGCACTCATTATGAAAAGTAAGCTCTAAATAATTAGGAATATGCTCATCCCTCAACTAATTAAAGGGCAACTGCACTGTCATTAAAAACTTTTGGAAAAAGGAAACCTAGGATTCCCTTAATTGCAAAAAGGAGACAGACAAGCAACTGAGAAAGAAAAAAAAAAATTACTATCAAAAGGTGAAAAAAAAAAAAAATCCAAAGACCTGTTTCAATATACTTCTAAAGCAGAAAACAAACCACGACAGTCAAACACATAAAAAATGTACTGTCTGGTAACATCTGAAGGAAGATAATATAAAAACATATTTTTATGCTTTAAATTGGTATTGCTTTCTTTAATGTTAGTACCCAGCGTTGGACAACTTAGAAGGAAGCTATTTCTCCATCAAAAATTATATTGAATTTTAAAGCTTTTGGTATATATCTGGTAATTTTTGTACTTATGCTCAGGTTTGCTTACATAAATTTTGGCTATAAAGATTTAATACCATAATACATAAACAATATGACTGTCCAACAATTAAGGATATTTAAATATTCGCAGCTTGTACACATAATACAGTGTCATGCTAGCATTAAAAATGGCAATTACAGGGCTTTATTTGGGTGTACTGAAAATGTTCTAAAAATTGATTGTATTAATGAAAACCCAACTCTGTGAATATACAAAAACCACTCAATTGTACTCTTTAAATTGTGTGGACTGTATGGTAGGTGTCTCAAAGCTGTTACCATAAAAAAAAAGTACATATAGAAAAAATTGGACATAAAAATAAAGTTTATAACATCTAAAGAAACAAAGTAAAAAAGCAGCTTACAAAAAAATATGTGTAAACATAGTATACTCATTTTTAGAAAATACATTAAAAATTGTGAAAAACAGAAATGTCTTGCAACTGTAATCAATGAGCAGTTGAACACAAAGTGAAATTTTAGTTAGTCAGGAAATAAAGTCACAATAAAATATTTTTAAATTTTAAGAAAATAGTATCAACAGTTATAGGCTAATAATTTTTAATGGAAAGGATAATTTTCTATATAAAATGCAAATTATCTTGAGGTAGAAATCTAGAGTAAGACAACAATGACAAATTCTATAAAAGCTAAAATATTACCTCAAATATAGCACTAGGTTCATTTGTTTTATAGAAAATATATTTCAAATTTCAAGATACAGAAAGTTAATATGCTATGTAAACTGTTCCATCATTGACAAACAGAACAGAAACTCATGTCTTACAAAGCTAGTTTAAGCCTAATACCATGACCTTATAGAAACAGCACAAGAATAACAGACTAATCATACATATTTAAAAACATTTTTAATACAACCTCAGCAAATCAAATCAATTTGGGTATTAAAAATGACTAGATTTTTATTCCATTAACAAATGACCTAAGGTTATGGATCCTATTAATATATCATATTAATATAATAAATTATATTTTATTGTATATAAATAGGGAGAATAAGAAAAAGGTTTAAGTTCCTCAGGAGAATCCTAAAGGATATTTTCTTTAGCATCTTCACCTGCTGTGTTAATACTGAGCCCCTGCTATGTGTCAATCACTGTAGCAAATATTTTACATTAGATATCTAATTTAGTTCTCCCAATAATACTATAAAATCAGCACTATCAACACTTCAGTTACAAATGAAGGTAAAGGTTAAGAAGGTTGAGTAAATTACCAAAAGTCAGTCAACTAGGAAGTGCAAAACTATTACAAAGGCCATACTCTTAGCCACAGGGCAACACTGCCTTTCTTTCAGTTATAAAGGGTATTTATCTTAATTCCAAAGCCAACATTATTTCTACTGAAATAAAAGACAAGAATGATATCTACTATCATAACTATTATTTAACACAAGTCAGAGTGACTTACCCCAATTAACAAAGAGTGAGTGATTTAACTTTTGGAAAGTTGGTGATAAAATAATTATTTTAAGGTGATATGATTACCTAACTAGAAAACACAAGAGAGGCAACTACCAAATTGCAAGTATAAATAGAAGATGGATGATTATAAACTAAATACAATAATTCCCTTATAAGTGAGCAAATATAATAGAAATAGATCTTATTTAAAATGGCCTTAAAATAAAATAATACCAAAAGTAATATAAATAACATAGATAATATCAAGAAATCTAAAGGTTTTTTTTTTTTTATTTTTTATTTTTATTAGTTGGAGGCTAATTACTTTACAATATTGTAGTGGTTTTTGTCATACATTGACATGAATTAGCCATGGATTTACATGTATTCCCCATCCCAGTCCCCCCTCCCACCTCCCTCTCCACCCGATCCCTCTGGGTCTTCCCAGTGCACCAGGCCCGAGCACTTGTCTCATGCATCCAGCCTGGGCTGGTGATCTGTTTCACCCTAGATAATGTACATGTTTCGATGCTGTTCTCTTGAAACATCCAAAGTTTTATTGAGCAAATTATATGGATTTTCAGAATTCCATCTTCCTGAATGGAATCACTTGAACCACCCAGATCAATTCCTCCAAAAGTAACCAGTGCACCTATATTATCTCTCCTCCTCACTACACATTTATGTGCAGCACTTATGTGTTCAGTTATGTCGACTCTTTGCGACCCCATGGACTGTAGCCTGCCAGGCTTCTCTGTCCATGGAATTTTTCAGGCAAGAATATTGTGGTGGGTTGCCATTTCCTTCTCTGGAGGATCTTCTTGATCAATCCAAGAATCAAACCCGTGTCTCCTGTGTCTCCTGCATTGGTAGGCAAATTCTTTGCTGCTGAGCCACCTGGAAAGCCCTATGAGTTTGAGCAGGAGGCACAATTGATCCCAGTACACACTATATGCATGAGCTAGCTCATTTACCTATACATTGGCTATTTCCAGTGGTCAGCTATACAGTAAAGACACTGTGAACATTTGTGGAAAATTTTTGGTGGAAATGTGTGTCTATTTCTCCCAGGTAAATTGCTGGTCACAGGATAAGAGAATTTTCTATTTTGTAAGAAAACTGGCAAATTATTGTCCAAAGTTATATTGCAATTCCTAACAGCAATTTCTACCATTTGCTTCACATTCTCAAAGACACTTAGAACTGAGTCTTTCATTTCTAGCAATTCTAGTGGGTGTGTATCTCACTGAAGTTTTAATTTGCATTTCTCTAGTGATTACTGATAATGAGAAATTTTTAATAGGATTACTAGTCATTCATATATGTTCTTTTGCAATTTGTCTCAGAGGTTTTTCCCATTTTTTTTTTTTTGTTGTTTTTAACTGAGTTTTTTTTTTTTTTTTTTTCTATAAAGGTATGGATATTCTTGTTTACAAGTTTCGGTGGATACCTTGACTGGATGGATTAAGGATTTTCCCTGCTGTAGTGAACAGGAGATTCACTGTAGTGTAGGAGATTATAAGAATTTTAATCCATGAAATTATTCCCAGGTTTGGGCTGCCATAGAGCCTCCAGAGTGACAATGGCTCCACCTTTAAAGCTGCTGTAACTCAAGGGTGTCAAAAGCTCTAGGAACAGAATATCACTTACACTGTTCCTGGAGACCCCAAAACTCAGGAAAGGTTGAAAAATCTAATGACATTATTAAGAAGCATCTGCACAAATTAACTCAAGAGACACAGGACAATTGGCTTAAAGTTCTACCCATAGCTTTAATGAGGGCTCAGACTGCCCCTAAAAAGGAGGGACTGTCCCCCTTTGAATGTATTTATGGAAGACCCTTCTTATGCACAGACATTGTTATAGACCCTGAAGCCTTGGAATTAACTAATTATGTAACTCAGCTCTCAGCTTTTCAACAGGCATTAAAGGAACTCTGGGAGGTGACTCCTGACCCAGCCTCTGAGTCAAGAAACCACTGTTTGAGCCAGGAACTGAGGTCCTGATGAAGACATTGGGATCTGGGGGGCAACCCCTTGAGCCCCTCTGGGGAGGCCCTTATCAGATGATTTTTTTCTTCTTCCACAGCTGTCAAGGTGCCAGGAATTGATTCATGAGGGCATCACACTCGAGGAAGGAGGTGGCACTCTGACCAGAACTAAGTGATTTCACTTTGTGTCCTTATTTTCTATGTTCTTACTATTTACTTTTCAGATGGGCCTGATAATCTGTGTGGGCCTGCTTCTGCTGACTCCAAAAGTCCTGAGTCTGCCATTTGACCCTCAAGACAATGCCTTCCTGTCTTGGGCTCACTCCTACGCTGTATTCCACAATCAGTCTATTGCTGGGTCTGTGGAGCGCTCCCCTCTTCATCAGTGGAAGGCTTCCTGCAATGGGCATCTCCACCTCAGGGAAAAGACTTTCTCTAAGTCTGCAAATACCTTTGACAACAACAATCATGTGTGATGCTTCTTAATCTGGTGACATCTAACAATCCTAAAGTGGGCTGGTGCAACACTTTGCACCTTATCTATGGACATAATGTGACATTTAACTTTGCTGATTGTTCTGATTTTGCTGTTGTGCTCCCTGCATCTGTAACTGTGTAGCTGGATTTGTTTCTAGCTGCATGAAGGCTTTTAAGTTACAAATGGTTGCTCAAACTCCTGTGACTGTCCCAGCTTCCTCCAACTACTACTTGGGGCCCCTGAATCAGAGACCCTCAATATGAGGGTTAGGAGAATATGTTGCCTCACCAATTTAGGGACAATGCCCCTTATCAGCTCAGAAGCAGTTACAGAATGAGAACAATGCCCTCCCTAGGCAATTCTCCTAGGGAGAATTCTCCTAAAAGAAAAGTGGGGAATGAGAGGGTAACAGGCAGGAAGGCTAGAGGCCCCCAAATGGAGGAAATAGGCTGCACGTGCTAGATGTTTTTTTATCTCCCTCTTAAGTGGCAGGGGGACGAGTGTCAGATATTTTTCTCTTCTCTATACAAAACTAAAAGGAGATTATTTTTTTTAATTCTGTGCTGCCATGATGACACCTGGTTCCACCTGAACTTAACTTTTCTCAAACCTTGAGCTAACCAATGCATTTTTCTTATGGAAATGTTTTTCTTAAGCTATGTTAATGAACTATGTATTTACTAGACTCTTTCTTCAAGTCAGTTCGCCTAAGACTCAGAACTGACTTGACAAACCAGTATGTTTTACTCAACAAACCAGTATGCTTTACTCAGTATGCTTTACTTAAGAGAACATAGCTATGTTAATAAGACTATGTATTTGCTTGGAAACCTGCCTTTCTTCAAGATTCATGTCAATTGTTTTATGGCCTGGGATGACTCACCTTGTGCCAATGTTATCTCAAAATGCATGTTGTGGGTGAGGGGCCTGGTGCCACTCTGAGTTTTGAGACATTTCCTTTCTCTAATTAGCAGCCTGCTAGTAGGTATATAACTTCCTGCTAAAGACTAGCAAGGGGGCACTCTTTCTGTCCCTTTGTACACTGTGTCAGAAGCTTTCTCTATCTCTTTTATACTTTAATAAAACTTTATTACACAAAAGCTCTGAGCAATCAAGCCTCGTCACTGGCCCCGGATTGAATTCCTCTCCTCCAGAGGCCAAGAATCCTGGCATCTTTCATGGCTCAGCAACAACCTTTCAGGTTTTTCCCACTTTTTTTTTTCTTTTTTATGAGTTTCTGTTTTCTTATTTCTGAGTTGTAAAGTTTTTATTTTTATTATATACTCTGGAAATAAGATCTTTCTCAGTTACACATATTGAAAGTATTTTCTTCCAGTCTGTAATTTGATTTTTCACTTTCAAAATTGTTTCCCAAAAGGCAAGTTTTTCAAATGGTTCCAATTTATCAATTTTCTATCTTCTATGATTAACATATTTTATGTCATGTCTAATGACCCTCTATCTGAAAGTCAGCAAGATGACCATATTATCTTCTAGAAACTTTATAATATTAGCATTTATGTTTAGGTCTATGATGCATGTTGAGTTCATTTTTTCTAAATGGTGTGAGATAAGGGTCAGTGTTTTATCTGTAGATACCCAGCTTTCCCAAAACTACTTGTTGGAAAGATAACCATTGCACAATGAATTATCTTGGTACTTTACTCAAAAAGTAGATTTACTATTATATAGATAGCTCTATAGTGAGCTCTGAAATTTGGTAATGTAAGTCTTACAACTTTGTTCTGTTTCTAAATTATTTTGACATCACAGATCTGCTGATTTTTCATACATGGCCCAGAATAAGCTTAAAAATTTCTGCCCACCCCCAAACCTGGTATTTTTAGTGGGATTATTTTGAAGAACAGACATCTTAATACTGAATCTTCAAATTCATGAATACCAAATATCTTACCATTAATTCATGACTTTTTAAACAGTGCTGTGATGAACACTGGGGTACACGTGTCACTTTCAGATCTGGTTTCTTCAGTGTGTATGCCCAGGAGTGGGATTGCTGGGTCATATGGCAGTTCTATTTCCAGTTTTTTAAGGAATCTCCACACTGTTCTCCATAGTAGCTGTACTAGTTTGAACACAATGGAATATTACTCAGCCATTAAAAAGAATTCATTTGAATCAATTCTAATGAGGTGGATGAAACTGGAGCCCATTATACAGAGTGAAGTAAGCCAGAAAGAAAAACACCAATACAGTATACTAACACATATATATGGAATTTAGAAAGATAGTAACGATAACCTTATATGCAAGACAGAAAAAGAGACACAGATGTATAGAACAGACTTTTGGACTCTATGGGAGAAGGCAAGGGTGGGATGATCTGAGAGAACAGAATCAAAACACGTATATTATCAAGTGTGAAACAGATTGCCAGTCCATGTTAGATGCATGAGACAAGTGCTCAGGGCTAGTGCACTGGGATGACCCAGCAGGATGGGATGGGGAGGGAGGTGGGAGGGGGGTTCAGGATGGGGAACACATGTAAATCCATGGCTGATTCATGTCAATGTATGGCAAAAACCACTACAATATTGTAAAGTAATTAGCCTCCAACTAATAAAAATAATTGGAAAAAAAAATAAATAAAAATGGCAATGCTAAAAAAAATTAGTGACTTTTTAATTTTTTCTCTACAATGCTTATAGTTTTCAGTGTCTAGGTCTTGCATATGTTTTGTTAAATTTATCCTTGCATAATTCACATTTTCTGAAACATTATAAGATTGGTATTATTTATTTCTAAAAGACTTGACAGAATTTGGCAATGAAAATATTTGGGCCTGAAGTCTTCTCTGTGGAAAATGGTTTCTTATAAATTCAATTTCTTACAATTCAATAATGCAATTCAGATTTTATGTGTGACAGGCAACTTTCTTTTTTTTTTTCATTTTTGAGTTCCCATTACTCAAAAATGACTCTTTTTCTCTAGTTTTATCATTTTACTTTAGACAAAGATATTTAAGAGTTCTGGCTACATTATGGGATTTAACTTACTAACATCCTATGTTAAAAAGGGCAAAGCCTGGTAAAAATTTTCCTATATGGGTGTTAAACTAAATGTCCTTAATCTCTATGACCAGCATCTGACTTACCTTCCAACTCATCCTGGGAATATCAGCAGCATCAGTTTGTACACTTGTTTCTCTGGCTTTTGATTCCCTCTTTATTTATAGCACATGCTGTTTTGAGTTTTTCTTCTATTGCAAGTGAAGCTCTGAATATTTTTCTCACATTTTACTCAGCATACTTTTTAAATGAAGGGTTTCCAAGCATTTTAGCTTAATTCATTACAATATTGGGATTGAAAGCCCAGACAGAATAGTAACAAAAGTCTTTTCAGAAGCCATGAAAGAAGTGTATGGGTTTTCACTTTTTATATGATAATGTACTGTTTTATATTGAAGCATTTCTTAATTTTGAGACATCTTTGAACTACTGATACAAGCCTGATCATAATTTATCACTTTTTTAGAACTTTGCTTCTGTTTGCAAAGTAACTATATTGGTTCATATAGTTACATAGGATAGGCCTATATTTTCCTGTCTTCACATACGATTCTCTATACAGGGTTATCCAATTCTCTTTAAAGAGTTATGGTGAACTCAGAATGACTACTTAGCTTTACTGAGATGCAATTCACACACTCTACATACAATTCAATCCAACGTTTTTTGTAGCATATTCACAGAGTTATGCCACCATGATAACAAATAACTTTAGAACATTAAATAACTCCAAAGAGAAACCCTCATTAGCATTACTCATGAGTGGTTGATCACTCCTAATTCCTCAGATTCCACTCTGCCAATAAGCACTCTACTCTGTATCTATGGATTTTCCTATTCTGAACATTTGACATGAAAGGAATCATATAGTGTGTGGCCTTCTGTTTCTGGCTTCATTCACTTTATGCTAAGTGAATGCATGTTGTAGCAGGTACCAGTACTTTGCTCCTCTGTATTGCCAAAAAATTTTCCTTTGTATGTATATATCATAATTTCTACTTATTGGATATCTGTGGTGTTTCCACTGTGTGCTTACTACAAACAATGTTATTATGAACATTTACATACACATATCTGTGTGGACAGATGCTTTATATTTCACTCAGTTTCCAATTTCTGTACATTGTTGCCAACACTTATTATCTTTTTGATTACAGCCATGCTAGTCAGTGTGAAGTAGTAGCTCATTATGATTCTGGCCTGCATTTCCCTGATGGCTAATACTTTTGAGCATCTTTTCATATGTTTATTGTCCATTTGAATATATTCTTTGAAGAAATGTCTATTCAGTTACTTTGTTATATTTTTATTGAGTTGTCTTTTTACTATTGAGCATTTAGAAGTTTTTAAAAATATATATATTCTAGATGTATGTCCCTTATCAGATGTATAAACTACAGATACTTTCTCCCATTCATGGGCTGGGGTTTCATTTACATGATGATGGCTATAGTGAACAAAAGTTTGTATTTTTTTATGTCAACTTATCCACTTTTTTCTTTTCACTTATGCTTTTGATGTCATATCTAATAACCCAATATCTAATCAAAGGTCACATATTTAAACCTTTTTTGTCCTCTAAGAATCTCCAGTTTTAACTTTTCATATTCAGTTCTTGATCTATTTTGAGTTGATTTTTATATATGGTGTGAGATAGTGATTTTAATTAATTTACTTATAGATGGATATCCAGTCATTCCAGTTCTATTTATTGAAAAATAATTTATTTTTCCATAAATTCTCTTGGAACACTCACTGAAAAATTAAATCAACATAAATGTGAGGATTTGCTACTGAAATTTCAGTTATATTCCATTAACATAATAATTCTATCTTCACTCTGTTTTGATTACCATAGTTTTGTGCACTGTAATTTTGAAACTTGGAATTATGAGTCCCAATTTTGTTCTTTTTCAGGATCAGTTTAAATATTCTGGGTCTCTTGAATTTCCACGTGAACTTTAGCATCGGCCTAGAAATTTCTGGAATTTTGACAGGGATTGCATTGAGTCCCCTGTAAGGGCTATTGCTATTTTTTTTTTCATTTATTTTTATTAGTTGGAGGCTAATTACTTTACAATATTGTAGTGGTTTTTGTCATACATTGACATGAATCAGCCATGGATTTACATGTATTCCCCATCCCGATCCCCCCTTCCACCTCCCTCTCCATGGCTATTGCTATTTTAACAACCAATGTTATTTCCTCGAATCCCTGAACATGGAATGTTATCCTATATGTTAAGTCTTCAACAAGTTATTTAAACACTATTTTTTTAGCTTTCAGAGTATAAGATTTTTACTTCTTTTGTCAAATTTATTTGTAAGATTTTATTAACTTTAATAATCTTGTAAATGGAACCACTTTCTTAATTTCATTTTCAGATTGTTCATTTCATATGAGCTGAAACACAGCTGAATTTTACATATTGATCTTGCATCCAGAAATCTCACTGAAATAATTTATTAGCTTTCCCATTGTTTTAATTGACTATTTTTAGAGCAGTTTCAAAGGTAAAGAAAAATTTCACAGAAAGCAGCTTCTATATACACCCTCTCTCATGCACACCATATTTTCTATTATTAACAGCTAAAATTAGTGTGGTACATTTGTTGAACCACACAATTAATAAACTAGTTTTGATATAATATTTTAAAAATCCACAGTTTATATTTGAATTCATTCTATGTGGTGTATCTCATCACTGAATGCATGCATGCCTGCACATGCATTCCTTAGGATATTTATATACAAAAATATGTCATTTGCAAATCATTTTGCTTCTTTCCATTGCACATGACTTTTATTTCATTTTCTTGTCTAATTACCCTGCTAGAATCTCTAGTAAAATGCTGAAGATAAGTAGCTGAAGTGAACCTCCTCTTGTTTTTAATCTTAGGGAGAAAAGGTACAGTCTCTCACAATTACAAATGTTAGCTGTGGGTTATTCACAATCACATAAACAGCTGAGGATGTTGCCTCCTAATGCCAGTGTGTTAAGTGATTCTCTTTTCATGTAGAGGTGTTAAATTTTGTCAAATGCTTTTTCTACATCTATTGAGATATTCTTGTGGGTTTGGTCCTTTACATATTAAATGCTTTACAGATGTTATACTCTTGGGATAAATTCTAGTTGGTCATGGTGTGTCCTATTCATATATTGCTGAATTTGATTTGTGACTAGTCTGTATGGTAATGCTACTATGTGGATGTGCTATAGGCCTTTCCCTACTGTCAATTTATATTATCCTCTCTATTGAGTTAAGAGAACTCTAATTTTTATATAATATTTCTAATAGAATTATAGATTGGCACAGATGTTTTAGAAAGTAATGTGGCACTAGGAATCAAGGAAATTTAAATTTAAATATGCTTTAATCCAATAAATGCATAAGAAATATAATTAATGGAAATTAGCAGGTAAATGAAAAACATTTGAGTATATGCATCTTTATTAAAGCACTAATACAAGCAAAAAATTACAAAAAAAACTAAATGCTCAATACATGAATCAATAAATACATTATAGTCTATTCCTAAGATCTGTTACTGTATGGTTTTTAAAAAGTCACATTTTCAATGACTATTCAAGGATGAAGGAAAGCATATGATACATATTATCTGAAGCATCAGGGTATAAATTGTAGACGCTTTTATCTATAACTATATATCAGCTGGGTCACTCTGTCATTTTAGTTGAAAAAGAAAGCTGTTATCAATCCCTTTCACATGTTGTGTGGAAATACAAAGCTCTCAAGATTACAGGAAAATACTAGAGACTACATTCATGATTCTAAAGCTTTTATCCTACTTAGGTCTCAATTATATTTGTATGTCATCTTCTATGGCTACTTTCCTCCATTTGCTACACACACACGTGCGTGCACGCACACACACACACACAAGGAATAAGGCATATAAAAATGTATCAATGGATTTTTGAGATTTTAAAATTTTTTAATTTATTTTTATTTTTCATTAGCTTTTTTCAACATTTTATGACATGATATTTTAATATATATAATTTTAAATTAATAACAAAGAAATACTGATAGAAAATATGAAGAAAATAATGAAATTGAAAATATTTAGTATTTGATCATTTTAGTCATAGTAACCCAGGAATCTAATTCATAATTCACAGGATCTACCAGGCAAATCAATCAGAAAAATAATCAACATAGAAGTAAAATTTACCATTTAGGTATGACCTAAATCAAATCCCTTATGACTATTCAGTGGGAGTGACAAATAGATTCAAGGGAATAGATCTGATAGAGTGCCTGAAGAACTAAAGGGAGAGGTTAGCAACATTGTACAGGAGGACATGATCAAGACCATCCCTAAGAAGAAGAACTGAGCATGAAACAATAAACAGGTTCCAAATCGGGAAAGGAGTACATCAAGACTGTATACTGTCGCCCTGCTTAATTAATTTATATGCAGAGTACATCACGAGAAACGCTGGGCTGGATGAAGCACAAGCTGGAATCAAGATTGCTGTGGGAAATATGGATAACCTTAGATATGCAGGTGACATCACCCTTATGGCAGAAAGTGAAGAACTAAAGAGCCCCTTGATGAAAGTGAAAGAGGAGAGTGAAAAAGCTGGCTTAAAACTTAACATTCAGAAAACTAAGATCATGGCATCTGGTCCCATCACTTCATGGCAAATAGATGGGGAAGCAATGGAAACAGTGACAGACTTTATTTGTTTTTTGGGCTTCAAAATCACTGCAGATGGTGACTGCAACCATGAAATTAAAAGACACTTGCTCCTTGGAAGAAAAGTTATGACCAACTTAGACAGCATATTAAAAAGCAGAGACATTACTTTGCCAACAAAGGTCCATCTAGTCAAAGCTATGTTTTTTTTACTAGTAGTCATATATGGATGTGAGAGTTGGAATAAAAATAAAGCTGATCGCTGAAGAATTGATGCTTCTGAATTGTGGTGCTGGAGATGACTCTTGTGAGTGACTTGGACTGCATGGAGATCCAGCCAGTCCATCGTAAAGGAAATCAGTCCTGAATATTCATTGGAAGGACTGATGCTGAAGCTGAAACTCCAATACTTTGGGTACCTGATATGAAGAACTGACTCATTTGAAAAGACCCTGATGCTGGGAAAGATTGATGGCAGGAGGAGAAGGGAATGACAGAGGATGACATGACTGGATGGCATCACCAACTCGATGGACATGAGTTTGAGTAAACTCTGGGAGAGTTGGTGATGGACAGGGAGGCCTGGCATGCTGTAGTCCATGGGGTCACAAAGAGTCGGACACGACTGAGCAACTGAATTGAAGGAAAGAAGAAGAAGTGCAAAAAGGCAAAATGGTTGTCTGAGGAGGCCTTACAAATATCTGAGAAAAGAAGAGAAGCAAAAGGCAAAGGAGAAAAGGAAAGATATACCCATCTGAATGCAGAGTTCCAAAGAATAGCAAGGAGAGATATTAAAGCTTTCCTCAGTGATCAATGCAAACAAATAGAGGAAAACAGTAGAATGGGAAAGACTAGAGATGTCTTCAAGAAAATTAGAGATACCAAGGGAATATTTCATGCAAAGATAGGCACAATAAAGAACAGAAATGGTATGGACCTAACAGAAGCAGAAGATATTAAGAAGAGGTGGCAAGAATACACAGAAGAATTATACAAAAAGATCTTCATGACCCAGATAACCACGATGGTATGATCACTCACCTAGAGCCAGACATCTTGGAATGTGAAGTCAAGCAAGCCTTAGGAAGCATCATGATTAACAAAGCTAGTGGAGGTGATGGGATTCCAGCTGAGCTATTTCAAATCCTAAAAGATGATGCTGTGAAAGTGCTGCAGTCAATATGCCAGCAAATTTTGAAAACTCAGCAGTGGCCACAGGATTGGAAAAGGTCAGTTTTCATTCTGATCCCAAAGAAAGGCAATGCCAAAGAATCTTCAAACTACCACACAATTGCACTCATCTCACATGCTAGCAAAGTAATGCTCAAAATTTTACAAGCGAGGCTTCAGCAGTATGTGAATTGAGAAGTTCCAGATGTTCCAACTGGATTTAGAAAAGGCAAAGGAACCAGAGATCAAATTGCCAACATCTGTTGGATCATAAAAAAGCAAGAGAATTCCAGAGAAACATCTACTTCTGCTTCATTGACTATACTACTTCTACTCAAAAGCCTTTGACTGTGTGGATCACAACAAACTGTGGAAAATTCCTCAAGAGATGGGAATACCAGACCACCCTACCTACTTCCTGATAAATCTGTATGCAGGTCAGGAAGCAACAGTTAGGAACTGGACACAGAACAACAGGCTAGTTCCAATTGAGAAAGGAGTACATAAAGACTTTATATTGTCACCTTGATTAACTTATATGCAGAGTACATCATATGGAATGCTGGCCTGGATGAAGCACAAGCTGGAATCAAGATTGCTGCAGGAAATATCAGTAACCTCAGATATGTAGATGACACCACCCTTATGGCAGAAAGTGAAGAGGAACTAAAGAGCCTCTTGATGAAAGTGAAAAAGGAGAGTGAAAAAGCTGGCTTAAAACTCAACATTCAGAAAACAAAGATCATGGCATCCGGTCCTATCATTTCATGGCAAATAGATGTGGAAACAGTGACAGACTTTATTTTGAGGGGCTCCAAAATCACTGCAGATGGTGACTGCAGCCATGAAATTAAAAGACGCTTGTTCCTTGGGGAAAAAAAGCTATGACAAAACTAGACAACATATTAAAAAGCAGAGACATTATTTTTCCAATAAAGGTACGCATGGGGTTGCACAGAGTTGGACACGACTGAAGTGAGTTAGCAGCAGCAGCAGCAGCAAAGGCTATGATTTTTCCAGTAATCATGTATGGATGTTAGAATTGGACTACAAAGAAAGCTGAGTGTCAAAGAATTGATGCTTTGAACTGTGGTGTTGGAAAAGACTCTTGGGAGTCCCTTGGACTGCAAGGAGATCCAACCAGTCAATCCTAAAGGAAACTCCAATACTTTGGTGACCTGATGTGCAGAACTGACTCATTTGAAAAAAACCTGATGCTGGGAAAGTTTGAAGGCAGGAGGAGAAGGGGACAACAGAGGATGAGATGACAAATGGCATCACTGATGCAATGGACATGAGTTTGATCAAGCTCTAGGATTTGGTGATCAATAGGGAAGCCTGGCATGCTCCAGTCCATGGGGTCTCAAAGAGTCAGACATGACTGAGTGACTGAAGAGAAAGAACTGAAACTTTAATCATGCTTTATCAGTTAGCCAGGTAAGGGCTCTGAAATTACACACATACTCAAAGTCATCACAATTTAGACAAGCACAAAAAGTGAGGATAAGCACAGTACTTATATATTCACAGACATGCCTTTCATCAATTAATCGAGTATGAATGGCTAGTATGTGCACAGTTCATATATTTGCCATGCTTAATAATGGAAACATATACATATCACACATGTGAAGGCTGCCTGATAAATCTGATTACAGTACATAGTTACTGACTGTTCTAAAGGGAACTTCTTCAGCATTTCATTATAGCTTAATCAGAGATATCAAATTTGATTATGCATCAATAGCTTTATTTTTAAATTTGACGTAAAGTGGGAGCCTACTAACTTTCCCACATATTAATAGATGCAAGGAACTGTATCTAGAATTGCATATGCTGTGAAAAAGAAAACTACAGACTCTTTTCAGTGATTGAAGAGCTAAAGTATTCTCTGGGAATTATACCACCAAAATTATTTTCTTTAATAAGACAACTTGGAAACCATAGTAAATTAGCAATATATAATACAGCTACTTTACATCTCAAAATTCAAAAATAAGGAAATGAGTTATTAGGTTGGGTCATTTTGAAGGCAAATACTTCTACAAGTCTGCATATACTTAAATTTTGCAAAGTGGAAGTGACATATTATACTTTTTTTCATGGATAGAGAGACAGAATAGGCAAAGTTGACTTTCAAGGAAAATTCAGATTCATTTAACCCTCTCAAGTCAGAAAGGCTTTTGCATTCTGCTGACATCAAATATTGAAAACATAAATTATGACATTAAAATTACATCAGCTTGATGTGATATAGTTGTGCAATGAAAAGGAAGGTAAGGAAATGTATGAAATAATTGTTTGCTATTACTGACTACATACTATATAGTTTGCAGCATGCTTTATATCCCTTGTCTCATTTAATTTCACAAAATCCATATAATTAAGATACTTTAAGTTTATAGTAAAGAAATAAAGGCTTATGAAGTTTCAATGTGGACTTTCCCAAGATCATAGAGCTAAAACTGATAGAGTCTGAACCTCGATGTATCTGACTCAAAAGTTGTTCCTGCTATGGGAGTCTGCTTCTGATTTCATATGATATCACAGAATTATCCTTGTCACCATTTTTTCCCTAAACATAAAGGAGGAATATAAATGGAACTGACACCCAATGTCCTAGAACACACTACACACAAACACACACACAAATTATTCTTTTTCACTCTTCACATTCCTTTCTCTCAACCTTGTCTCTTTGAAAGTGAGATAGTAGATAGACAAATGATAGACAAGAAGTGAGGGGCAGTGTGGAGAGGGAAGGAAGAAGGAAAGAAAGAAGACCAGAAAGAGACAAAGACAGAAAGAAACATACTGTGAGAAAGAAGCTAGATTAGATTAGAGTCAGCTTCTTCCTTCCCATGTCTCCTCCACAGTACCCGTGATTCATAGGTACTCAGCACTGGAAGGAACAATTCTCGTGACTTCATGCAGCAGCCTATACCAATGCTGTGCACTATTAGAAAATTCTTCCTTATAGTGAGCAAAAATTCTTTGCTGTAACTTTCACCTCTTAATGCTAGTTATGCCTCTGGGCCTACAGGAAAAAGTCTACTCCCTCTTCCATATGACAACTCTTCAAATATTTCAAGACAACTAGCATGTCTCCCCTCAGTCTTCTAGTCCCCAGGCTAAACACCCACAGAAAATTATACTGTAGCATTAATATCCCCACGTTGCATTTTTCTACACTCCCATGTGTCTTCTCCTTTGTTTCTTCCCCTCACAATGAGAAATTATGTCATTTCTTAACCAAATTACATAATCTCAGTCACCTCCTACTTTACTCCCCCACACAGTTTCTTTACAGACCTTTCAGGTAGTGAAGTGTTATAGGATTTAGGGGAAACAAATCATTCAGGAATCATTTTTAAACCAGTAATTTCTTTTTTTTTCTCCAAATCCTAAAGGTCATAGAGATTGAAAAGGCAAGCTGTTCTAGGATTCACCATCATTCATCATTGGACTTAAAAACCACAGTAGCAAAAACTAAACACATGTAAAACAGTTGATTCTTAAAAATTAAAATAAACTCACAAATGTACAGGAACAGATACAGTAACATGAATGAGGAATGTTACTACAAGAACGTTTCAGAAGAAGTGTGCTTGAAATTCAGATCTGCCATTTTCTATGTTGTGTGTTCTTCTATAATTTCTAAGTACTATGAGCCAGAGTTTGCTCAAAAAGGAAAAAAATAATAAGTCTTAATTCTCATGGCTTGTGTAAAGATGAGAAAAAAATCTATGCATAGCAGAGTAAAATAGGTTAACTTTATTTGAAAGCATACAAATAATCAAATTCACTCATGCATTGGGAATAAGCAAATGAGTGACCTACACCACCTTAAAAGTTTAAGCCTAATGTTCACTATAAAGGCATGGGAAGAACTTTTATCATGTCAGAATGACAAACTTTCAGGATGCCTCAGAGTCAATCATAGGCATTTATTTAATTCAACATATTGAATTTAATCCACAAATTAACCTCTATTCTCAACCAAAACTCCACTAAAATGACAGTGAAATATTTTAAGTCATAAATCTGTAAGGTCAAGGGAAAGAGAAGAAACAACAGATTCCAGGAAGTGTAACACAATTTTACAATGTGGAAAGCAGATGGACAAGTGGAAAATGACTTAGTAGTCCAAAGAAATTTAAATATCTACAAGGGAAAAGGTCAATAAACAAACCAATCTGCTCCATAGCACACTAGAAAGAATCATGAACTGCAGGCATGAGTTGTTAGTTTGTTTTTCTGCATTAAAATTTACATGGCTAAATATCTATGTTGATCACTTACAAGTTCTACTTTCCAGAAAAGAGTAGAATATAATTCAGCCATATTTTCTATCATTTTATAAAACAGATTATCTCTTTTCACATTTTCAAATAGCATGAGCCTCATTTGAGACATTATATATATCTATCTATATATATACACACATATATACATATATATATAAAGAAAATATTCATTTAACACAGAAGATGGGATTAGTGAAGACACTGAACGAAAAATATAAAACTTCTATAACATAAATAGCAAAACTGCATAAGTCCTTCCTTGTCAGTAAACACATTAAATATAAATGGATTAAACTACACAATTAAATGTTGGAGATTGAAAGAATGTGTAGAAAGCTAACAGCAAACATGATTCAACTACAGGAAAATCTCTTCACATCCAAAGACAGAAATAGGTTAGATGTAAAAGGATGAAAACAATATATTCCATGAAACAACAAAAAAGAGCTTAAGTGGCTATACTAAGATCTGATAATAATAATTACAATAAAGGGAAGATCATTAAAAATGATAAAGAGTCAGTCTCTCTATCATGGCATAACAATTATAAACATATAGGTAACTAACAGCGAACCACCAACTTATTTGAAGCAAATACTGACAGAATTCCAGGGATAAATAGATATTTGAACACTAATAGTTGGCTATATTAATACCCCAATTAAAATTACAGCTATGAACACCTATAATAAAAAAGAGGAAAGATGTCAAATCAGAAACCTAACATCTCACCTTAAAAAACTAGAAAAAACTGAAACTAAATCCTAATCACTAGAAGCAGTAAACAATAAAAAAAAAAGTTAGAGATAAATCAAATAGAGAATAATAGAGTAAATCAAGGCAACAAGTTGGTCCTTTGAAAAGATCAAAGTTAACAAATCTTTAGGTGAACTTGCCATAAAAGAAAGAAGATGGAAAGCAGTAAAATCAGAAATAAAAAATGGAGACATTATTATCAAACTTAGAGAAATACAAATAATTATAAGACACTACTAGAATCTGCCTGCAATGTGGGAGACCTGGGTTTGATTCCTGGTTTGGGAAGATCCCCTGAAGGAGGGCATGACAACCCATTCCAGTATTCTTGCCTGGAGAATCCCATGGACAGAGGAGCCTGGCGGGCTACAGTCCACGGGGTCACAAAGAGTTGAACACAACTGAGAGACTAAGCACACAGCACTAGGAGTTAATTAGATAACCCAGATAAAATAGACAAATTACTAGAAACAAACAAAAAACTATCAAAATTCATTAAATAAGAAATAGAAGACATATACGAAGACATATAACAAGTAATGGGCTTCCCTCATAGCTCAGTTGGTAAAGAATCAGCCTGCAATGCAGGAGACCGGGTTCAATTCCTGGGTCGGGAAGATCCCCTGGAGAAGGAAATGGCAATCCACTCCAGTATTCTTGCCTGGAAAATCTCATGGACAGAGAAGCCTGGCAGGCTACAGTCCATGGGGTCACAAGAGTCAGACACAATTTAGCGACTCAATCACCATAACAAGTAAAGAGACTGAATCAGCAATAGAAAACTTCCCAACAAAGGAAAGTGTTGCACCAGATGGTCTTATTGGTAGTCTACCAAATATTTAAAGGAGAATTAAAGCCAAACCTTATAAAATTCTTACAAAAAATAAAAGAGAAAGGAACACATGTTAACTCATTCTATGAGGTCAGTATTACTATGTTAACAAAACCAGAAAAAGACATGATGAGAAAAGAAAACTATAAGCAATATCACTAATGTACATAAATGTAAAAATTATCAGCAAAATTCTAGCATATTGGATACAGCAACCTATCAGTATTTAAGTACTTCAAATTAATTATAAAATTAATTTATCAAATTCAAATTGATACATTTCCACCATGACCAGGAAATTAAATCCAGGAACACATAGGTAATGCAACACAAATAATTTGTAAAGGTAGATTATCAACTCCTTAATGCCAAATTCAGACATAATTTGAAGAAAGTAGGGAAAACCACTAGACCATTCAGGTATAAGCTAAATAAAATCCCTTATGATTATACAGTTAAAGTGACAAATAGATTCAAGGGATTAGATATGATAGAGAGAGTGCCTGAAAAACTATGGACAGAGGTTGGTGACATTGTATAGGAGGCAGTGATCAAGACCACCCCAAGAAAAAGAAATGCAGAAAGGCAAAATGGTTGTCTGAAGAGTCATACAAATAGTTGTGAAAAGAGGAGAAGCTAAAGGCAAAGGAGAAAAGTAAAGATATGAACATTTGAATGCAAAGTTCCAAAGAATAGCAAGGAGAGATATTAAAGCTTTCCTCAGTGATCAGTGCAAACAAATGGAGGAAAACAGTAGAATGGGAAAGACTAGAGATATCTTGAAGAAAATTAGAGATACCAAGGGAATGTTTTGTGCAAAGATAGGCACAATAAAGAACAGAAATGGTATGGACCCAACAGAAGCAGAAGATATTAAGAAGAGGTGGCAAGAATACACAGAAGAACTGTACAAAAAAGATCTTCATGACCCAGATAACCACGATGGTGTGATCACTCACCTAGAGCCAGACATCCTGGAGCATGAAGTCAAATGGGCCTTAGGAAGCATCACTATTAAGAAAGCTAGTGGAGGTGATGGAATTCCAGCTGAGCTACTTCAAATCCTGAAAGATGATGCTGTGAACATGCTGCACTCAATATGCCAGCAAATTTGAAAAACTCAGCAGTGGCCACAGGACTACAAAAGGTCAGTTTTCATTCCAATCCCAAAGAAAGTGAAAGCGAAAGTGAAGCCACTCAGTCGTGTCCGACTCTTTGTGACCCCATGGACTTTAGCCTACCAGGCTCCTCTGTCCATGCAATTTTCCAGGCAAGAGTACTAGAGTGGATTGCCATTTCCTTCTCCAAGGCATCTTCCCAGCCCAGGGATTGAACCCGGGTCTCCCACATTGCAGGCAGATGCTTTACCATCTGAGCCACCAGGGAAGCCAATCCCAAAGAAATAAAGTATCAAAGAATGTTCAAACTACTGTGCAATTGCACTCATCTCATATGCTTAGCAAAGTAATGCACAAAATTCTCCAAGCGAGGCTTCAGCAGTACGTGATTTGAGAATTTCCAGATGTTCAAGGTGGACTTAGAAAAGGCAGAGGAACCAGAGATCAAATTGCCAGCATCTGTTGGATCATCAAAAAAGCAAGAGAGTTCCAGAAAAACATCTACTTCTGCTTCATTGACTATGCTAAAGCCTTTGACTGTGTGGATCACAACAAACTGGAAAATTCTTAAAGAGATGGGAATACCAGACCACCTTACCTGCCTCCTGAGAAACCTGTATGCAGGTCAAGAAGTAACAGTTAGAACTGGACATGGAAAAACAGACAGGTTCCAAATCAGGAAAGGAGTACATCAAGGCTGTATATTATCACCCTGTTTATTTAACTTATATGCAGAGTGCATCATGAGAAACACTGGACTGGATGAAGTACAAGCTGGAATCAAGATTGCTGGGAGAAATACCAATAACCTCAGATATGCAGATGACACCACCCTTATGGCAGAAAGTGAAGAAGAATTAAAGAGCCTTCTTGATGAAAGTGAAAGAGGAGAGTGAAAAAGTTGGCTTAAAATTCAACATTCAGAAAACTAAGATCATGGCATCTGGTCCCATCACTTCGTGGCAAATAGATGGGGAAGCAATGGAAACAGTGACAGTGTTTATTTTGAGGAGCTCCAAAATCATTGTAGATGGTGACTGCAGCCATGAAATTAAAAGACACTTGTTCCTTGGAAGAAAAGTTATGACCAACTTAGCATATTAAAAAGCAGAGACATTACTTTGCCAACAAGGCCCACCTAGTCAAAGCTATGGTTTTCCAGTAGTCATGTATTGATATGAGAGTTGGACTATAAAGAAAGCTGAGCGCCAAAGAATTGATGCTTTTGAACTGTGGTGTTGGAGAAGACTCTTGAGAGTTTCTTGGATAGCAAGGAGATCCAACCAGTCCATCCTAAAGGAGATCAGTCCTGGGTGTTCATTGGAAGGACTGATGCTGAAGCTGAAACTCCAGTACTTTGACCACCTGATGCAAAGAACTGACTCCTTGGAAAAGACCCTGATGCTGGGAAAGATTGAAGGCAGGAGGAGAAGGGGACGACAGAGGATGAGATGGTTGGATGGCATCACGGATGCAATGGACACGAGTTTGAGTAAGGTCTGCGAGTTGGTGATGGACAGGGAAGCCTGGCATGCTCCAGTCCATGGAGTCTCAAAGAGTTGGACACGAATGAGTGACTGAACTGTACTGAACACCTTACATTAATAGAATGAAAAAAAGTGAGTTTTCATGATATAAATTGATGTGTAAAAAGCATCTGAAAAAACTTAACAGTAATGATTAAAACTACTCAACAACCTAAAAATATAAGGAAACTCGCTCCTCCTGACAAGAGGGATCTACGATAAATCAACAACTGAAATCCTATTTAATGGTGATCTGGAGTAAGACAAGGATTCCCACTAAGGCCACTTCTATTCAACATTGCACTGGAAGTTTCAGCCAGAGCAATTAGGTAACAAAAGTTGGAAATAAAGTGGTAAAACTGTATCTTTTGGATGACATGATCTTATATATAGAAAATTCTATAGAACAAAAAACTATTATAACTAAAAACAAAATGACTCAGAAAAGTTATAAGATCCAAGACCAACAGGAAAATAATCAGTTCCTTTTATCTGAGAGTGATGAACAATCCGAAGATGTTAATAAAAAAAAACAATTCTAACAGTTATAAGACAAAATGCTTACATTTATTTGTTAATTATATTTCAATAAAGCTGAAATTAAAACAAAAATATTTATGAATAACTCTTATTAAGTAGGTTTAAGATTTGTACTCTGAAAATGACAGATTATAGAAAGTCATTAAAAAGATATAGATACTAAAAACATGCAAAGAAACTAAGAAGACATACTATACTTCATCAAACTAAAATGCTTCTGTACAGCAAGGGAGACCGTCAATGAAATTTAAAGGTGAATCATAGAATGAGAGAAAACATTTGCAAACAATCTATTTGATTATCTCTATTTACAATAGTTAAACATAGAATCCAAATGTCCATCAACTAATGAACATATAAAGTACAGCATTATCCATCTGATAGAATATTTTTCAGACACTAAAAGGAAAGAACTCGTGATATATGTTACAACATGAATCTTTAAGACATTATGCTCGGTGAAAGAAAGAATTTAGACATAAAATCCAGACAAAAAAAAGTCATATTGTATGACCCTATTAACATGAAATATTCAGAATATGTAAATTTATAGAAATAAAAAGTAGATTGGTGGTTTCCAGGGGCTAGGGAGAGAGAACAAATGGGAAGTGACAGTTTAATGAGTACAGTTCTACGTTTAGGGTAGAGAGAATGTTCTAGATTTAGACAATGGTGATAGCTACACAATAATTATAATAGATCAAAAGTCAATGAATTGTACACATTATTTTGTGTGTGTTTTTATTGACACATATTTGATATACGGTATCATACCAGTTTTATGTGTATAACACAGTGATTCAACAACTCCAAAGGCACGGGCAACAAAAGCAAAGATAAATGAGACTACATCAAATTAAACAGTTTCTGCACAGCAAAGGAAACCATAAACAAAACAAAAAGGCAATCTACTGAATGGGGAAAAAAATTGCAAATGATATATCCAATAAGGGATTAATATCCAAAATACAGAAAGAACTCATACAAACCAATGGCCAAAAGAAGCCCACCTGATTTTTTAATATAAACTTTTTTTTTTCATTTATTTTTATTAGTTGGAGGCTAATTACTTTACAATATTGTAGTGGGTTTTGTCATACATTGACATTAATCAGCCATGGATTTACATGTATTCCCCATCCTAATTCCCCCTCCCACCTCCCTCTCTAGCTGATCCCTATGGGTCTTCCCAATGCACCAGGCCCGAGCACTTGTCTCATGCATCCAGCCTGGGCTGGTGATCTGTTTCACCCTAGATAATATACATGTTTCAGTGCTGTTCTCTCGAAACATCCCACCCTCGCCTTCTCCCACAGAGTCCAAAAGTCTGTTCTGTACATCTGTGTCTCTTTTTTCTGTTTTGCATATAGGGTTATCATTACCATCTTTCTAAATTCCATATATATGTGTTAGTATGCAGTAATGTTCTTTATCTTTCTGGCTTACTTCACTCTGTATAATGGGCTCCAGTTTCATCCATCTCATTAGAACTGATTCAAATGAATTCTTTTTAATGGCTGAGTAATATTCCATGGTGTATATGTACCACAGCTTCCTTATCCATTTGTCTGCTGATGGGCATCTAGATTGCTTCCATGTCCTGGCTATTATAAACAGTGCTGTGATGAACATTGGGGTGCATATGTCTCTTTCAGATCTGGTTTCTTTAAAATGGTTAAAATAATGAATTTTTGAATATTACATCAATAAAAAGTACATACATAATGAAGAATTTGTATCCAGAAGAATAAAGGATTCTTACAACTCAATAACAAGATGTACCAACATTCAAATAAATATAGTGTAATGTATTTCAGATGGGAATACCAGACCACCAGACCTGCCTCTTGAGAAACCTGTATGCAGGTCAGGAAGCAACAGTTAGAACTGGACATGGGACAACAGACTGGTTCCAAATAGGAAAAGGAGTACCTCAAGGCTGTATATTGTCACCCTGCTTATTTAACTTATATGCAGAGTACATCATGAGAAATGCTGGACTGGATGAAGCACAAGCTAGAATCAAGATTGCTGGGAGAAATATCAATAACCTCAGATATGCAGATGACACCACCCTTATGGCAGAAAGTGAAGAGGAACTAAAAAGCCTCTTGATGAAAGTGAAAGAGGAGAGTGAAAAAGTTGGCTTAAAGCTCAACATTCAGAAAACTAAGATCATGGCATTTGGTCCCATCACCTCATGGGAAATAGATGGGGAGACAGTGGAAATAGTGTCAGACTTTATTTTTTTGGGCTCCAAAATCACTGCAGATGGTGACTGCAGCCATGAAATTAAAAGACGCTTACTCCTTGGAAGAAAGTTATGACCAACCTAGATAGCATATTAAAAAGCAGAGACATTACTTTGCCAACAAAGGTCCGTCTGGTCAAGGCTATGGTTTTTCCAGTGGTCATGTATGGATGTGAGAGTTGGACTGTGAGGAAAGCTGAGCACCGAAAAATTGATGCTTTTGAACTGTGGTGTTGGAGAAGACTCTTGAGAGTCCCTTGGACTGCAAGGAGATCCAACCAGTCCATCCTGAAGGAGATCAGTCCTGGGTGTTCATTGGAAGGACTGATGCTGAAGCTGAAACTCCAATACTTTGGCCACCTCATGCGAAGAGTTGACTCATTAGAAAAGACCCTGATGCTGGGAGGGATTGGGGGCAGGAGGAGAAGGGGACGACAGAGGATGAGATGGCTGGATGGCATCACTGACTCAATGGCATGAGTTTGAGTAAACTCCGGGAGTTTGTGATGGACAGGAAGGCCTGACATGCTGCAATTTATGGGATCGCAAAGAGTCAGACACGACTGAGCAACTGAACTGAACTGACTGTATTTTAACACAAATTTCACCAAAGAAGATTTTTGGAAGGTTAAATAGTCAAATTTAATGAAAAGATTATTAGATGCTGGGTTAACACAACATAAAACCATAATGGGTTACCCCTGTATACCAACTAAAACTGCTACAAAAACAAAAACAAAAATCCTGATAACCCTAAGTGTGGGTGATGTTATGAAACAACTGGAACTCACATACATTGCTAGTGGAAATGCAAAATGATAGAGCCACTCTGGAAATCAGTTTGTGTTCTTTGTAAAATGTTAAGCAGATACTACCACCTGATCTAGCAATCCCATTCTGAGCTATTTACTTAAGATAAATGATTCACAGAGAGATAGAGCCACACAAAGACTTGGACTTGAATAGTCACAGTAGTTCTTCTCAAAGTGGAAACCAAGTGGAATCAGTATACTTCCTATCAGCTAGTGATTGGATACACAAAATGTGGTTCATCCGCAGAATGACTTTGATAAATTTATAACATGGAGGAAACTTGAAAGTTTTAGGTTAAGTAAAAAAGCTCAAACAGAATATTTTTTAATGAGTGCACTTATATGAAATTTGAGAAAAGGGAAAATAAATTGCAGGAAGCTGGTCAGTGTTTGCCAGGAGCTGAGGCAGAGGGGATGATTAACTGAAAAATGAAAAACAGTTCTTACTTGGTTGATGGAAATGTTTTGTAGTATGTTTCTGACAGTGGCTACAAAAGTGCATATATTTGTGAAGAGTCATTAAAAGTATATGTGTAAAATTAGTACATTTTATTGTATACAGATATTACAACAATAAAAATTAAGAATTATGACAGATGATAATGAGTTCTCCCCTCAGAAATACTGTCGGTAGAGGAGATCAGCATTGAAAATCATGACAAAAGCTAATGTAATACAGTTCATTCACTTACTTATTAGTTATTCACTAAGCACCAGTTCTTTACCTGGCATTATTCTAGAAAGTGGGAATAGACAAGGTAAGAAAAAAGACAAGATCCTTGATTTCATTCCACTGGTATCCTGGTGACCCTTTGAAAGACAGATATTAGGAATCCTGTTGTTAATTGATTCGGGTATTTCTTGATGCAGGATTGTCTCTTTGAACCTCTACCACTTCTCCATTTGACAATAATATTTGGTACATATTTGCTTTCACACTGTGTAACTGTATTCTTTATTCCCTAGATTGTAAACTCTTTTTTTAAAATGTTCTTGTCATCCCAGTGCTCAGCTTACTGTATAGTCCTTTAAGGTTTATCAAATTGAACTGAAAATATAGTCACATAAGTTTATTTATTTTTTTTGAAAAGAAATATTTTTACTTTTTTTTCATTTATTTTTTAGTTGGAGGCTAATTACTTTACAATATTGTAGTGGTTTTTGCCATACACTGACATGAAGCAGCCAAGGATTTATATGTGTTCCCCATCCTGAACCCGCCTCCCACCTTCCTCCCCATCCCATCCCTCTGGGTCATCCCGGCACCCTCTGGGTTGTCTCAGTGCACGTCCCAGTTTAACAGACCTATATGCTGGGAGTTTATGGAAAATGAGAGGTTAATCATTTCTGATTCTATTTCACCTCTGCACTTGAATAGTCTAATTCTTTATTCATCATACTCCTCCACCCTTGCTTATCTTCCTACAGAAAATGAAATTAAGATGCTTGGGTGGCCATGAGGCTCATAAATCACTCTTTCTTAGAGTGTCTCTCTAACCAGACTGTACCTTGCTTGTTAGGAAATCACTATTTTCAACCGTATGAGGAGTTGTCATCTTAATGCTTTCAGGGGGCTCCATTCAGAGATTACCAAGAAAGTAGCAGCAAAAGAGGCATGCTCTGATGAGAGCAAGTCCTCCTAATGAATGAATTCATTTTATTTGCTTTTAGAACAGCCTCTCCCTGCTCTCCTCTGTCACCCACACAATCATTCAAGTTGGTTAATCTGAAAACTGAGCTTCGACTCAATCTCACTCAACCCTATGGCTAGGCTGCAGAGTCCCAATGGATGGAAACCTTGTATTGGAGCAGAGAGCACTTCAAGCCATTAAAGGATATGCTTGTTGGAGAGACAGAAAACTTCAAGTGTATTTGAAAAATGGAAGAAAATCTTAGGAATTTGAGTATCAAAATCCTGTCCCTTTAATAACCACCTAAGATACCAATATACCATACTGAGATATAAGAATGATTAATTTAGGGGCTATTTAGTAAAGTCCCATATGATGTAGAAATTTATAAGCCAAAAATATAGAAAACAAATGAAACATGATGCCTCTTTTTATGGTTTAATTGGTCTAGTCAAGTAGATTATAGAATATCAGATCTTAAGGAACACTAAGATACATTCTAGCCCCATGCTTCAAGCCTGCCTGTACACAGAATTATCTGGAAAGTCTTTCTCTCTGTACTGATGCCCAAGCCCAACTGAGGTCCAATTAAGTCACAATCTTTGGGCTAGAGCTGGAGTATCACTGCTTTTTAAAACTCCTTGGAGAATCCCTACATACAGCCAGGATTGCTAACCATTCTAGTCATTTATGTTTACATATAAAGTGAAGGTGCTTGCCTAAAGTCACATGATGGATAATATCAAAGCTACAAGCAACTAGTTCCTCTTTATACTACTGTACACAATATCCCTCAAGGGAAATGACGTTTTAATCACAAGGAAAAAAATGTGTTCTGTAAGCACCATTTAGCGTCTTTGTAAGAAAAATTACAATGATCACATTTAAATATTTTTCACTATAAAAGTCTTAAGTCTCCATTATAGAAAACTGGAGAAATATAAAAAGTAGAATATGATCATATTGGTATATTAAAATACCTGTATTGTTCTGTAGTCTTTTTTTTTTTCTCACAGAAAGCTACACATGTTATTTTAGAAGATTTAGAAAAGACTATAGTATATATAAAGAAGATAAAAATCACCATGGTTTAACTACTTTTTACAGGTTATTGAGAATACCCACAATCATTCAACAGTTATTGAGACATTACCATGACTTTCGCACTGTTCTGTGAACGTGGGATACATCAGGAAACAAAAGAAAGATCTCTGCTATCATGAAGCCTATGATGATAATTATGTGGATGCTAAAGTAACAGTTATATACTTAACTCAGCTGAGAAATAAATTTTAAATTATTTTCACTCAAATAGCCATCCAGAAGCAGCAAAAATTAACATATGTGCTAATTCAAATGAAAAAGCCTACACATCACTAAACCATCTGTTTCTAAGAAATTAAAATCATCCTCAAGTACCAGCGCACAATTATGATTTACAGGGCTATCAATGGTCTGGTTCACTCTGACCATCTTAGTCTAAACTGCCATTACCAATGTATCTCCTCATACTCTTTTACAAATCCAGTCTCTTTACACATCATCTTACCCTCCACCCTCTTACGTGCTTTGGTCAAGTTCAATGTGTTTTTTCTGCCTGAACTGCCCCTCATGCCCTCATACTGGAACTCTTCATCTTGGGATATTCAGCTTCAGAATCTATCTATGAGGTCCTCTCTCTCATTAAGCTACAGCTGAAAAATTCCTAGTTCTTGTATGGTGTTATTGCTATGTATACTTTTATCAAAACAAATGCTAAAGTGCATAGTAGTCATTTATTCTAGTCTCAGCCTTTTCTGATAGACAGGGAACTCCTTAAGGAGAGCATATTTTGTTACTGATTTATAAATACACAGTGAATATAAGAAAGTCTGAGTTATAAGGGATGTTGAGCAACTGTTCATTAAATAAATTTTTAAAGCATGTTTTGTTACACTTTTTAAAAAGCTAGTGCAAATTATTTCCTCATGCATCAAAAGCTGGTATTTGTCCATCCCTGGCAGAACAGAGACACTTGTCTACTAGACTCTGTCATGTTTTCGCTATACTGCAATGAATTTTGGCAACCTAGTCCAAGTGCTTTAGAACATGTATTCCTTTATGTCCTATAATAGAAGGATGAAATTAATGAGCATTATGTTTTTTCTAACTGACGCCTCAGTGAACTGGCAGACAGCATGCATCTCCCATGTCTTGCATATGGAAAGGGAGATACAGTTATTCCTGGAGGTTGGATGGTTATTTCTTTATCATAAATTATAAAAATAATGACACTATCATAATAATGTGTTCCACAGTGTAGCTTCCTTTCATTATTTGTTGTCTAATTAGAAATAGTGCCTTCGAAGAGTGTACCTGAAGAGCTTTCTAGTAGGAAAGTCAGAAAACAAGTAGGATAGTGTAAAGTTTACCGCACACTGATAGTACAACTCCCAGGTTCAAATCTTGACCTTGCTACTTGCTAGCTGTGACTTCAAGTATCTTAACAAATGCTTTCATACCTCAGTGAGTGGGGCCTATAAATATGACGAGAAAGTAACTCCAGTAATTATGCTACATAAGCCTCTGTTTTAGCAGACTGAAGAGTGAAATTTGAATTAAGATCCCCCTGCTTTCTTTGGAGAAGCAAATAACCACAATGGGGACTGCTATAGACAGGCCACATGGTAAGAACCCGAGAAAAGCCTCTGGCAGCTGACAACTACCCATGGTCAACAGCCACCAAGGAAATGGAGATGTCAGCCCTAAAGGCTCAAGACCCTGAACAGAGAACCCACTAAGCAGTGTCTAGACTCCTGGCCTATGGAAACTCTGATACTAAATTTGAGTTATTTTAAGCCACTAAATTCATAGTAATTTGTTACACTGCAATACAAAGTTATCTATGCCATGCAGTGTTATGAAGACTAAATGAATGTAATATTTAAATCCACATAAGTGCCTGTTAACTGAAAGATGCAAATATGCAAATCAGTCAAGAAACTAAACCTAAAACTATCTACATCTGCAGAATCATATAGAGTAGGGAGCTATATTGGGGATATTTCCTCAAAACTCAATCTTTATTTCCTTATCTTGGACTCTGTAATTGCACTCCTTACTGCTTTCAACTTGGAGTCCATTGTGACTACCTCCACAGAGCTGGACTATAATTTATTCACCTTCAACCTAACATATATAATATCCTCAGAAACTTATTTAAATCTATTTCTTCTTCATCTAGTCGCCACTTAATAACAGTCAAATTCTCTTACAATCTAAGTATAGCAGCTCTATGAAACTGATGAGATGAAAAATATTTAGATTAATCAAACACATGCAGCCAAGATGAATTGGTTTTTCACAAATTATTTTCAGTTTCTGCAGGATGATGCAAATGGAACTTCAGTTTTTTAAAAATTCATTTAGGTTCTTTTTCACCCTAACATTATAGTTAGAATAAAACATCTGTAGTGGTTTAGAAAGCTTAGACTATTAAAACAAAATAATCGACATTTTAGCACTGATTTCAAGCTGTTCTATGAACAATGAATCATCAAAGTTTTCAATTTTACACTATGAAATAAAAATGTTTCCTACAATAAAAGTTTATGTTCCTGGTGGTGGCCATATATCATATATATATATATATATATATATATATATATATATATATATATATATATAAAATTGAAATTTTACCTGCTGAAAAAATAATTAGTTCACTAAGACTCATTATATTCCTATACTGCAGATTCTATTGGAAAATAATTATTCAATAAAAGAATTTGAATCCCACTCTATTTTCTATGCTTAGAACATGTCTTACTTCCTGTCTTGTATTGTATAATATAACCTTCATCATGTACTCTGCAAGTACCAACACCTGCATTTGCTGGGACTGAGCACCACCACGAGAAGTGCTTTCTTTCTGTGGGTGGCTGTGGGCCATATGGAGAGTTCTCCAAAGCAGGAATCCTCCCCTGCTCAAATAAAACAATTCTTACATATATTGGGTTGGTCAAAAAGTTCGTTCAGGTTTTAAAACATTACAGAAAATCCCAAATGAACCTTTCGGCCAAACCAAGATTTTATGATTTTTAAATGTCATAGGCTTGCATATATTCCACCACATCTGGTAGAGTGACAAGAAAATCTTAGATGACTTTTCTTTGCCAGAATAATGACAAATGCAACATTATTTGGGGAGGCCCCAGCCTTCCAGAATGTTCGAGAGTAGAGAGGAGTACTTGATGCACAAAACTCTGGAAAAGGGTCTCTCATCTTTAACATGTCACATAAACTGCTTAAGTTCATACTATCAAAGTCTGCTGGGAAATTCACTCCCTCCAGGCTAAGTGTGGATACAGGGTTCTTTGACCAAGAAACCCAAGGCTACATTACTAGTTACTGGTATTCAATTCCCCCAGCACACCTATGAATCAGAGTTGCTGCCAATGACAAGGGTGCTGCATGGCAGGGTGGTGCATGCCTTCTGCACTTGTAGAACCAAATCTCTTGCTCGCCAAAGGCACACAGTGTTCTGACTCTCGCTCCCGTGATGTCTCCATACATCCCTTATATTCCCGTAACAAATGCCTTGGCAGGGCTTTATCTTCCAGTAACTTACAGGCTTTAATATAAAAAATATTAAAATATTTATAGTTTTGAAGTAATTATAGATTGACAGTAAACTTTTGAAAATACAGATAGTTTCTCTACACCTTTGAATTCAGTTTCCCCTCCTGCTAATGTATTACTTTAGTACATTTGTCAAAATTAAGAAGACATTTTAATTTTATTAAGTAAACTCCAGGATTTACTCAGATTTCACCAGTTTTTCCACTAACTTCCTTTTTTTGTTCCAGGACCCAATCCAGGATACCACATTTCATTTAGCACAATTTGAATTTGGCTCAGCAACAAAAAAGAAAATCAAGGTCCTCCAAAGACATAAGAAGTTTAGATTCCTCTTTTTAAAATTTATTTATTTTTAATTGAAGGATAATTGCTTTACAATATTGTGTTGGTTTCTGTCATACATCAACATGAATCAGCCATAGGTATATATATATGTCACCTCCCTCTCACCTCCCACTCCATCCCACCCCTCTAGGTGGTCACCGAGCACTGGATTTGAATTCCCTATGCAGCAAATTTCCACTGGCGATCTAATTTTACATATGGTAATGTATATGTTTTAATGCTATTCTCTCAATTCATCCCCTGTCTCTTTCCCCCATATATATGCAATGCAATATTACTCAGCCATAAAAAAGAACACATTTGAATCAGTTCTAATGAGGTGGATGAACCTAGAGCCTGTTATACATAGTGAAGTAAGTCAGAAAGAGAAAGACAAATACCGTATATTAACACATATATATGGAATCTAGAAGGATGGTACTGATGAACCTATTTGCAGGGCAGCAATGGAAACACAGGCGTAGAGAACAGAAGTTCAGATTCTTAATACAAATGCTTTTAAGGATAGGCCAGGTTCCCCTCCCAATCTTACACAGTAGCAAGATGAAATAAGTATTTCAGTCAATTATTCTGCAACAGTTGACAAAAACTTTTCTCATGTGATAATACACTTTTAACCATAAACATATTTTTGTAGAGGGAATTGATTTTCAGAAAAATGGATGGGATTTTCAACACTGACCCAATTTTATTGGCTATAATCCTGGGAATCTTTCCACAATACCATGTAGCTTCCCACCTCTTCACTGATACATGAGAGGCTCACAGAACTGAGACAGTTTTGCCACTAAAACATCATTCTAGTAGCTAATGTAGTGAAAAGATATGGTATGATTTAAAAAAAAATAGCTGCTTTTTGCATAGGTGTGAGTATATGTTAGGTAATAGCTGATAGGGGCCTAAATCATACCAGTATTCTGAAACTAGTGATAACTGTCAACATTCAACCAAATCCAATCATAATAGATTTAAAGGGACAGTGCAAATTCCTTTATTATACTACATTTTTACATCCAGTATTGTTTGAAATTTATCAACTATCATCTGTGTTACTGATCATTTTTGTGTGAATATTTACACACCAGTGACATTAAGACTGATGGTAAAATGCACAAGTAGGACTGTCTTTGAGGGTCCTTAATTCTACTTCCAATTTTCTTGTTCTAAATGAAATCATGCCGTATTTATGGGATTACATAATTGAGAGGGTCTGAATAATTTGTGCCCCCCCCCACCAGGTGGCACAATGATAAAGAATCTGCCTGCCAATGCAGGAGATGCAGGAGACCTGGGTTCAATCCCTGGGTCAGGAAGATCCCCTGGAGGAGGAAATGGCAACCCACTCCAGTATTCTGCCTGGAGAATCCCATGGACAGAAGAGCCTGGCAAGCTATAGTCCATGGGGTTGCAAAGAGTCTCACACAACTGAAGCAACTTAGTATGGATAACTGGTGGATATATACTCACATGATCATAGCAATATGTTACCATTAAACACAGTGATACAGACAAGTTTGTTGAAAAATAAGAATGCAGTGGTAAACTACAAATGCAGAAATATGATTGTTTTTATCCCAGAATCAGCCTACTTCCAAAGGCCCATTGCATTAGAAACTCACAAATATTAAAGCTGTTGAATAAGCCAAAAAGCCAAATTCTGTAGTTCATGGAATATCCACTACTAGACATTGCTTAAACTCATTTTTATTTCAAGTAAAGAAAAGGTTCTACCTAGAGTGACTATTAAACATTCTATCTCATGATTGGCAATTGGTCACATTTTAGAGGTATCTGGAGTGACAAGTAGAAATCTTTTTCTCTTTTAGATTCCTCTTATAACATATCAATGTTTCTTTATAAATAGATTTCCAGTGTGATAAAAAAAAGTATTCAAAGGAGCTTTCCATAAAAATATATTCTTTGCTTGTTTAATGAGCCACATTTTCTGTGAATCTTTATGCATTTTTTCCCTATCTTTGCTGAGAGGGAACAAAAGGCATAGTGGTTTGTCTTCATTTAAAACAACAAAAAATGTTTTCTAACTGAATATGAAACTATACTATTACCTCTCTTCTCTTACTGAGACTGGTTATTCCCACTTTAAATTGTATAGTAAGTTCCATCTTCATTATGGAGCCTTCCTGGATTGATCAAAAGACATTTTGCTTTCTGTCGGGTCTCCCACAGACTTTCCACCAATTATGCTTTTCTTTCTTACTTCACCTCCCAAAACTACTTGGTCTCGACAAGTAAAATATTAGTTTGCCCATTCATATATAATTCAGTGCTTCTATTATGTATGCTATTATATTTGTGCTACTTCCATATCTCTTGAATGTGAGAAAAGATTTCAAAAATTATGTCTAGGAAGAGAAAGATGGGACAAAGCTCATGTAGCAAATCAAAGACAGAATTGCCGATTACTTTTCTCTTCAGGTCCCTAATGAGAGACATTTCAATATATCTCTTAGCATAATTCTATGTGTGTTTGTGCTTTTAAGAGGTGCTAAGTTTGATTACCAGACACCAAGTGGAATGTTTTTGTCCGCTTATATACTTTATCTCTCCTCGAAACCAGCTTCACTATTCATCTACTCTGCCACATGGTTTTTCTGAACTAATTTTCCTGCTAAAATTATATTCCACAAATTCAACTTCATTATACAAATGAGCTGAGAATAACTCAGTGGTGAGTGGGTGAGGGAAAGAGATGCAAAGTTTTACTTCCTTACCTGTCCTTTATTCCAACTGTAACAAGCAGTTATTTGGTTAATTGAAAGTTGGTTGAAACAGCACTGTTTTATCAATATGGTTATGTACTTATGTCAAACATTGAAAAAAACTTATAAATGCTTATTAATCTGTCATACATTTGATGCAGGCAAAGGGCTTTTTTGGAAATGGTATCAGGTCTCATGCTTTCTTGCATACATCACAGTCATAATGCAAAAAGGCTACCATTTTCAGTTTCTGCTTCTTTAAAGAAAAACTAGAGAATAATGCAGCAACCTGGAGAGAAGACTTCAATGGTTTTTAAAAATTTCCCCAATATTTTATACTTTACTCCCCCCATAGCTGATTTGATTTAAGGACTCACTGTTATAGTCTTTTCAAAATATTCACCTTGTTTTTATAGAAGCAAGACTTTTTTTTTTCAAATTTATATTTCATCAATAAACAATATTTTATTCAATTAGCTCATAATAACACAAAGTTGAAGTGGTATAATCAGGAGGTAGATGGAAAGAAGAAACTTCTTCAGCAAATGAGAGGAGAGTTCATATAAATATATACATAAACATGTGTTACTTTATATTTCTAAGAGTATCCAATCAAGTATAATCCCAAAATATCTGCTCTCAGACAGGATGTACTCTGAAGGAATTCTTCCCTGAGAAATAATATTCCTGATGGGTTCATTTTCTCATTCGAATTTGAATTAATTACCTTAAGCAATTTCAGAAATGCCCCTAAAATATCTTTTTGGCAAGATGTTATTGAACTTGTGGAGCATAACTAGGACTAAATATAGAAGACTGACAACTTTACTTTCTCCACTGCTTTCATTTTCATGTGGATTCCCAACTCCAGATTTAGAAATAATGAAACCGGTAACACTTTGTTCAACAAAAGGTAAGATAGGCTGAACAAAATCCTGCAAAAGTTTCTTTTGGGGTGAGAATTATTCTTGCATTTTGCCTACTTAATAGAATTAATGCTTGGGGATTCTTCTCAGAATTAAAGACTGTTGAAAATTTCCCATCATTAAAATAAACCTTTCAAGTTCCCCATTAGTCAACTTATCATACAGTGTACTAAAAATACACCAATAGAAATTATATTCAATGTGATGCTTTCTTGCTAGGACTCCCTATTTTTAGCAAGCAGGTGACTGTTTTGAAATTAAAGATTGCTTCTATTACATAAAGTGCTCATGCCTTAAAATATTCAGTTCTTTTAAAATGCCATCAGTCTTTTCACAATGTTCTACTCCAGAGGCATTCTCCCTACTACCAGGAATTAGGAAAGGTCAGTTTTCTTTGGAGGGACAATGATGTGAGATCATGGACATCAGAAACTAAAACTTCTTTTCACCGGGGTTGTATACCAGCGTGCGACTTATTCTTAGTGGCCAAGGTAGCAATGCCTAGCTCCACCTTTTGCTAAAACTAGTTTTCTATCTTATAGCTGTAAGCTGCTGTGATTCTTTCTCTGGTCTCCTTACCATGGTCATGAGATAATTTGCAAATGAACCTTATTTACTTATTTCTCCTGGAGATATAACTTGCCTTTGCAATGTCATTGGAAGTTTTTAAAGAATATAGGTTTGCATTTGTAAATTAGGAAGACAAGGAACAGCAATAGATTTAATGGGCCTTCATTCTCATTTAACTTCAGTTCACTCCGAACCTGAGAAGAGATTTGGCAGATGCTGATACCAGCCCATTCCTAAATAAATGATTTGTAAGCCTGTATATTCATTCTCATTAAGACACCTTTGTGTAAAAATTTTAAATTGAATGCAACTTTTTCCCAGGGAAATACAATTTTCTGTTCTATTGTCAGTGTTATCATCACAGCTGCATAAGTCTTGAAATAGTCAGATGGCTTAAGTTCCTGGTAGTGTGCCAATAAGAGCATTAAGGTTGCTTTTGTATAGGCCAAGAAAATCTGATGGCTATTTTCAGAGTTGTGTGTGTGTGGGTGTTTACTTACACATATTTTTCCTTCAGAGTAGATATGTGATGTTTTACTTTCAAATCATATTCAAAGCCCCCAGATATATTTTGTGGTACTTTTTTTTTAAAAGCTACTAACTTTAAAATAAAGCTTCCGTGTGATACACATACATGCATTATTAGGAAAATTAACTTTATTGGATAGTCTTATTACTTGCAACCTCTTCAAAATTACTGATAATTTGAGCTACCACTCTTATTTTTGATTACCTTGGATGTCAAACAATTTGCACTTATTTAACTGTAGGAGGTAATTGGTGGGTTTGATTATTATAATAGTCACAACTGAGAAACACAAAACTGCTTGCTTTTTAAATATGTGAACCTGACTTTTATTTGACCTTATTGAATCTACATTTCTGTGAGCAAATACTTATATATGACTTGGAATAAAAGATAAGATACTAAGCTCACAAAATATTTAGTGGTGTTAAAGAAGCCTAATTGTTAAATACTCAATGTTAAAATCATGGAACATGACAATATACAGAAAATATATAAATATATACAATAAAGGGTAACCTCAGTTAAGAAATAATAACAGGACCCAGATACCCAATATGTATATCCCATATTTCAAAATATGTGCACCCCTTAAAAATATTTCTAGATTTGTTTGATTTTGAATTTTGTGTATATATAAACATATATGCAAATAAAATTAGTGGAATTATACTATAAATACCTGAAGTGTCTATTAAGCAGGTTAAAATCCATCATGTCAGGGCATTTATTTTCTTTGCTGATAGTACTCTATTATATGGTGCACTCAGTCCATTCTACTGTTTGTGAAACTTTAGGATTTTTTTTTCTGTTTGCAACCACTAAAAATTATACTGATATGAACATTCTTATATATATATATATGTGTGTGTGTGTGTGTGTGTGTGTGTGTGTGTGTGTGAACGTGAAAGTCGCTCAGTTGTGTCCAACTCTTTGCGACTCCATGGACTATACAGTCCATGGAATTCTCCTGGCAAGAATATTGGAGTGAGTAGCCTTTCCCTTCTCCAGGGGATCTTCCCAACCCAGGAATCAAAGCCAGGTCTCCTGCATTGCAGGAGGATTCTTTACCACAAGGGAAGCCCATACTTGACACATACTTGTATTAGATTATCCAAGACCTACAGCTACGAGTGGAACTTTTGGTCGTAGTATGTGTTTATCGTGAATTTTAGTAATAATGCTAAATAATATTCCTAACTGGCTGAAGCAGTTTATTATATTAACAATAGTGTCAAGAAATTTTTGCTCTATACCCGGGATGACTTTGATTATTTTAACTTTTGCTAATCCAAGGGATATTTGAATGATTTAATTTCACTTTCTCTGCTTATTAATGATGGGAAGAATCCATGCCTGTGTTTGTTACCATTTCAGTTTTCCTTGCTATAACATGCCCACTCAAAAATTTCAGCCATTTTTAATTGGATTGTTTTTTTCTTACTGAATTGTATATTTTCTTTACACATTCTGGATAAGAGGTCTTTTTTTTTTTTTTTTGATTATATGTAATGACCTATATGGAGGAAGAATCTAAAAAAATCAGTGGATATATGTAGAACTGATGCACTTTACTATGAGGCAGAAACACATTTTAAAGCAACTAGACACCAATAAAAGTGTTTAAAAATAATTTTAAAAATTACAATTATATTTTCAAAAACAATTGTACAGGTTTTATTGTGACCACACTGACTATAGATTAATTTGGAGAAAACTGACATCTCAAGAATAGGTCTTTACAATTGAATTATTTATCTCCATTTATTTAGGCCTTCTTTAATTTCACTCCACAAAGATTTAATATATTGCCCTTTAAAGTTTTAAAATTTTAATTAAATTTACTCTAAAATATCAGGCTTATAAAATTAAAGCTTTATATTAATTTTTTATTCTTAGTTTTTAATTTTTAAAGACATTTTAAAGAGCAATTTTAGTTTTAAAACAAAATTAAGAGGGTGATGCAGGGATTTCTCACATACATCGTTTCCCCCTCATTATCAACATCACTAACCATATGGTACATTTTACCAAGGATGAACCTATACTGACATGTCATAATCACACAAGTTTCATAGTTTACATTACGGTTCACTTGATTTTATACATTCTGTGGGTTTGGACACATGCATAATCGCATGTGTGCATCATTATAAGAACATACAGATCTTAAAAAAAAAAAGAACATACAGAGCATTTTCAGTAACCTAAAAATCCTCTGTGCTCTGCCTATTCAAACCTCCTCATTTTCCTTCTGCACTGGTGACCACTGATCTGTTTACTGTTTCTATGCCTTTGCCTTTTCCAGAACATCATACAGTTAGACTCATATAATGTGAGATCATTTCTTTTTCACTCTGAATAAGATCCCATTGTCTGAATGTATCATGGTGTATTAAACAATTCACCTATTCAAGGGCATCCTGGTTACTTCTGAGTTTTGGCAATCATAAATGTAGCTGCTATAAACATCTGTGTGCAGGTTTCTTATTAATACCTCCTGTATTTTAAGTCAATGATAACATGGTCAAGTCACTTTTCATATATTAATATTTTCCTAGTAGGTGAGCCCACAACTGTAAGCAAATTCTTCTTAAATACTCTTCTCCATCATCCTGGACCCTGGTTGATTTCCTATCACTCAGCCCTAGAGATGGGCTTCCCTAGTAGCTAAGTGGTAAAGATTCTGCCTATCAATTCAGGAGATTCGGGAGGCTCGAGTTCAATCCCTGGGTGGGAAGATCCACTGGAGAAGGAAATGGCAACCTACTCCAGTATTCTTGCCTGGGAAATCCCAGGGACAGAGGAGCCTGGTAGGCTACAGTCCATGAGGTCACAAAGAGTCAGACATGACTGAGCACACACGCACCTAGAGATATCAAAGACTCAGGAAAACATAAATGCAATTCTTCAAAGAGAAAAGATTTTAGTCTAGTGACCAAGAAATAATGTAACATAACAGAGTCAGAAATCAAGGCACAATGCTATGATTGTTTTTATGACTTTGTAAAAAAATCCTCCTCTAATTCTGGTTTCCATGGGGAAAATGTTTATTATGTCTGTGCAAAAATAATCTAATAATCATTTTTTGAGGACCAATTAAAATGTATGTTAAGAACACTGTAAAATTATCTACAATTTTTAATTATCACTATTATTTCTGAATCAAGTAGTTACAGAACTACATTATAATCCTTAGAGAAAATAAAATAACTCTTGGAAAACCAGATACATAGTTGGATGATACCACAATTTCCTGTGTCTGGCAGAGAACATTTACATGGTGAGGCAACTATCAACAATGTGATGTTTTCCAGGCGATTCTTTCCCTTTAATGTGCATCTGTCATTGAATCCAGTCCTGTTATTCACCACAGTTTCATAGTAAGTGGTATATGTCTTGATACAAATGTCGTACCCAAAATAAGATAGAAATGTAAACAGGAAAAAAAGAAAAGGGGAAAGCATCTGTATGTTTTACGAGGACTTCCATAAACAGCATTAGCTGTTCAGAGTGAAGGGTGCATAAAGGAGATTCTATCATTGTAAATAAGGTACCTTGTAATGAATAAAAGAGCACATGACAATAAAGCATCTACATTTCAAAAATTGAGACTGTTTGACAAATACTTCTGGTAGAAAAAATATTTTGCAAGATTTTCTCAATTAGATACAATTGAAAAACTGAATTTATCATCATCAAGTCACCCAGCAGAAAGCTTTTGTGATCACGACTACTACTAAAATCTATGTACTAAGATATCCTTTATTTTAAGACCATAAAAATAACAGCCATTATGAATCTCCTCAAGCACATTTTCTCTGGGACAATTTCTCCTCATGTTGATAGAATGTTTCAAATGCAACTTTTGGAAAATCCAGACACTCGATCAGTAGGCAATACCTTAGGTAGCCCCTCTCTACCAGACTACACCTAGAGATAAGATGGTTGTTAATCTGTACACCTACAGAGGATATGTCCTCCAAATTCCACAATTACCCCCATCAAACACTGTAATTTTCTAGAAGTCAATTCTTCTTCATTTAGATTTTTGGACGAATAAGTGAAACCATTTTAATTATAATGACTTTATCTCCATCTATATCTATACAGTATAATTTCTGCTTGCCCATCCACATGTACATTTTATTATTCTATTTATTCTCCTCTGAACTCCAGGAGACTAACCTATATGGACTGCTTCTACAGGTTCTCTTGCACTCTGGCTTCTGGTTTGGCTTGGCTGTCAATCACTGGCAGATGAGAGGGCAGAAACAATATTGAGTTAGAAATATTATTCATCTGATTTCCTCCACTTAGAGTCACTTCAGACTGTCTGTGTTGCTTACCTAAACATCTCTCATCCCCGTTCTCCTGGGTTACTGCTTATAGGTAGTAATGATCCCCCTATTAGTAGCCCTGCAGTACTACACTATTCTTTGGTGAGTTTATTTTAGCCCTGCACACACTGTGTAAAAATGCCTTCATTTAAATCTCTCCAAATTATCTTAATTTGGTTGTACCACCTCTTTACTACCAAAACTATCTTATACAGTGCTTCATAATGTTTTTATCAAACAAAAAGTTTGAATACATTAATATTCCCATTTGAAGAGTTTTGGCAAACATGTGTGTTGTGTGCATGTGTGCTCAGTCATGCCCAACTCTTTGTAACACCATGAACTGTAGCCCACCAGCCTCCTCTGTCCATGAGACTTCCCAGGCAAGAATACTGGAGTGGGTTGCCATTTCCTTCTCCAGGGTATTTTCCTGATCCAGGGATAGAACCGGCATCTCCTACATCTCCTGCAGGGGGAGATAGATTCTTTACCACTAGCACCACTTGAGAAGCCCAAATGTACACTCCCATAAATCTAATACCACAATCAAGATACTCATCATGCACACTGTTCTGATTTCCATCCCATAGATGAGATAGGACTATTCTTGAACTTCTTATAAAGGTAAACCTATAGTAAGTATTATTTTGTTTCTTGCTGCTCGGTTCAATAAAATGTTTTTAAGATGCATCCAGTCATGGGGCCACAAAGTTAGACACGACTGAGTGACTAAGCACACATAACACAGTGTTTTTATTAGCAGGTAGCAGTATACTGTTTGACTATATGACAATTTGGTTATTTATGAACCAAATGGATGTTTTAGTCATTTTAAATTTTCACTTATAACCTTTCTGCAAAAGTATTTTCTTATGTTTTCATTTCCCTTGGATGAGTACCTAGAAGTGTAATTCCTTAGTCATAAAGTAGTATTATGTTTCCTTTTATTATAAATTATCAAAAAGATTTTCAAAATATCTGTTCTATCCTATACTCCCAACAAACAATTTAAGAGCAGTCCAATGTCTCCACATGCTTGCCAACACTTGGTATGGTCGTTTTTTTTTTTTTTAAAGGGCATGAGGTCATAATTCACTGCAGTTTTCATTTGCATTTCTTTCATGTTTAAATATGTTTAGCACATTTGCATGTACTTACTTGCTATGTATACAGTTTCTTTAGTGAAGTTTCACTTGAAGCATTTTGTCAGTTTTTATCAGGTTGTTTTATTATTGAGTTGTTAAACTTCTTTGCACATTACAGATACTTATCCTTTGTCAAATACATCTTACAGCAGATATTTTGCCCCAGGCTGTAGTGTCCCTTTTTATCTATTTTTTTTAACTTTTAGTAATTTTATTCACTTCATATTTTACAGGTTTGCAAGTATTAGTAAAAATAATGGTAATTATGTGAAAATGTTAGTTGCTCAGTTGTGTCTGACTCTTTGTGACCCCACGGGCTGTAGCCCACCAGGCTCCTCTTTCTGTGAAATTTTCCAGGCAGGAATACTGGAGTGGGTAGCCATTCCCTTCCCTAGGGGATCTTCCCGACCCAGGGATCAAACCCAGGTCTCCCACGTATGGGCAGATTCCTTACCTTCTGAGCCACCAGGGAAGCCCCTTTATTATGTAGCTTTATAATAGATCTTGAAATTAGGTAGTGTGAGTCTACTAACTTTGCACAATTTTTTCAAGATTACTTTAACCATTCTCTACCTTTCATTTCCATATAGATGTTAAAATCCACTTGTCAAAATCTACCTGAAAAGTTTTTGAGATTCTGACTGAGATTTCACTGAATCTACAGATTTCCCAGGAAAAGTCAACATCTTAATTTTGACTGTTCTTTTCCATGAACACATATAACACTATTAATTTAGATCTTCTTTCTCTCAACAAGATAGGAATCTTAGTATATAAATCTTTATGTCCTTTGAGTTTGTTCCTAAGTATTTTATGTTTATGCTATTGTAACTGGAATGTAATTTCTTAAATTTAATTTTCCAATTATCCATTGCTAGTGTATGTAAATACAATTGGCTTTCTATATTAACCTTGTATCTTGCTACTCTGCTATATAATAATTTCAGTCCTTTTTACTTATGGTACATCCCTTAGAGGTTTTTAAAATGTAACCAATATTGTCATCTTTAGAAAAAAAAAATTCCATTATAATATACATATCTTTTATTCATCTTTCTTTTTTTTTTCTACAACATAAAATTTATTTCAATTCTATAGCAATGATAATTTTCTACTTATTGAACAATACAAAATATTACAGAAAGTCACATTTGTCTACAATTTATTACATACTATGCGGGAGACCTGGTGCTAGGGCCTGGTGCACTGGGAAGACCCAGAGGGATCGGTGTGGAGAGGGAGGTGGGAGGGGGGACTGGGATGGGGAATACATGTAAATCCATGGCTAATTCATTTCAATGTATAACAAAAACTACTGTAATGATGTAAAGTAATTAGCCTCCAACTAATAAAAATAAATGGAAAAAAAAATCAATACTATAATATGTAATAGAAAGAAAGAAAGTGAAAGAAAGTGAAGTCACTCAGTCATGTCTGACTCTTTGTGACCCCATGGACTGTAGCCTACCAGGTTCCTCCATCCATGGGATTTTCCAGGCAAGAATACTGGAGTGGGTTGCCATTTCCTTCTCCAGGAGATCTTCCTGACCCAGGGATTGAACCCAGGTGTCTCATGTTCATCTTTCTTATTTTACTACATTGGCTAGGGCCTCCAGAAAAAAAAAAAAATTTAATAAAAGATATGAGAGTAGAAATCCTTTGTGTTGTCACCAAATTTAGGGGGGAAATGTTTCACATGCTAGCTAGAGGGTTTGATTTTTTATAGTTCTAATTAATTAAATTGAGGTTTTTCCCTCCTACTCCAATTTTCCTACAGTTTTTATCATGAATATGTGTTAAGTTATACAAATGGTTTTATTTTCTTTTGCATATAATGAGAGGATCTTATCATTTTAATCTGATTTCTTTGGTTACTGTGATAAACTAACTTGATTGATTTAGCATAAAAATGTATTGTCTATATTTCACATGGATGTCTGTATTTGTATGTATATGCATATATATTACCTAGCTCTGTGTACAGACAGGGTTTAGAAGCAGTGACATTTCAGTAGCAATCAGCACATTTAGTACCCAGGTCTCAGTTTTCTGATACTATTCACCAGAAAAAAAAAAAAAAGAGAGAGATATCCTTGTAGAAATAGCTGAGTCCATACCTAAGGCAAAGTCGAACTTGGAATATCCCAAAGTAACAGAAACGCTCAAAAGTTCTCAAAAGAACATAGGATTCAATATGGTGGGGCTCCTAGCCAGGTTGGTCGGAATCTACATCTAAAGTTAAATAATAATATTAACAGATATGCCCCACAGAACAAGATATCAATCCATGTTTCAAGGCTTGCATTAATAAATATATGAGTAAACGTTTTAATGATGCAACTCATAGTAAACTGTACTATCACTTCCTCCAAAAATGAATGGCCTGAGTCTTAACATGATTAAATGTTGGATAGATCAAGGTCAAAACACATCTAACAGAATTTTAAGACCTGAATTCTTCAACAAAAAACTGTCAAGAGAGTGGAAAATGGTGTGAGAAAGAGGAATTGTTACAGATTGAAGAAGTCTAAAATATGTGACAACTAAATGCACTGTAAGATATTATAGATCAGAAAGTAAAAGAGACACTGTTTTGGAACTTGGCAAATTCTGAATGGGGCCTGAGTATGATATAATTTTTAATGTCTTAATTTATATGACTGTAATGGGGCTTCCCTGGTGGCTCAGATGGTTAGGAATCTGCCTGCTATGTAAGAGACCTAGGTTTGATTCCTGGGTCAAGATCCCCTGGAGAAAGGCATGGCAACCCACTCCAGTATTCTTGCCTGGAGAATTCCATGGACAGAGGAGCCTGGCAGACTACAGTCCATAGGGTCACAAAGAGTTGGACATGACTGAGCAACTAACACTTTCATTTCACTGAGTTTCCATTTCAGCCAAATCTTTACCTTTTTCTCTTCTTAATAATGGATAATTTCTATTGCTCAATCTTCAGGTTCACTTACTTTTTTTTCCTGTAGTCTTCAACCTGTTGTTGTTAAGATTTTGCTTTTTAGATATTGTAAGTTTCAGTTCCAGATTTTCTATCTGATTCTTTTGTATATTTTCCTTTTCACTGCTGAGATAATCCATTTAGTCATTTATTATGATCTTCTTTTCCCTTAACATGCATAACTGCTTATTTCAATATCAGAGCAATCTCTGGGCCTGTTTTTTTAAATTAGGATCATACATCTCTGCTTTATCAAAGGTCTCATAAATTTTCTGTTATGCAGAAATTGTGACTGACACTGTAAACAGTCTGAAATATGTTGTCTTCTTCTTGTTTTGACTTGTAAGACAGCTCCAATGTCTTCCAACACTGAATTAACTCTACTATCACCATTCAGCTTCTACTTACACATCGGGCAATTGTATTAAGCCGGTGTATCTTTGTCTTACATGTGTGTCCCAGCTCTTGGCCAAAGACACATCATGAATAATCTCAGACTTCTGAAAGTCCATTTCTAGACATTCTCCCCTTTTCCGGGACTCTGAAAAATTTTGTAAATATCCCTCTTCAACATTTGCTCCTAGAACAATAAACATTTTCCAAACATTTGTAAAAATTCCCTAGTGAGGAGTTGAGATATTTAGGTTTGAAGACTGGTTTTGCCATTTTATTTCTATGTGATTTGAGACAAATTTCTGAGTCAAATTGTTCCATCTGAAAAATAACACCGTCTATCTCTTACACTTGTGACAATTCTAATATATCAATATATCTAGGACAGTGCTCAAATTGAATGGTGTTCAGTAAATGGTGGCACTAAAAACAGTATTAGAGGGGACATCAGTATTCCTAATAAAACCAAATGACCTAAATATGGCTCTAACCACAACTTCTAGAAATAGAAAATTGAATATTTTATGTTCATGTGGAAATTACATTTGATAACTTTAAAATTCTTGCATCTGAATAGGTTCTCTTAAAACACAAAAAATAATAATAACTTATTATATCATGTAAACATGCATTCACAGGTAGGTAAAAATAAGCTCTAAATTTGGCCATGTCTGTGCTTTAAATTTTAAAATAACTTTGATATTTAGACAGTTTGTAACTTTCTATTCATCCAGAAAACAGATAAAAACATGAGTGGCCATTATCAGAGAAATGCAAATCAAAACCACAATGAGGTACCATTACACGCCAGTCAGGATGGCTGCTATCCAAAAGTCTACAAGCAATAAATGCTGGAGAGGGTGTGGAGAAAAGGGAACCCTCTTACACTGTTGGTGGGAATGCAAACTAGTACAGCCACTATGGAAAACAGTGTGGAGATTTCTTAAAAAGCTGGAAATAGAACTGCCATATGACCCAGCAATCCCACTTCTGGGCATACACACCAAGGAAACCAGATCTGAAAGAGCCACATGCACCCCAATGTTCATCGCAGCACTGTTTATAATAGCCAGGACATGGAAGCAACCCAGATGCCCATCAGCAGACGAATGGATGAGGAAGCTGTGGTACATATACACCATGGAATATTACTCAGCCATTAAAAAGAATTCATTTGAATCAGTTCTAATGAGATGGATGAAACTGGAGCCCATTATACAGAGCGAAGTAAGCCAGAAAGATAAAGACCATTACAGTATACTAACACATATATATGGACTTTAGAAAGATGGTAACGATAACCCTATATGCAAAACAGGAAAAGAGACTCAGATGTATGGAACAGACTTGTGGACTCTGGGAGAAGGAGAGGGTGGGATGTTTCAGGAGAACAGCATTGAAACATGTATATTATCTAGGGTGAAACGGATAACCAGCTCAGGTTGGGTACATGAGACAAGTGCTCGGGCCTGGTGCACTGGGAAGACCCAGAGGGATCGGGTGGAGAGGGAGGTGGGAGGGGGGACTGGGATGGGGAGTGCATGTAAATCCATGGCCAATTCGTATCAATGTATGGCAAAAACTACTGTAATGATGTAAAGTAATTGGCCTCCAACTAATAAAAATTAAAAAAAAAAAAAAAAAAAACATGAGTGGCAAATATATATAAATATGAGGGGCAAAAAATAAACACTTGAATCTATGATTCACAACATTCAATATTCACAAAAATAAATTAGTAATGTTGGGAAAAATAAAAAAAAAGAATTGCTAAAGAAAAATTAATAATATGATGACATGTGCTTGAAAATAATTGGATAGATGATTCCTGTGTGCTAAGTCACTCAGTCATGTTTGACTCTTTGCAACCCTATGGACTGTAGCCCACCAGGCTCCTCTGTCCATGGGATCCTCCAGGCAAGAATACTGGAGTGGGTTGCCATTCCCTTCTCCAGGGGATCTTCTCGACCCAGGGATTGAACTGTGTCTCTTATGTCTCCTGCATTGGCAGGCAGGTTCTTTACCACTAGTGCCACACCTCTTGTTTGGTAGCTGAAGTCTTCTATAAACATTGTCTTTCTCTTAATTTAATGTTTATTTTTAAATCTGAATGTATAAATGAATGTTGAATTTTGTCAAAGGCTTTTTCTGCATCTATTGAGATAATCATATGGTTTTTATCTTTCAATTTGTTAATGTGGTGTATCCATGGCTGATTCATGTCAATGTATGGCAAAAACCACTACACTATTGTAAAGTAATTAGCTTCCAACTAATAAAAATAAATGGAAAAAAAATCGGAATGTATAGCATGTGACCTTAACTTCTCTGGTTTCTGGAATCTGAAAATGAAGTTTGGGCTTTATATTTAAGGTAAGATACAGTTCTTTTCTAGAATTTTTTTCCTGATAGAAATAATAACTGAAATAGTCAATCTAAATACTCTTAAATCTCTACTATCTTTCTTATGGTGTGTGATTTCTAAATGTATAAGTTATCTGGATAGAAAACTTACATGTTCTCCATCAGCAGATTTAAATTAATAACTTATGAGTTTTAAGCTAAATTTGTTTAGCTCTTTTGATTAGAATATATTTATCATGGAAATCTAAGTCTGTCAGTCCATTACTTTGAATAGTTTCACAGTCACTCCTCACAATTCCATACTCATAACCTGAAATATCCTTCATGTACCACACTATGAATTTCATGTGACACCCTTTGAAATACCTACTAAATTTTCATGAAGGATACAGAGCCAGACAGCATGAGAAACAGTATGCCTCCATAAATCTTGAATGGAGTCAGGAGTAGGGCAGTGGAAACAATGACCTGAAGTAGAATTTTATAAACTACTTCTGTTGTATAACACTGACTTACAGTTGTGTATTATATTAATATGAAGCCTAAAATTATTGCTGGAGTATTGATTTCTAGTCAATATAAATGACTTAGGAAGATTGATATTCTTTAAAAAAAATAGTTTGGCTGAAAATCTCTTGTAACAGAGAGCATTTTCTGTGGCATTGATTTCAAGGTGCAATAAATACTGATATAATTTTTTAAGTTTGTACATATTTAAAAAATACTACTTGAGTTATTTCTTCCATGAGTATTTCCAGTTTTCAGAAGTTTGCAAGAGAAATACAGAGAGTGGATATTTTTTTCATTCTCAGAATTGCCATAATTCTCCATTAATGGAAAGGAAAGTTTTTCTTAAGAGCAGAGAGTACATGAAACTCATTTTTTAAAATCTCTTGGTGCCTAACACAGTGTATTACATTTGATAGGTACAGAGTAACGGTTCCCCAAATTGAATTGAGACTCAGGCAGCTTCCACTGTGAATGGCTTTTGCTTTTGGAAATTAAGTCTGTAATCCAGAACTTCGCTCTGCCTGAGGACCAAGCTCCGTTTTCCAATTACACACAGAAGCTCATTATCTCTCTCAAGTCACAGGCATATCATTCGGCGAATTCTGACTGCAGAGTTATAGCTGGTTTTGTCATGGACCAAAGGCAAGTAAGAGAGCTAACCCTAAGTTAATTACTTGTAGAAGATGATCCTTAAAAGGCGCCTCAATTTCTCATGAAGCTCTGTTCACTGTATCTACCTTGGTGGTGGTTCTTGTTGTTTAGTCGTTATGTCTGACTCTTTCACCCCATGGACTGTAGCCCAGCAGGCTCCTCGGTCCATGAGAACTTCCAGGGCTGGAATACTGGAGTGGGTTGCCATTCCCTTCTGTAGGGGATCTTCCCAAACCAGGGCCCTAACCCACATCTCCTGCATTGGCAGATGGGTTCTTTACCACTGAGTCACCAGGGAAGCTCCCATATACTTTGGTTGTTCAGTCACTAAGTCATGTCCGGTTCTGCGACCCCATGAACTGCAACATGCCAGGCTCCTCTGCCCTCCACTATCTCTTGGAGTTTGCTCAAATTCACGTCCCTTGAGTCAGTGATGCTATCTAACCATCTCATCATCTTCTTTGGTACCTTTAAGTAAACTGCACCCATTGAGTACCAAACAAGATATTTCAGTAGCTAATATATTGAATTTCAAGAACAGTATTAAAATAGTTGTCACACACTTTTTTAAAGTATATATAGCTGATAATTCCATGTTTCACAAAATTAAAATTATAATAGGAAAAAAATCAATGAATCCTTTAAAATAGACATATACAAATAAATAAAGCCATTCATAACTCTGGACTGAAGAGGCCTTGGCCTAACCTTTGCTATTTCTGTGATAAAATAAGTAATGTTCAGAGCACTTTTATTTAGACTTATTTTAATCAGAAAAGAACACCTCATAAACACCTATTAATCAGATGTCTAACCAATTGTTTCCCTTAAAATATCTACTAAAATTTAAGAAAATCCATTGCTATTTCTGAAAAAGCCAAGTACATATTTTAAAATGTATAATTTTTTTTCAAAAACTTATTTTGAATAAACATAATTGTTTGAGGTAATTCACTATTATTGAGTTATTTAAGAAGCAATAATTTGCTACTTAGATTAGATTAAAATCTATTTATCTCTACTACCTCTACTTACTTATTATCACTCTCTACTAACTCTACTTACTTATTATCAAGACCAAATTTAAAATAACAGCTTGAGATTTTTTCATACTTTTAATGATTGATAATTCACAAAAAGGACACCGATTTTATGAATCACCAATTAACCAGAAAGAACATACCAAAATTGATTAGATATAAATATAAGATCCAAAATGTGCAAACTAATTGCAAGGATCTATTACATTTGCACTTAGACATGTGGTACACAAAGATTCTGGCTGCTTGGAAACTCACATTACCATATGTAAAATAGATAGCCAATGGGAATTTGCTGTATGATTCAGGGAACTCAAGAACACCAGGGCTCTGTAACAACCTAGAGGGGTGGGATGGGGAGGAGGTGGGAGGGATGTTCAAGAGGGAGGGGACATAGGTATACCTATGGCTGATTCATGCTGATGTTTGGCAGAAACCAACACACAACAAAATAAATAAACTTTATTTAAAAAAAGATGCTGTCTGATTTATACAGTACAATACAAATATTAATCCTTTGGGGGTACCAATTAAGTTTGATAAAGGAATTAGTGAAGCAGCCTATTCTAAAAACTTAGGACCAAAGAGGCAAACTGATGAGAAATCATCCCTTTGCTCATTCCAGAATTGTTGGAAGAAAAAATAAAAGACCCCAAAATTTAGTATGAGAATATCAATATGAGAAAGTTCTATGAAAACAAATAAAATTTAAATAAAACTGGGTTACATTTCATTGAGTCTTATTGGTACAATTAAGCCATGTCTTTTATTCTTTTCTGTCATAGGGAAAGATAGACCATCCTTTCTGGAAAGAGATAGCTTGGTATAATATAAAGTGCATGAAATCTGAAATCAAATATATGTAGGTTCTATGTACTGCTCTACAACTTACTGGCTGTGAACCATCAGCCATCTTAATATTTATGAAATTTAGGCCCTCATATGTAAAATGAGGACACCTTATTAATATAGAGATTATATAAGACAAAGCAAGAAAATAACCTAGCGGAGTGCTTAAACATAGTTGGAATACAACAAATGGCAATTTCTTTTCCCTTTCTATATGCACGGTCAACAGTTAAATGGTTCATGAAACACTCCTGAGATAATCTCTTAACTAACTCCTATCAGAACTTAAATACCACCTTCAAAATACATAGCCTACTTGGAAAGCATAATAGACTCTGTCTTTATGTATTTTCATGGTCTTTCATGATTATTAGTTTTGTAGCAATCATTTATTTATGTAGTCTTGCCTCAATTTCTCCTGGAGTCATTACTGCAACCATGTTTTTCATGCTAGACTTAGCATTCCTGCCCCAAGTACACCACAAAATTCAAATGTAAAAAGGAAACTTTTTGAAGAACTCAAATACATCACAATGGCTGAGGAACTGCAAGTCTTCTATCTTCCTCAAATGTGAATTTTATTTAAAAATGAAAACAAAGCACAATCATTAAGCATTATTTTTTCATGTTTACAATTTGGAGAAAATCTCTTTGTACAATTTCTAAAATTAATAGAGTTCTTATACGCACAGATTTTTGGCCTATTAAGCTAATAAGAAATAATTTGTGTTTTCTAGTAATTAGAATTTCTTAGAGACCACACAATAGCTTTTGTGTTTTTCGCTTTAAGCAAATCACTTGCATGCATCATCTTCTTTATAGGCTTTCAAATTAATGCAAACCCACTCAAATTCAAACTTTACTGCACTTGTTTTATTTCCCCATCAATATATTCTTCAAACTCGACTAGACAACAATGAAAGTACAATATATGTGTAAGAGCATACTTAAAATATATTTTATTAAGGACTGGTTGTTAATTAAATGTTTTATCTCCTCTTAGGGTCTTCCCTGGTGACTCGGATGGTAAGAAATCTGCCTGCAGTGCAGGAGACCTGGGTTTGATCCCTGGGTCCGGAAGATCCCCTGGAGAAGGAAATGGCTACCCACTCCAATATGAACTCTTAAGAAGAGCCACAGGGCTTTCCAGGTGGTGTGAGTGGTAAGGAACCTGCCTGTAATCCAAGAGACTCGGGTTCAATCCCTGGGTTGGGAAGATATCCTGGAGAAGGGCATGGCTACTCACTCTAGTATTCTTGCCTGGAGAATTCCATGAGAGGAGCCTGGTGGGCTACAGTCCATGGGGTCACAAAGAGTACGACATAACTGAGCAACTAACATTTTCACTTTCAAGAAGAGCCATAGTGACCAAAAGCACATTAGGGTTTATTATTACTACTACTACTAACAATAAATGATGCTAACCATAGCGGGCTCTAAATTTATATAGCAACTTAATAGTATTCAAGACTTTTACCTTATCTGATGCCATTTTGACACTGCCAGTATAATAAATGTGGAATATGCAATGAAATTCATATTAGTAAGATGAGCACATGACTTTGGAATGGTTCTCTATTGCTTTCCAAGCAAAGTCCAAATGGTGGCATGCAAGACTTCTATCTGATTGCAACTCTCCATATAACCATTGTTCCAGCCTCAGTAGACAATTCAATACGCTACAAAGCAACCAGGTACTTTCTGATGTTTGCATCATTAGACATGTGTTTCCTTTACTCGTAGCAAGGCTGCCTCCGTGTGTGTAAATAAACCCAAATAGCATAATCATCTGCTCCCACGGAAAGCACTCCCTTCCTCCTTTCCCAGTTCATAGACAGTGCAAGTGCATGCTCAGTTGCTAAGTCATGTCCAACTCTCTTGCAACCCCAAAGACTGTAGCCTGTCAGGATCCTCTGTCCATGGGATTTTCCAGGCAAGAACACTGGAGTGGGTTGCCATTTCCTTCCCCAGGGGGATCTTCCCGACCCAGGGATCAAACCCACGTCTTCTGAGGCTCCTGCATTGCAGATGGAATCTTTAGTGTCTGAACCACAAGGGAAGCCCAGCATCTGTCCCCAAGTGCCTGCTTGTAAGCTTGCGTAGGACTTTGTTGCAGCAGTTTTTATGGCACTTCTCATGAGAGAACATGTCTCTTTCCCCAGGATGGTTGCATATCTTTTAAGTTGTCTCTCTGCTCCCTACTTTTTCTCTTACACTCCAGGTGACAATTACTGCAATCATTTTCTTCAGGATGAAACCTACTGATATCTTTGTTCCATCAAGTGATATGGATCAAACAACCAAGTTGGAGGGAAAGTGAAATTAACTGCAGGAGGCAAGAATGGGACAAATATTCATAAGCTCCCATGGCCTCTTTCATCTCATTTTGCTGTAAATCCAACTAACACTTTACTGTCTCTACTACCCTCCCTAATCAGGGCATATGCAACTTCCTCTTTCTATCCTGGCTGACCCAGCTGGGATACCTTTTACAGACACTGCATTATCAGGGCCAGGCTGCCTTACTGTCCCACAATCCAGGCAGTGGCCATGTTTATTATCCAAGCTTACCTGCTGTCTCATTTGAACATAGTGTTTTCATTTTTTTTTTCTTAAAGTCGTTAAAATCAGACTTTAGACACTGACATGACATGTTGGGCCTGATGAATTGCCCTAGGGTAAAATAACAGTCAAATACATCTAAGAATCTTTGGAAATAGCTAGTATATGAAATTTAAAGACATTTCACTTTAAGTCAGGACAATATCTTGATAAAATAAAGAGTATATATACTCATGGTACACAAAGATCTATGCTGTCCTCTTCCTGGGGGTTACCCCCACGATTAGGTTAGGTAGCAAGGGTGAAGGGATTTTCAGACAGATTTTCAGACCCAAGTAAGTTGACTTTAAGTAAAAAGTAGATAATCCTGAGTGGCCCTGTCTTAACAGTTGATAGCCCTTTAAAAACAACGAGGCCTTCCATTGAGATCATAGATGCTTTCCTGATAGCCACAGAGCATCATATCACTGTGAATAACACAGTTGCAAGGAAGTAAAATATGCCAACAACCATGTGAACTTGGAAATGAACCTGACCCTCACGTGAGACCCCAGCTCTGGTCAAGACCTTAATTGTAAATCCTGAGCACAGATCTAGCTAAGTCGAGGCCAGACTCCTGATCTACAAAAACTGAAATAATAAATGGTTGTTTAAGCAATAAAATTTGTGATAATTTGCAAAGTTGAGCATGACACTCCTCAAGAAAACTGTTCAGTGTTCTTCTCTCAAAATTCTATATTCATATGTGCTGTGTGTGTATCAATAAACATACATATTGATATTTCGATATCTTAACCCCTGGAACCTGTTAACATTACCTTATTTGGGAAAAGGCCCTTTATAGGTATAATTAAATTGCAATATAATTAAATTAAGGATCTTGAGATTAGATCATCCTAGATTTAGGATAAACCCTAAATCCAATGGACTTCCCTGGTGGCTCAGACGGTAAAGTGTCTGCCTGCAATGCAGGAGACCTGGGTTCGATCCCTGGGTCGGGAAGATCCCCTGGAGAAGGAAATGGCAACCCACTCCAGTATTCTTGCCTGGAGAATCCCATGGACAGAGGAGCCTGGTGGGCTATAGTCCACAGGGTCACAAAGAGTCGGACATGACTGAGCAACTTCACTTCACTTCACTAAATCCAATGACTGGTACAGGGTGGGGAAGGCCTTGGGGTGATGGAGACAGAGGTTGGGCACCACACCCTGTGGAGGCTCCAGGGGAGTATTTTTTCCTGCCTCTTTGAGTCTGGTTGGCCCAGGTGCTCCTTGTCTTTTGGTGCCTCTGCTAACACCTTTATTTTGGACTACTGACCTCCATAATTGGGAAAGAATGCATTTCTGCTGCTTGAAGCCACCAAGTTTCTGGTAATTTGTTAAGGTAGTCCCCCAAAACTAATATGCAGTGTGAGTAACAATGGGAGGGGGTGGTCTGGAAAGAAAAATTGGATGCAGATTCTACCTGCCCAGCAATTGATAATCTAGTATGAAATCTATGATAGACATTCAAATCAAGAAAATTATACAGTAACATATGCAAAAAGAAAGGTAGAGGAAAAAAAAAAAAAACGGCTCCAGTGGTGGTGGGGGGGCGGGAAAGGTGAAAGATCTATATCTGGCTGAGGCAACTGGTAAGGTTTCCTAGAAAAAAAAATTTGCTAATGGGAGTAATGACCTGGGCATGAAAATATGTGACAAGAACACTGTAGACAGAGGAGCAATCAGCAGCTGTAAAATCTCATTTTTTCTATCAGAGCAACTTACTGCCCAACATTCACTGTACATTAGTTGCATCCAGCATGTCCGCAGTAAAAGTTTCAACATTTAATATGTTCTCATTTAAGAGTTCCGATGTTCTATGTAAATTCAAATGAGTAGACAGGCGTACCTCACGGATACTGCGCGTTTAGTTCCAGACCATCACAGTAATGCAAACATAGCAATAAAATGAGTCGCGTATTTTTTTGGTTCCCCAGTGCATATAAAACTTACGTTTACACTATAATGTAGCCTATTAAGTCTGCAACAGTATTATGTCTAAAAAACAACCTACACACCTCAATTGAAAAATAGTGCTACAATACCACATTGTCAATCAACCATACTTTTTCAAAAGAAAAGAAAACTAGTGCTGTTGAAAAATGGTGCCAATACATTTGCTGGATGACAGGATAGCCACAACCTTCAATCTGCGGTGGTGGTATAGTTGCTAAGTCATTTCCAACTCTTGTGATCCCATGGACAGTAGCCCACCAGGCTCCTCTGTCTATGGGATTTTCCAGGCAAGAATACTGGAGTGGTTTGCATTTCCTTCTCCAGGGGGTCTTCCTGACCCAGGGATTGAACTCAGGTCTCCTGCACTGCAGGCAGATTCTTTACTGATGGAGCTACCAGGGAATCAATTTTTAAGAAAAAACAAACAACAACAACAACAAAAAAAAAGAGTATCTGCAAAGCACAATAAAGTGTAATAAAATGAGGTATGCCTATTCAGATAGTTATATGATTTCATACAAATCTCAGAAAGCAAATTCGTCTCCTCTTTTAAGAAGAAGAAAATAATGAGTACCATTAGACAAAATGGTACAAAAAGGGAAACTTGAAACCATATAGCAATGATAACATAGTAAAGAAGAAAAATGTATGTATGTGACATTGGTCATATTCAGGTAATGATACCAATCTAATGTCTACTGAACTATGTACAATCAATATTAGTTTTTTACTTAATTCAAAACAATTTTCAACACTGCCATGCCATTTCATTTCCTACATTAGGCTCAAGAAGGAATTTGAGGATTCATTTTTATTATTGTAGCCATCCCCAATTTAAAATTAGGAAACTAATATTCCCATGAAGATTGAATTCTAAAAATTATTATTGCTGTGGTAACCAATAGGAAAGAGGAAACATTGCTTGGAGCTTTGTAAAATACACAGGTGTTAGAATGAAAATAGAACTAGTCAGGAAAAGGTCTAATATAATTATTGGTTATATCAGTATATAAAAGCCCATTTTATGATTGTATACTGGATGAAGGTGAAACTTTGATTAGACCAGAAAATTTACATGTGTTAAAGCAGTAATCAGCTCAATTGGTAAAGAAAAACATCAACTGTATATAACGAGTACCTCTCTCTCTCGCACACACACACACAGCAAGTGAGTCTAAATATACTATTAGTATCAAGCCACTAAACTTCTCTTACCTTCATTTACTTCATCAATAAAATTATGATTAAACACACACACACATAAACACAGAGTTCTGTCTTTGTTATCCCACAGAAAAAAAGTGAAGAGGAAATGAGATAATGTGTATACAAGTGCTTTGTAAACTCACAACTGCATCTAATGATGATAAAGATGAGTCCCACAAGGAAATCCATTAAAATCCCAACAATGTTGACACATTTTCACCCTGAAGATTTTCCTGAAACAGGAAATAAGTAGCAAATCTAAGATTCAAATCTCACATCAAATATATTCCCCCTTTAATGTTAGCTGAAGTCCTAATCTACAGTAACATAGCTCTAGGAAGGAAGTTGGTGAAGGCGATGAAAATAGCCAAGAGCATAATCCAGATAAAACTGAGCATTTTCATCCCCACTTTAAAGCTTGTTTAAAGCATGGCGAAACTCAAACTAGATTCCAAAACTCCTCTAAGAGTAATATACATCTTTATAGATGGTTTCGTGAGGATATAAGGAAAGGAATTAACAGTGATCACAAAGCCACACTTCCTAAATTTTTTTTCACTCATCCTTTATGCTAAATTCTAAACTCCATACTCACCCAGGGCTACTCATTTTCATTCTCTCCCTTCAAACCTCGCTGTTTTCCTTCAGTGGTTCTCACTTCATCATCTTGCTTCCTGCCATTTTTCATTTTTCTCAACCTCTCCATGTACAAATTACTGGGAACATTCTCAGTGTCTAAGATTTCTTCAATTTTGCATTTCAAAAAATTAATGATGCTCAGCACAACAAGGGATAATTCAGAAGCACTAAGTTTCTTCTTTCTTAAACACAAAAATTGCGACATTTCTACTATAATACATATATATTTTCCCTGAAACATACAGCCTTTCTGTGAAGATGATTTATCTGTGTCAACTTCAATTTCCTAAAATCCAGTTGATGACATTGGTGTTGTTCAGTTGCTAAGTCATGTCCAATTCTTTGTGACCCCATGGACTGCAGCAGGCCAGGCTCCTCTGTCCTCCACTATCTCCTGGAGTTTGCTCAAGCTCATGTCCATTGAGTTGGTGATGCTATCTAACCATCTCATCCTCTGCCACCCCCTTCTTCTTTTGTCTTCAATCTTTCCCAGCATCAGGGTCTTTTCCAATGAGTTGACTCTTCACATCAGGTAGCCAAAGTATTGGAGCTTCAGCTTCAGCATCAGTCCTTCCAATGAATATTCAGGACTGATTTCCTTTAGGATGGACTGGTTTGATCTCCTTGCTGTCCAAGGGACTCTCAAGAGTCTTCTCCAACACCACAGTTTGAAAGCATCAATTCTTCAGTGCTTAGCCTTCCTTATGGTCCAACTCTCACGTCTGTACATGATTATGTAAAAACCATAGCTTTGACTAGATGGACCTTTGTTGTATATTGATGATATACAGGTCAGCAAAACAAGGCCTTGCAGCTAAAGATCACAAAGTTCATGCATTGAAGGAGACACATTTCCTATAACACCATCCCGCCTACACACAGGAAGAGATATTGGTTTCTTCTCTGGAGGCTACATTCTACAATTTTAACGAAGTTAAGAAACTGAGAAATGTATGTATAAAGGTTTAAAATAATTTTATGCATTATTATAAATGAATATGTGTGTGTGCTTAGTCGCTCAGTCATGTCTGACTCTTTGCAATCCCATGGCCTGTAGCCTGCCAGTCCATGGGGATTCTCCAAGCAAGAATATTGGAGTGGGTCATCATGCCCTCCTCCAGGGAATCTTCCCAACCCAGGGATCGAACCCAGGTCTCCCACATTGCAGATGGATTCTTTACCATCTGAGCCACCAGGGAAGCCCAAGAATACTGGAGTGGGTAGCCTATCCCTTCTCCAGGGGAACTTCCCAACCCAGGAATTGAGCAGTGGTCTCTTGCATTGCAGGTAGATTCTTTATCTGGGAAGTCCCAATTAATATATAATATTTTATATATTATATGTGATATATAAAGTTATTTTTATATATAAAAACTTTTTTATATACAAAACTTAAATATAGAAACTTTTGTATATATATAAAGCTTACATACATAAACTGAACTGATAAAGTTATTGTAACTAAAATGGAATAGATACAGGATAAGAATGACAACTCAATCAGGAAGGAGAAAATATTTCAAAATAGAGTCAAGTATACCTATAAACTGAATAATATCATAAAAGTAGTGTGTCAAATATGTGGGAAAGATCATTTTTGGAATAAAATGAAGCTCCTTTATTTATCCATATAAAATAAATGTATTTTAGAGACTAAAAATATCAAAGCACCAAAAGAATATTTCCCCAAATTTCATATATATAAATGTGGAATGAATGGTACAGAACCAAAATAAAAAAATGTTTTTGAGCACATAAAACATAAAAATAAGTCAATATTATGAAAGGCATTGTCAACCAAGTGCAAGTGCAAGTTGTTAATTAAGTAGCATTTTCTCCAGGTTGACAAAGTACTGATCCATCTCAGTATATAAAAAGCTTCCATAATCCAGCAGAAAGACAATCCAAATGACAAAAGAAGTGGAATGAATGTGCTAGGTATCTCCTGTTTGCCTTCCCTTATCCATTCCCTGCTCTTCTTAGGACTCTACATGTGGGGAAATTGACCCCTATGAATGACATCAACTGGCTCCAGTGTCCCTTGGCTTCTGGTGGAGTTTGGCCAATGGGAGGTACTATGAGGATGGGAGGGAAGGAGAAGAATCAGAGGAGGTTCATTTCTCCCCAGTTTTGTCCCTTCCAAGTCACTATTGGTTAGCTGTTGTCTCTCCATCAAAGAACAAAGCTCCTGTCAGGCACTTCTTCTGATCAGTAAGCCACCCATGCCCATCTGGCCTAGTCCCTCTGGAGTACCACAATAGCCTTTGTTTTCTTAAAACAGTGGTCCTCAAAGCACAGTTCAGAGACCCCCAGGGGCCCTGCACCACTTTCAGGGACTGTATGAGGCCAAATTTATCATCCTTCAAGATGAGGACAAGATGTTAGTGATATTTTCCACAATGAATGGAGTGCACAAGTAAATATGCAGTTATATTTATTAAATCAGGCATTAAAGAGAGCTGCAAAACATGCAACAGTGCAACTCTCTCACTAATTATGCTTTAGAAAACAATTCTTTCACATAAATTATGTTTGTATGTTAACATATGGATTTAATACTATTTTTCAATGAAACGTATATTATTAAAACACTTAAGTTTAAAGTCAAATATATTAAGTAATGATAGTTAACACACACAAATAAAAAAATGTGTTGTGGTCCAGCATGGGAGCATTTTTGTTTATAAATAAATGTATATTGTATTGTTAAAATTTTTTTTGAAAGTATAAAATGGTATGGAGTCCAAAATTTTTGATAACTACTGTACTCCCCATTTGGTCCCTTTTATTTAACCTTCCTATATTTGCCTCAGTTGAGTATGTCATATATTCTTGACCAGAACCCTGAGCGATACACTGGAAATTCACAGAAGAGGTATAAATTGCCCACAAACCTCACTAATAGTTAAAGAAAAATTAATACAATGATAGATCATTTTGCACCTGACACACTTTTCCAGAAAGATTTGGAAGATCCAATGCTTTCTGAAAGTAAAAGGAAGCAAGCATTTTCATTCATTTCTTTTTTTGGAGTGTAAAGTAGTATAAGTTTTTGGAGGGCAATTTTTCACTCTCTCTTAAAAATGGAACTGTGAATGTTTTATGACCAATCCAACATTTCAAATTCTATGAATCTATCCTTTAGAAATAAAGTTTGAGTACTTAAAAACAGTGTTTACAATAGCAAAAAGGAAGCAAAAATGTAAAGAAAAGGTCTGAATCCTCATATCTAGGGTGAAACAGATCACCAGCCCAGGTTGGATGCATGAGACAAGTGCTCGGGCCTGGTGCACTGGGAAGACCCAGAGGGATCGGGTGGAGAAGGAGGTGGGAGGGGGGACCAGGATGGGGAATACATGTAAATCCATGGCTGATTCATTTCAATGTATGACAAAAACCACTGCAAACTAATAAAAATAAATGGAAAAAAAAAAGTACACAGAAAATGGGGCAGACAGCTAATAAAAATGGGATGTAAACCAAATGAATGGGATGTAAATCCAACAAATTTGCTGCTAGATAAATCATTAAAATTGGGTGCATGAGACAGGTGCTCGGGCCTGGTGCACTGGGAAGACCCAGAGGGATTGGGTGGAGAGGGAGGTGGGAGGGGGGACCGGGATGGGGAATACATGTAAATCCATGGCTGATTCATTTCAATGTATGACAAAAACTACTGTAATGATGTAAAGTAATTAGCCTATTAAAATAAATAAATAAATAAATAAAAATATATCAGAGATGTCTAAAAAAAAAAAAGAAAATTAGATAAAATATCATACAGCCACACAATTAAGTACTGTGCACATGTTTAAAAACCAAACACAAGTTATATCTATATGTCTGTAGCCTAGAATTATCACTGTAATATTTTCAGAGGAAAAGCTAAGTTACAAAATAATACATATATAACACAGATCATTTTCATATGCATGTGTATACATATGCATACATGTATATCCTTCTGGGTAAGTATGAGAATATCTGGAGTGAATTACTTAATAGATGCGAAGAGAGGACTAAAGGTAGAAACTTTCACAAAAAGCAGTTTTTTAAAAAGAAACCGTAAGAACTGGAGTAAAGCAAAAAGGTAGTCTGAGGTTACTTAACATGAACAAATAGCCCAGCAGAACTCAGTCTGAGATATTATTATATTGCTGATATTCACTGATATTCATAATAATGATTGTGGCTTCAATATGACCCAGCAATCCCACTTCTGGGCATACACACCAAGGAAACCAGATCTGAAAGAGACACGTGCACCCCAATGTTCATCGCAGCACTGTTTATAATAGCCAGGACATGGAAGCAACCCAGATGCCCACCAGCAGACGAATGGATGAGGAAGCTGTGGTACATATACACCATGGAATATTACTCAGCCATTAAAAAGAATTCATTTGAATCAGTTCTAACGAGATGGGTGAAACTGGAGCCCATTATACAGAGTTAAGTAAGCCAGAAAGATAAAGACCATTACAGTATACTAATACATATATGTGGAATTTAGAAAGATGGTAATGATAACCCTATATGCAAAACAGAAAAAGAGACTCAGATGTATAGAACAGACTTGTGGACTCTGGGAGAAGGCGAGGGTGGGATGTTTCAAGAAAAAAGCATCGAAACATGTATATTATCTAGGGTGAAACAGATCACCAGCCCAGGTTGGGTGCATGAGACAAGTGCTCGGGCCTGGTGCACTGGGAAGACCCAGAGGGATCGGGTGGAGAGGGAAGTGGGAGGGGGGACCGGGATGGGGAATACATGTAAATCCATGGCTAATTCATTTCAATGTATGACAAAAACCACTGCAATGATGTAAAGTAATTAGCCTCCAACTAATAAAAATAAATGAAAAAAAAATGATTATGGCTTCATAAAATAATTTTATGCTCAGCTTTATCTTTGCACAAATTTATAGCATTCTTGTCTGTAGCAAACACAAACACACACACACATTTTATTATGATCACAAAATAAGTAAACTTTGCCAGAGCTTTTTTACCCTTCCAGAACATTCTGTTCCTAGCGCCCTGTGCCCTCCTGATATTTAACTCCCTCTCAGCCTAGCAGCAAGCAGTTCTTATACCAAATATTTTGCAATTCATTCAATGTATTAACTCTGCCAACTCTTGCTCTGTTAACATTATGTCCCTTGCAGAAAAGACTCACAAAATAAAACAAATAAACAATACCCCCGTGACTTAATAGCGATTATGCAGGACGTGGATTTAAGTCCTCTCTATATTATGTAGAACAAGAATGTAAGCAAGATCTAATGTCACTGGGTTCCAGTTTCTCACCTGTAAAATAGAAATCCTATGTTTTCCTAACATTATTTTGAGTTTCAGATCAGGTGAGGGACATAAAAGTGCCTAATATTTTTGATATGTGAGTAGAATTTGAATAAAAAGCTTTTTTTCACTAGAAAAACTGTTAAGTAATGAAGAGAGAGTGGGCAGAAAATCTGGAGTGTCTGGGATGTTTTCTTTCTCCTGAAATATGTGCATGATTATAAATGGTCCTTTAGTGATTTATGTGTATCTGGTCCACTCCAAGATGAGTAATAACCTTGTAAGGCAAATGACAGGAATTGCATTGTCAAATTTCAATTCAAGTCCCCTTAGGCAGGGAGAGCAAGGGAGAGAGACAGTACCTGAGCCACAACAAGGAGGAGAGGGTATTTCATTCCACATACATTTATTGAACAACTTCCTAGACACATAAGGAATGAACAAAACAGCTAAGCTATCTGTCCTCTTTGGGGTGACACTTCAGTGTGAGGGAAAAAAAATAAAAATGTTTAAAAATACAGTTTCTTGTATAAATAAGTGTCAAGAAGAAAGCAGCAGCTGAGGAAAGAAACTGTGATGAGCAGGGGCAAAGAGAGCCTTCCTAGCATAGCATAGAGAGACAGGGGTCTGAGGTTTGTCTGAGGAAAAGCAGGCTGCCCGATATAACAGGAGCCAAGCAGAGAAAGCAAAGACTGCACTTCACAGAGACAAAAGGAGGCCGGAATACAAAAGGAATTAAAGGGCCTTATTTGTAGGTTGACTTTTACTCAGATCTGTCTTAACTTTTAACAAAACCCCATAGGCTGTAGAGTTGAAGCGATGTTATGGGGATTCCAAGCTCAGAATATATACTGGAGGCAGAGCTGACAGACATTCCAGGGCCAGAAGTGAGACAACTAGCATCAAGTCCAGGAACAATGGGACTACGGCAAGGATGACAAAGATGGGGGAGAAGAGTAGTACTGAATGGTGGCTACAGTTGTCTCTTAGATATGTGGAAAGCATCTTCGATTTCCAAGTAGAAAGGTGTTAGAAGTCTCTTAGATTTCCAAGTGTAGAGGGTATGGGTGCTGCTGGATGCTGAGTCTGGATATCAAAAGTCACCAGAATATAAGTTGCATATGAAACCAGGGTAAAGGGTGAGGTTGCTGAGAAGAAGTGTAAATACAGAGAAAAGAAGAGAGAGAAGGATGGGTCACTAAATATGTTTCAGTATTTAGAAAATGGAGGAAAGACATTGAGACAATGAGGTAACACAGTATGTTAGAATGAAGGCATGCTCAACTGTGTCCACTGCTGCTGACAAAAAAAAAAAAAAAAAAAAATGACATGCCACTGGGAAAGAAGGAGGTGTTTGGAGATCTTCACAGGAGCTATTTCAGTGGAGTGGTCACAAAGAGCACATGAAGGTCATGGGCAGGACAGGAGTTTTGAATGATCTTGATTAGTTTCCAAGGCAAACCATTCAACATTACAGTAATCCAAGTCTATGTCCCAACCACTAATGCTGAAGAAGCTGAAGTTGATCAGTTCTATGAAGACCTACAAGACCTCCTAGAATTACCACACACACACACACACACACACACACAAAGATGTCCTTTTCATCATAGGGGATTGGAATGCAAAAGTAGGAAGTCAAGAGATACCTGGAGTAACAGGCAAGTTTGACCTTGGAGTACAAAATGAAGTAGGGCAAAGGCTAACAGAATTCTGCCAAGAGAATGCACTGATCATAGCAAACATGCTTTTTCAACAACACAAGAGAATAACTTTACACATGGACATCACTAAATGGCCAATACTGAAATCAGATTGATAATATCTTTGCAGCCAAAGATGGAGAAGCTGTATATAGTCAGCAAAAACAAGACCTGAAGCTGACTGTGACTCAGATCATCAGCTCCTTACTGCAAAATTCATACTTAAATTGAAGAAAGTAGGGAAAACCACTAGGCCATTCAGGTATGACTTAAATCAAATCCCTTATGATTATACAATGGAAGTGACAAATAGATTCAAGGGATCAGATGTAGTAAACAGAGTACCTGAAGAACTATGGACAGATGTTGGTAACAGTGTACAGGAGGTGGTGACCAAAACCATCCCAAGGAAAAGAAATGCAAGAAGGCAAAGTGGTTGTCTGAGGAGGCCTTACAAATAGCTGAGAAAAGAAGAGAAGCAAAAGACAAAGGAGAAAGGGAAAGATATACCCAACTGAATGCAGAGTTCCAGGATAATAGCAAGGAAAGCCTTCTTAAGTGAACAATGCAAAGAAATAGAGAAAAACAATAGAATGGGAAAGACCAAAGATCTTCAAAAAGAAAAAAACAAAACAAAACTGGAGATACCAAGGGAACTTTTCATGCAAAGATGGGCACAATAAAGGGCAGAAACGAGGACCTAATAGAAGCAGAAGAGATTAAGAAGAGGTGGCAAGAATACACAGAAGAACTGTACAAAAAAGGTCTTAATGACCCAGATAACCACAATGGTGTGGTCACTCACCTAGAGCCAGACATCCTGGAGTGTGAAGTCAAGTGGGCCTTAGGAAGCATTACTACAAACAAAGCTAGTGGAGGTGATGGAATTCCAGTTGAGCTATTTCAAATCCCAAAAAGATGATGCTGTGAAAGTGCTGCTCAATATGCCAGCAAATTTGAAAACTCAGCAGTGGCCACAGGACTGGAAAAGGTCAGTTTTCATTCCAATCCCAAAGAAGGGCAATGCCAAAGAATGTTCAAACTACTGTACAATTGCACTCATCTCACACACTAGCAAAGTAATGCTCAAAATTCTCCAAGCCAGGCTTCAACAGTATGTGAACCATGAAATTCCAGATGTTCAAGTTGGATTTAGAAAAGGAAGAGGAACCAGAGATCAAATTGCCAACATCCATTGGATCATAGAAAAAGCAAGAGAATTCCAGAAAAAACATCTACTTCTGCTTCATTGACTATGCTAAAGCCTTTGACTGTGTGGATCACAACAAACTGTGGAAAATTCTTAAAGAGATGGGAGTACCAGACCACTTTACCTGTCTCCTGAGAAACCTGTATGCAGGTCAAGAAGCAACAGTTAGAATCAGACATGGAACAGTTGACTGAGTTCAAAACTGGGAAAGGAGTACATCAAGGCTATATATTGTCACCTTGCTTGTTTTACTTCTATGCAGAGTATATCATGCGGAATGCTGGGAGGATGAATTCCAAGCTGGAATCAAGACTGCCAGGAGAAATAGAAACAACCTCAGATATGCAGATGATACCACTTTAATGGCAGAAAGTGAAGAGGAACTAAAGAGCCTCTTGATGAAGGTGAAAGAGGAGAGTAAAAAAGCTGGCTTAAAACTCAACATTCAAAAAACGAAGATCATGGCATCTGGTCCCATCACTTCACGGCAAATAGATGGGGAAAAGTGGAAGCAGTGATACATTTTCTTTTCTTGGGCTCCAAAATCACTGTGGACAGTGACTGCAGCCATGAAATTTAAAAGACACTTGCTACTTGGAAGAAAAGCTATGACAAACCTAGACATCATATTAAAAAGCAGAGACATCACTTTGCCAACAAAGGTCTGGATGGTCAAAGCTATGTTTTTTTTTTTCAGTCATCATGTATGGATGTGAGAGTTGGATCATAAAGAAGGCTGGACACTGAAGAATTGATGCTTTTGAACTGTGGTATTGGAGAAGACTCTTGAGAGTCCCTAGGACAACAAAGAGATCAAGTCAGTCAATCCTAAAGGAAATCAACCCTGAATATTCATTGGAAGGACTGATGCTGAGAACTTTGGCTCCTTTATGCAAAGAGCCAACTCTTTGGAAAAGACCCTGATGCAGGGAAAGATTGAAGGCAGGAGGAGAAGGGGGTGATAGAGGATGAGAGTTGGATGGCATCACTGACTCAATGGACATGAGTTTGAACAAACTCTGGGAGTTGGTGATGGACAGGGAGGCCTGGTGTGCTGCAGCCCATGGGGTCACAAAGAGTCAGACAGGACTTAGCAACTGAATAGCAACAACATTAAATCTGGTATAACAATTTCAAAGAATAGATGTTAGGTTCCTAGCCTTGGTAATAGGAAAAAGGTGAGAGCTAATTCTCATCTGCTTCTAGTTTCTCAGTGAAACTAAATGTAAATCTTACGAGAGGGAACAGTATGGGATGCTTGTTAAGACCGGAGAAATCTTATGCACTATTCTTGAAGAGTGTGAGAATGAAAATACTGGGAAGTAGCAAGACTGCCAGGCAGCACCAAGGGTCCAGTCATGGGTTTTCCTTTAGCTACAGGGAGCTGCTCAGAGGTGGGGGCAGAGTCTATCAATGATGGGCAGGTAGGACAGAAGCGTGGTGCCAGAGAGCTGGGGGCATATGCGATACAGTGATTTTAATGATGGAGCATGGGCTATAAACTAGTAAGGGAAACAGTGTCATGAGACTGAGAATGAGCAGGAAAAATGCGGTACAGTCAAATCCTAACACGTCACGACGGGGTAAAAGAACCGGTTTTGAAGGCATTCCAAATGAGCTCACTGGACAGGTCGCATTGTTAGAGAGTGGTACCCCAAATGGATACAAACTTTGAAGCTCTTAGTGCTAATGACAAGGTCTGGGGTGTGTTGAGTCATTAGAGTGGGATGGAAGAGAAACCTACTAGATAGACCCTTGATAAGAGAGATGTACTCTCCGTATTAAGAATGCTGACAGAATTAGTGGTGGACAAAAACCCCCAGAAATTAGAATGTTGAGATCAACAGTGTGGAAGCAAGTGACAGAGAGAAAGCAAAATTCAGCTCCCCATTTCATAAGGCTGTGGAAAAGTCTCTATCAACACCAGAATGTCAGCTTTCAGTTGGACCCTGAACATGAAGTAAACACTGAAAGAGTTGATATATTGAGAGATGTGCTGAGGACTATGTGTTCCAGAGAGTACAAAAGAACATTCTGGAAAATCAATTAAGGATGAGCAATGGGGTCTGATTAGAGCACTGTGTGAAGATGACTAGGTAATTTGGGTACCCACTGGTGAGTGGGGTAAACAGGGATTAAGGGGAATGATGGGATCAGTCCAGAGTATATCTTTCAGGAAGTCATATCTCTGCCATTGAAGAAAAGATAAAATATGTCTGCTGCACGATCTTAAGGAAGGTTAAGAAACATGTTCTGGGTATATCCAAAATGGCTACACATAAAGACATTACTTCTATGAGAGGCAGTGCAGCATGGAGAAAAGCTGGACACAGATTCAATGCCAACTCTTAGTAGAGACAGTGAAGAAGAGATCTAAACACACTGTGTTCCTCGGGTTTCCTCATCTGTAAAAGGGGAGAGTGACATTACCTATCTCATAGGTCTCTCATAAAAATTAAATAAGTAGAGATCATCTTTACCACAGTACCACACAGTAAGAGAGCAAAATGCTAACACTGTTATTATGATTAAAGATATGGTTTCACTTTTATTGAAAATGCCTGAATGGGCTACTTCTCCCCATTCCCCAAATTCTGCACCAGGGAATGCTGTCTCTCCTGTGCATGCATTAAATTACCTGAAACAGGTCCAACTCCCCCAAACAAGCCATGTTTATCCCTCTGAGCACTTTCACTTTTTCTCTTTAGTCTTCATTTGTGGATCATTTCATTGCACCAAAGGGAATTTCCTTTCAACTTCTATTAGTAAGTAAGTGTTTACATTTTTCAGCCCAGTAACTTCCCTGAAAGTGGATGTTGGTATTATTATAGAAGTGATGGGCTGCTCCTTGCTTATCAGGGACTTTCACCAGTTTGAGTTGAAAAGTTATTCGGGAGTTGAGAGTGGTAAAGATTCTGATGCCTTCCATTACAATTCACATATATTTTGCCTAGAAAACTAAAGGTTAGTGCACTAAAGGGTACTGGAGTACTAAAATCTAGCACTCAGAAAGTGTAGCATGACAGCTTGAAAAGTCTATTTTGCTCCATAAAAAATAGCTTCTTTTACCTTTAATAGCCCTAATCAAATAAGTTTTCCCAGAGTAGAGGGATTTCAAACCTTTAGAATTTACCCTAAAGCATTTAATATGGTGTTTCATTAACAGTTTCTGAATCTCTTACTCATTTATGTGACAGACTTAAGGTATTTGATTCTATGTGTTTCCTCCATAATTATTCAACATTTATAACCCTGGAAGATAGTAGATCCACACCTGAATTGCAGCCCCTGTTCTGGTAGTATCTCCAACAGGTGACAATTATGTAAAAGTCCATAAGATAGAAACTTGGTGCTACAGAAGACAATGAAAGCCATTAGATGGAGAAAACACAGTCATTCCCAGATTTTAATGCATGTTTTAAATCATTTCCATGGGAACCAACATTTGGCACGAGGGCGTCTGTTATGAAAAACAGTTAGAAGGCAGCTTCTACCGAGCCAGATGGTTAATTTTTAACAGGGGAATATAACAAGGAGGAACTGGGTTACATAACCCCCAAATACCCTTGATAATGGATTCAAGTGGACTAAATCACTGGGCTTTCTTCCAGCTCTCTGTCAATGCTATTATCTGTGGCAACAATATTATCAACCACAGGAAGAAACACTACTAATTGCAAGGTACCTAAAAAGGTAAACACCACAGCTAAAGAAATATAAGTAAATATTTCTAAGACTGATCAGGAAAGTTAGGGTCAAGAACCCTGAGGTTTTCTAAGGACCTCTAAAGTTTTCTAAAGTATGAGGGAGAACTTTAGAGAGACCTTTGAAGTATGAGAGCAGGCAGCAAGGCAGAGGGGGAACCTGTGTTGGTTTAAGTTCCCAAAGCCATTATGAAAAAATTAATTATTCAAATTAACTGTCAGTACACCTTCAAGCCAGCACTGTGTAATGTCACTCTGCATGGCACAGAATCTGCACATTCTCTGATTTTAGGGCTAAAACGGGCCTTAGATATTGTCATTCATAGTCACACAGCAAGCTGTCAAAAGCTGAGATGCCCTGGGACTAAGACTTAAGATAATCAGTCCGATGAGATTTATCCCGGTATAGTGCTCCCTTGAGGAAGTACTAGATCCCCATCTTAAAGGAAATACTTGGAACCGTTGCTTCCCAGGATCTTTTGACAACCTCTTAGGAAACAAACTGTTCTTACCATACCTCTAGCCACATACCCAGTGTCACAATTTAAACTGAGATGAGACATTGTCTTTCCTTGCTCTGGCTAAATTTAGTTATAGGGTTTATATGAGAAAATAAGTAGCACAGTGGCAAAAAGTCCTTGTGCCAATGCAGGTGTTGCAAAAGACATGGGTTTGATTCCTGAGTTGGGAAGATCCCCTGGAGAAGGAAATGGCAACCCACTTCAGTATTCTTGCCTGGGAAATCCTATGGACAGAGGAGCCTGGTGGGCTACAGTCCATGGGGTTGCAAAGAGTTGGACACAACTGAGCACGCACACGCATGCACGCACACACACAAGCACACACCATATGTAAGCAAGATATCAATATCCTGAGGTTTAATTCTTGAAGTTACAACTTTGAATTTGCTGTGACCTTGAGAAAAGTCAGTTTCTTCACACCTCAATTCTCCGAGGTATAAAATGGGTTTAATGCTGTCTGTCTCAAAAAGGTATTAAGAATCTAATCAATCCGTTAATTATGAGAAAGCATATAACAGCCAAGCCAATCTCATAAGAAGGAACACATTGCCTATGAGGCTTCATTAACTGGTCTATAATTTTCTCCTCTTTCTTTTCTTATTTCATGCAATTTATTGATTTTATAAAACTAGTATACCAATAACATTTTAGTAAAAACCTAAAAGGAAGAGGTTTTAGTATATGAATGAAACATGCTTGTTGGGCCACAAAACACAACAGGGCTCTGCAAAGTCCATATCATACAAAAATATTTTTAGAAATAGGTAAAATGTAAGCACTCTAATGTGTGTGACTCAAATTGATTTATTCCTACTAGGTATTGAAGAATAGATACTGTTTTTATTTTTCTTCTCACTGGTGACAGAATTATCTATAAATGTCATCCAAATTCTCATTATCTTACTTTGAATAACTAATCCATAATATAAAAGATAAGACCCACTTTGCCTTAGTTTGGCTATTAGAGAAGATACTTAAATTGATAATGACTTTTTATGAATCTTAATTGTAAGAAAATTCTTTTAATCACGCCCTATACTCATTCAAAATGTCAGCCAGACAACTCTATCCCTATGACTGTCTACGGAGTGCAACAGAACTGGCCCAAATACCAGTGCTTGCTCATTACCAATGCTCTCAGTGGGCTCTCCTGCAGCATTCCAGCACAGCAGACATTGTTCTGTGCCTCCAGCCATAATTTAATAGAAAAAGCTGTCATAATAGACTCTACGTGGGAAAAAGCATCAATGTGGCATTCAAAGGTGGCTCCTAATGCCTGTGCAAACACGTCTGGGAAGCCAGATGCCTTTTCTTTGCTCTATGGACTCGTTAAGACCTAAAAGGCCATATTTGGTCTCAGAATCCTCAGTCTCTCTAAGTTGGCTGCAAAGAGGGCTCCTTAGTCATTCTGTAAAGAGACCTTAGTCTCAACAAAGAAAGGCTTCAAGCCTCCTTCTCTTGGTCTTGGTGTTTTCTTGGACTGTGTTTACAGATATTGATAAGATGTCAGATGACAGGTTTGAGTGGGATCCTCAAGGCCAGCTGCAAAGATGGGTGAAACCTCAAAGGGTGAGGGGCTTCAGAGTTGGATGGAAATGACACAGGTCCAGTCTTCCAGAGTATTCCTATTGCTCCCCCAAGGATGCCCAGGAGCATCTTCACTCCTGCCTTGTGCTCTTCGTGAGTCACCAACAATGCCAACAAAATATTATTGTGCTTTTCTGCACAAGAATTCTGGGAGGTTCTCTCCTCTGAAGCATACGTCTTCCCAACCCCCACACAGGGCACCCCTCTTTCAAAGCCCATTCCTCTCCCTTGTCATGGGGTCTGACTCATTCTCCTCAAGCCCTATCCATTGGAATTCCCTGCCTGGTTCAATCAAGGGCTAGATGTTTGCATCTCACTTCTGCGTCTGTTAAAGCAGCAACGTTTATAGTACTCGTCCCTACCCCTGACCACACAGTGTTCCCTAAATATGATGTTGACTCAACCACAGTCCCCCGTTCCAACTAGAACCTTATCTAGAGTTGTAACTTGAGGTCCAGGTGCCTCTCTCTCTAACTCAAAAATGATATCGCTGCACACAGGTGGGAGATAATCCAGTGACTCTGCTGAGAGGTAATGGTTGTGTGCATAAGGGCAGTAATAGTGGAGATGGCAAGGACTGTAATTTTGGATATAGGTAAAGGGAGAGCCAGAAAGGTATAGGATGGGAGGCATGATTGGAAGAGAGGAATCAAGGACCGTCCCCAGGTACATGGCCTGAGCTATTGGAAGAACAGATTTGCCATATGTTGACATAAAGGAGAATGGGAGTAGCACTATTGGGTACAAACCAAGATTTTAGCCTTGATAAAATTTCAGTTCAAGCTATGAGATATCTGATTTATCTCCTAAGACTACATGAGATCACCAAGCAGGTTAATGAAAATTGAAGACCAAGGACCAAGATCTGAGACCAAGGACTGTTAAATTGAAAAGCTGAAGATGCATAGTTTATGACACACATGACATGGAAACAACCTAGGTGTCCATTAATGGAGGAATAGATAAAGAAAATGTTTTCTATCAATAATGGAATATTATTTTCCCATGAAAAATGAGGAGATCCTACAATTTTCAAGAATATGGATGGTCCTTGAAGGCATTATGTTAAATACACAAAGACAGATAAAGACAAATGCTGTTTAATCCCACATGTGGAATCTATAAAACAAAAACAGAATACCAAAGTCAGAGAAAAAAGATAGCAGATTTGTAGCTACCAAATGTGGAGGTGGTTCAAAGGAACAGGCTTCCAGTTTTAAGATAAACAAGTACCAGGGATATAATATACAACACAGTGCATCTGGAGAAAGTGAATGATCAATGGTGTGCTGGTGGAAAATACTTGGCATCTAGTACCCAAGAGGCAGAATCCCAAGAGGCAGAATATATAACGTTGCAGTCAACAGGCAAGAAGCCTAGTATTTCCTTGCACATGGGTAGACATGGTGAAGCGAGTCTATAGGCGTTCTTTTCTGCCTACTTTAGTTTTCTCAAGGAGGTAGGGGGTAAAATCATCACCTGAACATGAAGGTGGTTCAAGAGTAAGTTTCAGAGCTGTGAGTAGAGAGAAGGTGGTGTGAAAGATTCATACAGAAGAAGGGGACAGTGAATCATCCTGGGAAGTCAGTATGACTGCTTTCTTGAGTAAGAGAGAAATACATGAATTTAGAGCTAATCAGTCAGTAGCTTTGGTCACTGGATGCAAAGAACTGACTCATTGGAAAAGACCCTGGTGCTGGGAAAGATTGAAGGCAGGAGGAGAAGGGGATGACAGAGGATGAGATGGTTGGATGGCATCACTGACTCAATGGACATGAGTTTGAGCAAGCTCCAGGAGTTGATGATAGACAGGGAAGCCTGGCATGCTGCAGTCTATGGGGTCACAAAGAGTCAGACATGACTGAGTGACTGAACTGAGTCAGAATAGGCTATTTCTGGAATATCCTTATGGGGGCATGTGTGGGATGATAGCCTTGCTTATATGTGCTTCCAAAAACCAGGTAACTGAGAAAACAGACTGTGGAAATGGTCAACCATAAAATGTTTATAAACAGTGTGTAATAACATGGAAACTGTTAACATTCTAATGCTGAGTGGAAAGGGAAGACACAAAATCAAGCTAGCTATAGGAACAAAAATACGGTGAGAAAATAGAAAAATGAACATTTTGAAGGAAGTATGCCCAAACCTAATCAGTGACTATTTTGAGGGATGGGATTATATTTCATTCTCCCTACACTTTGCTATACTGTGCTTATTTACCTGTATAATGAAAATAACTGACCAAAATATATTTCAAGGAAAACAAATCAAAATGTTCTCAAAGAATTGCTGTACCTAATTGAAGTTAAAATAATGCCTACACAGCAAGCATTTTGGTCTAAATTTGTGAGTCAGGGTTTATCAAAGATAGTTCTTGACTTGTACCTGAAATATTCTGGGTACTTTCTACTTAAAAATTTATTGAATGCAAAATTCCTTAAATTCTCTAGTGCTTTAAAATTTTCAAAAGTTTCACACACACAATTTCATATAATTCCATAATAACCCCTTTTTTCTATCCCTATGTTGCCCTTTCCCTCTCACTGGTAATTGCTAGTTTGTCTTCTGTATCTATGAGTCTGTTTCTTTTTTGTTTAATTCACTAGTTTATTTTTTTAGATTCCACATATATATGATATCATAGGATATTTGTATTTCTGTCTTGCCTACTTCACTTAGTACGATAATTTCTAGGGGTCCATCCATTTTGCTGCAAATGGCATTACTTCATGCCTTTTTATGGCCAAGTAGTATTCCACTGTGTATATATAGCACATCCTCTTTTATCCATTCATCTGTTGATTGACATTAGGTTGCCTCCATGTTTTGGCTATTGTAAATAATGTTGCTATGGACATGGGGGGTGCATCTTTTTGAATGAGTGTTTTCATTTCTTTTTTTTTTTTCTGGATATATACCAAGGACTGGAATTGCTTGGTATTGTGGCAGTTATATTTTTTAGTTTTGTGAGAAACTTCCATACTGTTTTCCACAATGGCTGCACCAATTTACATTCCCACCAACAGCATACAAGGGTTCCCTTTTCTCTACATCCTTACCAACATTTGTTATTTGTGGACTTGTTGATAGCCATTTTGGCAGGTGAGGTGATATCTCATGGTTTTAATTTGCATTTCCCTGATATTTAATGATGCTGAGCATATTTTCATGTGCTTGTTGGCCATCTGCATTTTCTCTTTGGCGAAAATGTCTGTTTGTTTCTTCTGCCTATTTTTTTTCATTGGGTTGGGATTTTTATGTTTAGTTGTATGAGCTGCTTGTATATGTTGAACCACTTGTTCCTGAAACACTCTGAGTACTTTTTAAATAGCAGATTCCTGGGCTTCAACCAAGAACTACTGACTCAGAATTTCTGGATGTAAAGCTCAGGAGTCTGTATTTGAAATAAATGTTTACTGTGGGATCTTTTGTCCTTTCCAAGGGAATCCTGTGCTCTGAATCTCTTCCCCCTCCTCAGGAACTTGCCACTGTTAACTATCCCTTCTCTCCCCTCAGACTGATGACAGCATGTGAGGCACATAAAACCTGAGAATCCTTATTGAGACCTAGGTTCAATCCCTAGGTTAAAAAGATCCCCTGGAGAAGGAAATGGCTACCCACTCCAATATTCTTGCCTGGGAATTCTCATGGACAGAGGAGCCTGGTGGGCTACAATCCATGGGGTCACAGAGAGTCGGACAAGACTGAGCAACTAAAAACTATAAAACAAATAGTATTCTTTTCTTTTGCTTCCATACTCCTTAGGACACCTTTCACTAGTAATGTCTCTTCTATATTCAGGACTGTTCTGTTTCATAAACCTAACATATACAGAAGGAAGATCTATATTAAGAAATCTATCAATATCAAATGTTGAAGTGAATGGGGAACCACAAGAAGTTGCAAGTACTGTTGACTGGAGTTAAATGGGTACAACTACTTTCAAGACTGTATGACATTTTTATGATCCTAAAAACTCCCACGGGAGTCAAATAACTCCATGTTAAAAAGGTCTACACTAGAGAAATGTGACCATACACCCAACATGAGAAGTGCACAGGTACATGAAAAGTAGCATCACTCATATGAGTCAAAAATCTGAAACAATTCAAATGTCAACAGTTGAAATGATAAATTGTAGGATATACTAGATAATGACATATCACTTAGTAATAAAAATGCACAAAGTAAAGCTATATAATGAATCACAAAAATATAACTTCAAAATCAGATCCATTTCACAAGATACTACATACAGAATGAGTTAATTCTTGGATTCCAAAAGTAGGAAATGCTAAATCACAGTACTTAGGGATACAAGCCTAAGTAGTAGAATTGTAAAACAAAGAATGTTATCACAAAAGTCATGGTACAATTATCTGTACAATTTATATTTTAAGGGGAAAAATCTTAAGAACAATAAAGATATTGGTATTTTGTATTTACTATTTGGGGCTTGAGCCAGAATAGTAGGCTCAGCCCTAAGCTTATTAATTGGTGCCAAGTTAGGTCAACCTAGGCCCTGCTGAGTAACTAAAGCTTTAAATAATGTGTTAATCAGAAAAAACTATGCCCATAGCTTTACTATCTGCTCATACTTACCGTAATTAATTCAGAGTCCAAGAGCATGGATTTAGCAACCTTCTCAAGCCTATTGAACTTATACAAAAACCCTAAGCCATTTTGCTGTCATTTATTAATTTATCTGGCTATTTATTTATCCTCAGGCTTTTAGAATAAGAGGACCATTGAGGACTATCCAGTATGATCCCTTTATTTTGCAGTCAGGGGAATTAAAATAAAATTGGCTTGCCCAAGGTCAAACAGGAACTTTGTGGAAAAGCAAGACTTCTGACAGCAGTGACTTGCAGCTACTGCAAAGAGCTATTGATACTAACAGCTTAATAGCCTTCCCCTATTAAGGATATCTGTTCCTTCTCCATAGTAATAGAGTTTTTATCTGAGAACATGGCCACTCACATAGAAAGTAAAATTTCCAACCTCCCTTACAGTTAAATGTGACCCTATGATGAAGTTCTGGACAAAAGTAAGTACATGGAAATGTCCTATCTTTGTGGCTGCTTCTAAGAACTTCCTACATAAGACAACTTTGACTTTCTTTGTTCTCATTCTTCCCTGCTCCCCGGAACGTTTTTACCTACAAAGACACAGAAAGGAAGATAATGAGCTGGAGGAAGACTAAGTTCCTAAGGACCTCATGGAGCAGAGCTGCCCACTCAAGCCAGGCCTGCCTGGCAGGGGAATTTTATGTAGAAATGAAGTTCTGTAGCATTTGTCACACTGGTCCCTGGGTTTCCTATTACTTGCAGTCAACCTATTTCTTCTTGATAAGACACTACATACATATTTATGAAGTTAAATCAGCTAATTTTTTGGCACATGGGACCATGTTCTGTCTACCATGCCACAAGACACTTTTTCCACTCTAGCTCCTAAAATCCATGTTATGTCACCTCTGGGTTTTGAACATGTGCTGTGGTTCTGTTGTCAGCATTGGATATAGAAAGGATAAGATTCTTTAATTTAAAAAGATGGTCCAAACATTGTTCCCAACTCATAAATAATTTCACTGTGGACATGGAGGGTATGCTGCTGATTCAGAGATAGGAGCTACATTACTCAGATTCAGAAAGTTCCGCTGATAGCGTCTAAGATATTGTTTTCAATAAAAGTTGTTCCGAGTGAAAATGCATTTTAGAGGCTGCAGCAGTGGTGTATCATATGTTTGTCTTCCAGGGACATGGGGAGGTTGCTCATTTCTTATTTGCTTTAAGTTTTTGGGAGTAAAAATGCTATATAAATGTAAACTGTTATCAGGATCACTACAAAGTGAAACATGAAGAATGAATGCACATAAACATCTCTCTCGGGCATTGTTGAGTAAATTCAGGCTGGAAAGCAAACCTCAATTGTATAAACTATAAAGGAATTCAAGGATCCTGATGAAAGCTAAGCGACTGGAGAAATACGAGGTACACCATCAAACAGGGGGACTTCGCAGTTTGGAGACACTGAATGGGCTCCCAATTTTGGACTTTTTGGGTTTCATGGACTTCCCTGCAAGACAGTTGGATGTCTCAGTTGAGACAAAGCTCACGAGACACAGAAATGCGTGCAGGACCGAGATGTGTTTCAAGCGCCTCACACCTCAGGGGCTAGTCACTCTGGCCAAGGATCGCAGGGTGATGAAGCCGGGTGAGCTGAGTATGTTGCAGAGAACCAATGCTCAATGGACCAGCAGCAAGTGTTGTGAGAAGCTGCCTGGTGGCTGCCTGTCAACAAGACCTTTCAGAAGCAATGGGGTTTAGAAGACCTGGCTGAACCTGTCAAGAAGGAAGGGGAGACCAACAAGACAGGAAAGTGGGATGGTATGGTGCTGGCCTACATTCCCAATGCTGTTGTGGGAATGATCCCTGCTGTCTGCACAGGATCTGGCCCAGATGCATGTAGCTATCCTTTGGAGATTGAAACCTAACTAAAGTCACCAGACCTCTCATCTTTGCTGAGTCGCACCCTGCTCCAAAGGCAAGGCCTGTCGATATCCTATACTCTTGTCCCAAACCCACTGTGCCTTTCCATCCCCCATGACTGACCTCAGCTTTCTTTTCTCCAAAGCTATTCCTTTGGGCTCTTGACATATTCCACTACAGGTTTAACCTCTGAATTGTGTATTTCCTTTATCTTCCACATTAACAGGAACTCCTGTGTCCAGTGAGTCTGCTGGTCAGTTCAACAGCATCAAGTGCCACTAGGTCACCCAGGAAGATGTGCATCTACCTCTATTTCTAGGACTGTTTTGTACACTGGAAAAATCTCCTGCCAGCTACATGCCACTTTCTTTTCTTCGGTGTTGCTCTCATTTACAGTTGTCACGGCCACCCTTATACACCAACTCTTGTATATCCTGTCACTATCTTGGATGATCCCACATCTATGTGTGTAACTTCTTCAATGCACTGGCCTATAAGTCCCTCACTTGTTTGATCACTGGTGGCCCACACCTGCTCAATACTTCCATCGTCACAGTGATGACCTTGTTATCAGCCAAAATTCCACTACCTTTTTAGTTCAGTTCAGTCACTCATTCGTGTCCGACTCTTTGCGACCCCATGAACCACAGCACACCAGGCCTCCCTATCCATCACCAACTCCTGGAGTCCACCCAAACCCATGTCCATTGAGTCAGTGATGCCATCCAACCATCTCATCCTCTGTCATCCCCTTCTCCTCCTGCCCTCAACCTTTCCCAGCATCAGGGTCTTTTCAAATGAGTCGGCTCTTTGCATTAGGTGGCCAAAGTATTGGAGTTTCAGCTTCAGCATCAGTCCTTCCAATGAACACCCAGGACTGATCTCTTTAGGATGGACTGGTTGGATCTCCTTGCAGTCCAAGGGACTCTCAAGAGTCTTTTCCAACACCACAGTTCAAAAGCATCAATTCTTTGGCACTCAGCTTTCTTTATAGTCCAACTCTCACATCCATACATGACCACTGGAAAAACCATAGCCTTGACTAGACAGACCTTTGTTGGCAAAGTAATGTCTCTGCTTTTTAATATGCTATCTAGGTTGGTCATAACTTTCCTTCCAAGAGTAAGTGTCTTTTAATTTCATGGCTGCAGTCACCATCTGCAGTGATTTTGGAGCCCAGAAAAATAAAGTTAGTCACTGTTTCCACTGTTTCTCTATTTGCCATGAAGTGATGGGACCAGATGCCATGATCTTAGTTTTCTGAATGTTGAGCTTTAAGCCAACTTTTTCACTCTCTTCTTTCACTTTCATCAAGAGGCACTACCTTTTACATCACAAATATATACTTCTCATACTAATTGACCTTGCAGGTCAGTAAAGAACCTGCCTATGATGCAGGGGACCTAGGTTCGATTCCTGGGTCGGGAAGATCACTGGAGAAGGAAATGGCAACCTATTTCAGTATTCTTGCTTGGAGGATCCCATGGACAGAGAGCCTGGCAGGTTATAGTCCATGGGACTGCAGGAGTCGGACATGACTTAGCAACGAAACCACCACCATACCAATCTCCATCACCCATCCTTTCACCTCTGTCACTTCCTTATTATCCCTACACTTTCTGTTCAATTTCTGAGAAGCTTCCTGTCATTTGTCATTTCCATTCTCACTCTGTCTACAGATAATGCCTCAGTGTATTAATTCCTCTATCCAACCTAACATCCATGAGCAATCATTCCAATAAATATTTTAGCAATACCTTCAACCATGAAATTAAAAGGCACTTGTTCCTTGGAAGAAAAGTTATGACCAACCTAGATAGCATATTAAAAAGCAGAGACATTACTTTGCCAACAAAGGTTTGTCTAGTCAAAGCTTTGGTTTTTTCCAGTAGTCACATATGGATGTGAGAGTTGGACTATAAAGAAAGCTGAGCACCGAAGAATTGATGCTTTTGAACTGTGGTGTTGGAGAAGACTCTTGAGAGTCCCTTGGACTGCAAGGAGATCCAACCAGTCCATCCCAAAGGAAATCAGTCCTGAATATTCATTGGAAGGACTGATGCTGAAGCTGAATCTCCAATACTTTGGCCGCCTGATATGAAGAACTGACTCATTGGAAAAGATCCTGATGCTGGGAATGATTGAAGGTGGAAGAACAGGACAGTGGATGAGATGGTTGGATGGCACCACTGATTCAATTAACATGAGTCTGAGTAAGCTCCAGGTGTTGATGATGGACAGGGAAGCCTGGCATATTGCAGTCCATGGGGTCACAAAGAGTCGGACACGACTGGGCAACTGAACTGAACTGAACCTTCAACTTTCAGAAAAAAACTCAGTTTCCTGAATATCTCAGGTTTTCCTTTGCCTCATTGCCTTTGTGTTTGCTATTTTCACTGTTGGTACTTCCCCAAATTCTTTACCTGGTTAACCCATACTCATTCTTCAAGTTACAGTTGCATCCCAAGGGCTGCTTTCTCAGACATACTGCACCCTTTCCTCTTTGTCTACCATAGGGGGATAAATGTTCTCCTTCTGTGTTCCCACTTCATACTTCATTATGGCCCCTTCCAAAACACTTTTCACACTCTATGAAATTTCCAGTTGGGTATTTGTCTCTCTCAATAGAATATTGAGCTCAAGATTCTTGTTTGTATCGACCATAATATATCCTAATACCTAAATCCATTCCTGGTACAATTTCAGGCCTCAATAAACAATAATTTGGTGAATCCCAAAACACCAAGATCTCTCACATTCCTATGCCTTTGTACTTTCCCCTCAGCCTCTATTATTCTTTGACTTCATCCACTGTCACCTAATTCTTACTTGTTCTTCATAATCAGCCCAGGCCCCACCTCTTTCAGGAAGCCTTTTCTGATCTCTCTATTGTTCTTTGGTCTCCTTCAACAACCTGTACAATGTTTACCATCATGTCCCTTCTTATACTGTATTGTAGTCCAGCTGGTAAAGGCAGGCTTCTCTGTCTCCTTAAAAGACATAGAATTACTGAAAGAGAACATCTGTGAGTTATTAATACCTCCTTCCCCATGAACTAGAATGAGACCTACCCAAAACAGGGCTCAATAAATGCCAATTAAAATGTACAAATAAACTGCAATTTTAATATCTATACAAATTCATTTCTTCCATTCAATAGCATAACTTTTAACACCAATTAGATGCTCTCAATTACCTATATTCTCTCCACAGAGAGTCTGGGAAAACTACAGGGAAATAAATTTATTTCAAAATGAGAATCATATAAATGCCCTTGATCTGAGAACTTGGTTCTTTCTCAGGACCAAATATTCAGTCTTGTTTCCTCCCCATTCCTGTTATTTGCCTGGGTAGCTAAATCCCCACATTTTTTTTCCTCTTCAGCTCTGATGGAAGCTAAAATTCATGACTGCCTAGATTTTTGACATCTTAGTTTATTTTGTCCTCTTATCTGTTGTCCACTTTATTTCTGATGCAGTCTGTCTCCAGACGTATACTCTTTTTTTAAAAATTTTTTCCATTTATTTTTATTAGTTGGAGGCTAATTACTTTACACCATTGCAGTGGTTTTTGTCATACATTGAAATGAATTAGCCATGGATTTACATGTATTCCCCATCCCGGTCCCCCCTCCCACCTCCCTCTCCACCCGATCCCTCTGGGTCTATACTCTTAACTTGAAATCCCTAAGCTCTTAAACTTGAATCCAGTTTGCAATAGAATTTGCTTTTACCCAAACGTGTCTAAGATTGACACTTATTTTAGTGGAGAGAGCATTATGTAGAGGCTGATGCCATAAATATATCTTCATGTTAAATAATGCATCTCATAACCTGATCTCTTCACAAGAACCTTTCTTACATCAAATCTCAATGGAAAGAACAATTAATGAATGTTTCTGATTTCAGGACCCCTGTGTTTGCTACAATGAGAAAGAGTCTCAAACCCTGCCAAGGTTACTGAAACTCCAAAAGATCCCATCTGGGAACCCTGAGGGCTTTAGATATAATATGTGTTATCTTCCTGTGCGAAGGGAATCACAGTTGGTACTGGCATGGCTCTTAGAGCAGACTAGTGAATTCCTGAGCAACCAGCATCTACTACTGAAGATGTAGTCTCCAGGGACTTGCGTAGCTACTGCTAAAAATCTTAGGTCAAATATTTCTGTTCTACTTAGTTCTGTTTTGAACCCTGCTTACATGACCAAGATTCCAGTCTGCCTCGGAGATCATTCTTAAATTGGATCAGCCACTAATTCCATTGGCCGCTAACTTGAGGCTGTCATACCTTGTAGGTTGCTCACATGCAGGACTTGGTCATAATCTGCCAGCTCATAGGAAAGAGGAGCAAAAACCAAACAGGCAGTAGAGAAGTTAGTTCACCATGACTATGGCCACAACAAGTCATGTTCTAGCAAGCTGCCACAGAGAAGGAGATGTAAAGGGAAGCATGTTTGAGATACTAATAACTCTAATCACTAAAAATTGAGACTTAAAACCTAGGGAAAGCCAAACAAAAATCAGAGGGGGTTTACTGATTAAATCTTTTGAAACGGTACTTAATTCTATTTTTTAATAGCAGTGACTTTGATAGCTCATCAGAATTATCTGTGAGATTTTTAAGAATACAAGTAGATGGCTTACATCCAACCCTTAGAGGGAGTGTCTTTCATTAGGTCAGGTTCAGAGGTTTGGAGTCAAGTTCTGAAGTGGGGACAATGTGGTAGACTACAAAGATGACAGGAATTGAAATTCACACCTGCCTTTGAACATCAGGTTGGTTATCTATTGCATGATGTGATCTTGGACAAGTCATTTGATTTTAATAAACCTTAAATACATCATGTGTACAATTGCAAATATTACTACCTACTTCATAGGACAAAGAGGAGACCAGAATTACAGCAGCTTAAAGAAAATAGAAGTATATTTCTCTCTCCTGTTTATTTCTATGGCCATCCAAGGCTGATGGAGCAGTTGAGCCACAAAACTATTCAGGAACCCAGATACTTGAAGCATTTTCTAATGTCCATTGGACCACTGTTTCTTAACCTGAGTGATACTGACATATAGGGCGGGGGTAATGAGGGGCCATCCTGTGCCTTGGAAGATTTTAGCTATTTCTGGCCTTTACCTACCAGATGCCAGGAGCCAAGTCAATCATCCCTCAGTTGTGACACCCAAAGATGTCCCCAGATATTGCCAAATGTCCCCTTGAGAGCAATCTGTCCCTGACTGAAAAATACTGCCTGAGAGTAATGCCTCTAGTCATGCCTGGTTGAAGTCATGATTCTGTGTTCTGGCACAAAGGAAAGGAAAAGAGAACTCAGGCAAATATGCACACTGTTTCAATAGATGCCAGGAAATATTGTTATTAGATGGGATATAATAGAGGAAGAAGGGGAGAAGAAATTTTGGTAGGTGGCAGGGGTGACTAGCAGACTGCTGCAGGTATATAGTGAAACTAACAGTACTGTGCTACCCTCCATCCTTCATAGCTCTCATGTCTTTTAAGGAGGCCACATGTTAAGTAGCACTCACTCACCGATATTTTATGGTTACTCAAATATCACAGAAACTTATAGAAGAGCTGTGAGTAACTAGATAAGGCACTGATTTTCAATTCACTTCTTCTTTAGAATGAAAACATTAATTGTAGGTATAATGAATAAAAAAAGAACATAGGGAAGAAAGAGAGACCAGGACAAGTGAATGAGGCAACCACAGTATAATTCAAGACTGAGAACATCTTTCATAATTATATTTTATAACTTCAGTTTTCCCTAGATTATTTTCTTCAGTGTCATGCTATATCTCAGTAATTTAAACCATACCATGCTCCAAATACATTTAATCTTTTCCTTGCAGATTCTATTGAAAATCGCTGATCAAATTGCCAATCTGCACTATTAAACCACATTTACTTAAAATATATGTCAAGACACAGTTCATTATCTCCTGATTAAATCTTCAATGCCTACTGTTATTTGTATTTAAATTCTCTGAAGATAATTTTCCAATAAAAGTACAGTACACAAGACATACTTGCCTGGAAAAAATATCAAGTTCACAGGCTAGATATTCATAGAGGCTCTAAGACAGGAAACCTTCTCCATATTTCTATCCCAGCACATCTCTCCTGCTCCCATCTCTGCTAAACAGTAAGGTAATTCTAATTAGATGAACGGATGTGCCTCAGTGACCTCCTAATATAATAAGCACTAGAGACTCTCTGCATTGACTGCTACCACTTTGAGTAATGTTAAGAACCAGAACAGGCTGATTCATGTCCATGTATGGCAAAAACCACTACAATATTGTAAACTAATTAGCCTCCAACTAATAAAAATAAATGGAAAAAAAAAAGCAGCACAGTGATGTATTAGCACAATCATAGCTTTTCACTGTTGCTGTCTCACAGTTGAAAAAAATAACTTATATAAGATTAGGTAGGGCACATGCATGTAATGCCATGAAAGCGGCAACATGCATGCAATGCCAGTTTGCCTGGAGGATCTCTGGAAAGTTTCCAAGATCAAAAGGCACTGCTGACCCTGGAATCAGCACATCCAATGACAGTGGAGTGACGGTCCAACACAACATGTGCTATATGAAAGCAGTGGGTGTGGAGGAGTGGAAAGCTGAAATCCAGCCCATTTTCTGCTCACCATGGATTCTCCTTTAGGGCTGGATCTGTCCAGCATGTGACACCTTTCTCCTAGTTTGTTAGACTAGGGAGCGTGCAGTTTTCTTATTCAAACAAAAGCCTTGTGAAGGCTTCTGCATAATGCATTACATATAATGCATAATGCTTTAGAGGTGTGAGACCATCCAATACATTTCAGGAATAGTTATTAGACTGGCAGAGTAGAGAGAGCATGTGAGGAAGGAGGAGACAAAATTGGCAGGGCAGTTTGTGGTCATATTTGAAGCACAGATTTTTATCACACAGGTGAAGGGGTCCCATTGAGGGATTTTTAAACAGAGTGCTAAAATGATCAGCTTTCCATCCTGGCTGTACTACTTTCTACTGCTAACACTCTGCTTTAAAACAGGGAGAGTGATAGTATGCATTTCATAGGGTTTGGGGGAATAACAACATGACTGTGTTTAAAACTGTTAAAAGCAGTGTCTGGAACTCAGTAAAGACTCATAGAAATGGCAGCAAAATAAATTTTTAGCATTTCTGAAGATGTGTTTGATGACAGTACAAAAGACAAATTAAAACTGTGTAAGGCCAGAGGCTGGGGCAATAGTCCAGGACAGAGGCAGTGATGATGAAGTAAGTTTAGTAAGTGTGGAGTAGGGAGAAAGTGGTCGGTGGGTTGGAGAGAGATTAGGAAACCTATATGAGTGAGTGACGTTAACAAATTCCATCTAAATGCCAAAAGCAGTACTCCATAAAATGCAATAGCCATCCATGATTGAAAAACATCTTTGCATAATTGGTACACAGAGCCAAACTGAACAAGGCCTTAAAAGTCAGATTAAAGAGGTGGACCTGCATCCTGAAGATCAGTATTTTCAAAAGTGTAGTTTTAACCACCAGCATCAAAAATCACCAGGGTCCTAAAATGTAGATAACTAATAAGGACCTCTGGTAGCTCAGCTGGTAAAGAATCCACCTGCAATGCAGGAGACCCTGGTTCGATTCCTGGGTCGGGAAGATCCCCTGGAGAAGGGATAGGCTACCCACTCCAGTATTCTTGGGCTTCCCTTGTGGCTCAGCTGGTGAAGAATCTGCCTGCAGTGCGGGAGACCTGGGTTTGATCCCTGGGTTGGGAAGATCCCCCTGGAGAAGGGAAAGGCTACCCACTCCAGTATTCTGGCCTGGAGAATTCCATGGACTGTGTAGTCCATGGGGTCGCAAAGAGTCAGACACGACTGAGAGACTTTCACTTTTCACTAAGGACCTACTGTATACACAGGGAACTCTACTCAATACTCTGTAATGTCCTATATGGGAAAAGAATCTAAGAAAAAATGCATATATGTATAATTGATTCACTTTGCTGTGCACCTAAAACTAACACAATATTATCAACTATACTCCAGTAAAAATTAATTTAAAAAATCACCAGGGTACTTAGCAAGCATGCAGATTCTTCAGTTTCACTCTAGGTCTTCAGAATTGGAGTCTTTGTTATATTTCTGCTTATCACAAAGCACCAACTAGTGGTCCAAAACCACAACAAATCTTGACCATGAGGGGAGATATTCATGCTTCCTAAGCAAGGAGGTAATAGTCTCATTTGTTTTAGAAAGGTTACCATGGTGACAGACTGAAGAGGGAAGAAAGTGAAGGATGGGAGGAATGTTGGAAAAATTAAGTGTAAAATCTGCCATTATTACCAGTATACTGCATTCCTAAAGACAGCCTCTAAGAATCACACTGCCATTTCTAACTCAGAGTTATTATAATTCTAATGATGGAACTTAATTCACGAAATTCACTGTGAACATTGGTGGGGTTTCTACAGCCTTTTTATTAGGACATCTGGGAATGCAAGGATGAAACTATAGACACATACCATTCGAGCATTTTTTTTTCCTGCAAATATGGATCATCTTTCATTTGAAAAGAGCAAATAATTATGTTTGGAGCATCATCTGAGTTAGCCAGTAGGCATTCTATGCCAAAATATGATGCCAACCACAATCAAAACACTTCCTAACCCTTTCCTGCCTCATACTGTTAAAAATGCAAATATTCACAAATATCTGTATCTCCTTTTAAGAACTAAACCAATTGTTCCTGTCCAATGTGACCAAGAGGAATTCCCAGAAAACTCTAGAGCTGCAGAAAATCAAACTTGTAGTTTTTAACCCTAAGGCAAATGGGGTCCCTGGTGTTTCCCTTGGTTTATCAGTCTGAGCGTTGCAGAGTTGTTAAGAGCCTCGCGTAGTCAGGAGACCTGATTTTGACTCCATGCTGTGACTTCAGGCAAGTCACTCAAAATCTCCCAGTCTCAGTTTCTCATTTATAAATTGTAGATAATTTTAAAACAGAAAAAAATTTGTAGACACTCAAAATGGAATATCAATGACACCTCCCTTTTGTGGATTACATGATATAATCCAGACAAAATGTCAGTGCTCAGAGTAATAATTAAAAATAAATTAGTATATAATATTGTTAAAATCTGTGTCTATATAGTATCTAGCAGATGGATGGCATGAGGTAAGAATGTACTATTTAGTTGTTCTTATTACTGATCCAATTACTCCCAATATGTATACTACTAGTAACAGTGACCATTAACACTACATGGGGCTTAGCTTCCTATAGAGTACTGCTTTTCTATAGACTTATCTTCCTGCCTTGAAAAGTGCTAGGAAGCCTTCAGCATTTGGCTAATACCCTTTCTTGTGATAGCTAACTCCATCGATGGATGCCCTGAACTATGAGATTTAGAGGGAAGGAAAATAAAATGCTGCTGTTAGATTTTTGAAAGTCTCCTGTGTTTCAGGTTCAGTGCAAAAGATACACATGGGTAGAGACACATTTGCTTTCCTAAAGGCACTCAGTCAAAAGCAAAGACAGACTTATGTGGGATCTGGGATCCATAGAAGAGCAGGGGCATCAACCAACACTCTGAAATTGCAGAAAAAAGGGCTGCATTTATATGTATTTATTCATTCATTCATATTTACTATGAGTTAGGCCCTGTTTAGGAATCAGTGAATTAAAATGGATGGAAATGGGCAAATTTAATTGAGATGACTAATATATCTACTGCTGTTGGTAAGAATCCCATAGAAAAAATGGAATAGTCCTCATAATCAACAAAAGAGTTTGAAATGCAGTACTTGGGTGCAACCTCAAAAATGACAGAATGATCTCAGTTGTTTCCAAGGCAAGTCATTCAACATCACAGTAATTTAAGTCTATTTCCCACGAAGACCTACAAGACCTCCTAGAACACCAAAAAATGATGTCCTATTCACCATCAGGGATTGAAATGCAAAACTGGAAGTCAAGAGATACCTGGAGTAACAGGCAAATTTGGTCTTGGAGAACAAAATGAAGCTAGGCAAAAGCTAATTTAATTCTGCCAAGAGAACACACTGGTCATAGCAAACACCCTTTTTCAACAACACAAGAGACAACTTTACACATGGACATCACCAGATGGTCAATACCAAAATCAAATTGATTACATTCTTTGTAGCTGAAGATGGAGAAGCTGTATACAGTCAGCAAAAAAAAAAAAAAAAAAACCTGGAGCTGACTGTGGCTCAGATCATCAGCTTCTCATAGCAAAATTCAGGCTTAAACTAAAGAAAGTGGGGAAAACCACTAGGCCAGCCAGGTATGACTTAAATCAAATCCCCTATGAATATGCAGTGGAGGTGACAAATAGATTCAAGGGATTAGATCTAGTAAACAGTGTGCCTGAAGAACTATGGATGGAGGTCTGTAATATTGTACAGGAGGCAGCGAACAAAACCATCCCAAAGAAAAAGAAAAAAGAATGGCAAAGTGGTTATCTGAGGAGTCTTTACAAATAGCTGAAGAAAAAAGGGAAGTGAGAAGCAAAGGAGAAAGGGGAAGTAACACCCAATTAAATGCAGAGTTCCAAAGAATAACAAGGAGAGACAAGAAGACTGTTTTCAATGAACGTAAAAATATAGGAACATCACAGAAGGGGAAAGACTAGAGATCTCTTCAGGAAAATTGGAAATATCAAGGGAACATTTCACCCAAAGATGGGCACAATAAAGGACAGAAATGGTAGAGACCTAGTAGACACAGAAGAGATCAAGAAGAGATGGAAAGAATACATGGAAGAACTGTACAAAAAAGATCTTAATGAACCAGATAACTACAATGGTGTGGTCTGTCACCCAGAGCCAGACATTCTGGAGTGTGAAGTCAAGTGGGCCTTAGAAAGCACTGCTGTCAAAACAGAAAAAGAGACTCAGATGTATAGAACAGACTTGTAGACTCTGGGAGAAGGCGAGGGTGGGATGTTTCAAGAGAACAGCATCGAAACATGTATATTATCTAGGGTGAAACAGATCACCAGCCCAGGTTGGGTGCATGAGACAAGTGCTCAGGCCTGGTGCACTGGGAAGACCCAGAGGGATCGGGTGGAGAGGGAGGTGGGAGGGGTGACCGGGATGGGGAATACATGTAAATCCATGGCTAATTCATTTCGATGTATGACAAAAACCACTGCCATGATGTAAAGTAATTAGCCTCCAACTAATAAAAATAAATGGAAAAAAATTAAAAAAAGAAAGCACTGCTGTCAATAAAGCTAGTGGATTAAGATGGAATTCCAGTAGAGCTATTCAAAACCCTAAAGGATGATGCCATCAAGGTGTTGCATTCAACATGTCAGCAAATCTGGAAGACTTAGCAGTGGCCACAGGACTGGAAAAGGTCAATCCTCATCCCAATTTCCAAGAAGGGTAGTACTAAAGAATGTGCTAACATCGGACAGTTGCACTCATCTCCCATGCTAGTAAGGTCATGCTTAAAATCTTGCATGCTAGGCTTCAGCATTATGTGAACCAAGAACTTCCAGATGTCCAAGCTGGGTTTAGAAAAGGAAGAGGAACCAGAGATCAAATTGCCAACATTCGCTGGATCATAGAGAAAGCAAGGGAATTCCAGAAAAACATCTACCTCTGTTTCATCGACTATGCTAAAGCCTTTGACTGTGTGGATCATAACAAACTGTGAAAAACTTGTAAAGAGATGGGAATACCAGACCATCTTATCTGTCTCCTGAGAAACCTGTATGCGGGTCAAGAAGCAACAGTTAGAACCCTGTATGGAACAACTGATTAGTTCAGGATTGAGAAAGGAGTACAACAGGGCTGTCTGCTGTCACCCTGTTTGTTTAACCTATATGCTGAGCACATCATGAGAAACACAGGCTGGATGAGTTACAAGCTGGAATCAAGATAGGTGGGAGAAACATCAACAACCTCAGATATGTGGATGATACCACTCTAATGGCAGAAAGTGAAGAGGAACTAAAGAGCCTCTTGATGAGGGTGAAGGAGGAGAGTGAAAGAGCCAGCTTAAAACTAAATATTAAAAAAAAAAAAAAACAACTAAGATTATGGCATCTGGCCTCATTATTTCACAGCAAATAGAAGGGGGAAAGGTGGAAGTAGTGACAGATTTCCCCTTCTTGGATGGTGACTGCAGCCATAAAATCAGAAGATGATTGCTTCTTGGCAGGAAAGTGATGACAAACCTAGACAGTGTATTGAAAAGCAGAGACATTACTCTGCCAACAAAGGTCCATATAGTCAAGGCTATGGTCTTCCCAATGGTCACATACAGTTGTGAGAGCTGGACCGTAAAGAAGGCAGAGTATCAAAAAACTGATGCCTTCAAACTGTGGTGCTGGAGAAGATTCTCGAGAGTCCCTTGGACAGCAAGATCGAACCAGTCAGTATTAAGGGAGATCAATGCTAAATACTCATTGCAAGCACTCATGCTGAAGCTCCAATATCTTGGTCATCTGATGCAAATAGCCAACTCATTGAAAAAGTCTGTGATGCTGGAAAAGATTGTGGGCAGAAGGAGAAGAGGGTGACAGAGGATGAGGTGGCTGAATGGCATCACAGTGCAACAGACATAAACTTGGGCAAACTCTGGGAGATGGTGAGGGACAGGAAAGCCTGGTGTGCTGCAGTCCATGGAGTTGCAAAGAGTCCGACACGACTGGGCTACTGAACAACAAGGACCTGTTAGAGTGATTTATATAACTCATTTCAAACTGACAAAAACTCTACCGAGTGTTTCCTATTCTCATCATGCACATATTGCAGATGAGAGACCTGAAGCACAGAGAAGTTAAGCAACTTTTCCAAGATCACAGAGTCACAAAGTGACAGAGTTTTGATTCAAACTTAAGCAGTATCTCCAGAGTCTATATGCATAAACAATTGCTATATGCTGCTACTTGTCCTATGGCTTGAATCTAGAGCTCTGACTAGATGTTTTAAAATTTATCTGATACAAAATAAGGTTAAGAACTCAGTCCTGGGAAAAGAAAACACAGAAACTAGTAAGTACAGCAACATGACTATTATGAGGATTTATGGCAGGTGCTGGGTGAGAGAGCACAGGTAGAAAATACCCAAGTAGCACTGAATGATTTTGTCCTTGTGGTTTAGATAGCAGGACAGTGCAAGCATGCCTGTCATTTGATCCTGATTTTCTAAATATAAGTGACGTTCACAGACTATTGTGGTCTTAGTAGTTTAACACTGGAATGGCTAGAGTCTAGAGTCGGGACTCCTGTGGTATTAGAGACAAAAGTGGGCTATCAAACTACATGATCATCTTTGGTCTCAGGTTTAATCCTGGCAACAGGCCAAGAAGCCTCTCATAAACCCAGGGTCTCGGCACATGCCAACCCCTTACTATTTATGGTTGTTGCTGCATCAGACATTTTCATCAGTGTATATTTATGCTGTCCTTGCATTCTACACAATTGCTTCAAATTTCCACAATTCGGGTGTAAAGAATCCCGAAACACAAAAATAAGGTAAAGGTGCTTTGCAAGGGTTTTGTCACTTAATTATGATGCTCACCAATAATAACCTAAATGGGAAAAGAATTTGAAAAAGAATAGATACATGTGTATGTATAATGAATGACTTTGCCATACACCTGAAACTAGCACAACACTGTTAATCAATTATACTCCTATATGAAATAAAATTATAAATAAATAAAAATACCTCAAATACTTAAAACCAAAAAAAAAAAAAAATAGAGTTTGGTAGATTCCTCAATCTAGAAATATGTTATCAAATAGAATGTCTAGGTTTAGGATTAATACAGGTTTTGTATTCTGGGACTTCCCTGTAACTCAGACGGTAAAAGAAAAAAAAAAAAAAACAAATCTGCCTGCAATGCAGGAGAACTGGGTTCAGTCCCTCCATCAGGAAGATCCCCTGGAGAAGGAAAGTCTTGGAGAATTCCATGGGCAGAGGAGCCTGGTGGGCTACAGTTCATGGGGTCGCAAAGACTCAGACAAGACTGTGCAACTAACTGATATATTCTGGCATTCAGTTCACTCATTCAAAAAAGGCATAACCTAAGCATCTCATGTTTAGGGAATAAGAATAGAGGAGACCCTGTAAGTCTCAGACGCTCACAGTCAAGATGTGCTGGCAAGATGCAGTTAAACTACAACACTTCAAGACTCAGCTAATAAGGCATGTGATTAAATGCAGCAAGCAAGTGTAAGAGCCACAAATGAGGGATCTGGGTTTTCAGAGAGTGTGAAGGTATTCAAGAAACACTGAGCAGAAGAGGTAGAATTTGACTCAACACTGATAAGAGGTGGGATCCAGACATGGAGAGAGCACAGGGGCAAATTATTAATATATTCTAAGTGTGGGGTCAAGGCACAGAGCTGCTCTTGTGTTCTCGGCTATTTCACACACAACCACGGCTAGATGCAGGCATCCAACAAGAAAAACCCTGAACTCTTACATAATAATTACTATGTGCTAAGCATTTTTCAAGGTACTTTATGTGCATGAACTCACTGAATTTGAATGTTCTGATGGGGTTTTCCCCACTTTACTGATGAAGAAACTGATAGACATAGAGGCTTAGTACTTGCCCAACTCAAAACTAGAAGCTGGTGGAGCCAGGAAGGGAGCCCATGTAGTCTGTGCTCCTAAACATGACCCTGGTACCATGCAAACATTTTCATCTTAGGGTCTCTAACACTCTTAAAAATTACTGCACATGCCAAAGACCTCTTGTAATTGTGAGTTATACCTATAAAAATGTTCTGTATAAAGAACTAAAATTGATTTTAAAAGGTTAATGTATTTATGTATTAATTCATTTAACTAACAGATTGTAAGAGTTGAGAACAGATTCTTGGTTGCCAGGAGCTATGATGGGGAATGGGTGAGTGTGGCTAATAAAGGGCCATAACCTCACAAAGATGGAATTGTTCCCTCTGGTCTTGATTGGATCAAGGTCAATACCTGGCTCTGCTATGGTACTGCAGTTTTACAAGATGTTGCCCTTGGGGTAAACTTGGCAAAGAATATATGTGATCTCTCTTTATTATTTCTTACCACTGCACGTGAATCAATAATAAATTATTAAAAAAACAAAAAAGTTTAATTAAAAGAGCAATACTAAAACCATTACATACAAACACAACATTTTTTATGGAATAATTCCATTTTCTAGAAATACATGAGCGAGGAGGGTAACAAGGCTTTATAGTATTAGAAATCTCTTGAAGGGTGGACTTCCATATCTGCTTCTGCATTCAACCCATTGCAAAATCACCTATTGTGTAGCCTTTGGAATAGTCCACTATATACTCATGAAAGAAAGAGGATGCCAGACATAGAGAACAAACATATGGACACCAAGGGGGAAATGTAGGGGGTGAGTTGAAACAGGAGATAAGGATTGACATATATACACGACTATGTATAAAGTAGATAACCTACTTTATAGCACAGGGAACTCTCCTCAGCGCTCCATGGTGATCTAAATAAGGAAATCCAAAATAAAAAGGGGATATATATACTGGGTTGGCAAACCCAATATATGTATAACTGATTCACTTTGCAGTAAAACAGAAAGTAACAACATTGTAAAACAACTATATTTCAATAAAAATAAATAAATAAAAATTAAAAAAAAGAGAATGTAAAAGGCAAAAACTATTTTAGTGTTATGAAAAATTTCTACTTTACTGATACCCTAAAGAGATCTCAGGGGCTCCCAGGAGTCCCTTGGCTACATATGAAAACTGATACCCTATGATATCCTGTGTCTTTACTTTGAATGTTTAATGCTGGCATCATATTAATTGTGCTAAGATATCAGTTTCAGCTCCAAGGCAATTATTCCTACATCCCTCCCCAAATCAGCAGTGAGATGTTTGAATCCAGAACTCCTTTGGCAGCCTCAAGGATCTAAAAGCTCCCCAATGAGCACAGAGTGAGCAAAAACAAACTGTTCCAAGTGCTGCGATGTGCTTGATCTCTCTCTGCTGAAGACTGCTGGCCGCCTGACTTCAAAGGGAGCACGTGTGAGGAGACCATCTGCAGGGAGAAGATAGCAAGGCGACGAGACAACCATCGACTTGAAACGTTTGTGTAAAATGTGCAGATGCTCGGGCACTGGGACAGGGTGTCGCTGGAAGGGAGAAAAAAAGAGCCCCACAGCTGACAGGGATGCTCCGCAGCCCCGCAGGGCCCTCTCCTGCGGCCCTTGACCTCAATGCTCTGGCACCATGCCAGGGGGCCAGGGTGAAGAGAGAACTTGGAACTTCAAGATTAGGATGTTGATCTGATCTAACCCTCACTTAGATCTACGCCATGGAGTCCAAGCCATGCAAATATTAATAGATGGTCACACCTAAGCTGAGGACGTTGTCCTTCGCCTGGCAGATTCCAACGCTAGGGCACTGAAATTGAATGATCACTTGAAGGGGCTTAGTGAGCAGACCAGATCTGAAACAAAACTGGATAAAGTGAACACGAAACTCTGCATGTTAAACATTCAACAGAGCTACTGGGAACAATTCCAACAAATAGTGTAAGAAACTTAAAGACGTGAGGAAGGCATTCTGGAAAGTCTAACCTTGGGGATGGAATTAAATGAAGACAGATGAGAATGAGTTCTGCCTTTGCCCTTTACAGTCCGAACAATTTCCCAAATTGATTTTATCTTTCTGAAACAGATATATCTATATTTGTGGATTTTTGTTTAACCTAGTATCAGCCTTGATGGGGGGTGTAATATCTGCCAGGCACATTGCGATGTACTGTGTTATCTCAACTCTTCATAAAATCCCAGAACAACAATCTCATTATCCCTATTCTGTGGCTTCATGAATGGAGGCTCAGAGACCTAGATCACACAGAGAGAAGGGAGAGGAACTGAGATTCCACATTCAAGCCAGGTTTCTTAGCTCCAAAGCCACAGTCTCACGTGCCTACCTCCTCATTTCCGTGCATTTGATTCTCAAGTGGGTTTTATGTTAACTATGTTAATTTATGCTAAAATTCCTACCCCTTCTTGGTTGTAAAGTTATAGGCTATGACTGGCAAAATAACATTCTTAGGCATGTTTAATGCCTTATGATCTCAGATTTGACCTAGGTTTATTTGAACTTCCCAATGTTTATCCACAAGGGTTCTTCAACAGCACTGGGGGAAGGCCTGGCAAACAGAATTCACCAAAGAGAATCATTTCCAGAAACTTTTAAACATGCAAATGACAGTCACTCTGCCTAGTTTTTCTAAGCCAGTCTAGGAATTAACATGGTTAGGAGAAGTATATCTTTCAAAGGAAGATACTTCCAGGACCTGGGCAGTGTGGGAGTTTCCCAGGCTGCCATAACAATGTACTACCACCAACTAGGTGGTTTAAAACAATAGAAAATCATTCTCTCATAGGTTTGAGAGAAGGCTCTAGGGAAGTATTCGTGCCTCTTCCTAGTTCTCACGGTTGCCCCCAGTCAATCTGGCCTTCCTTGGTTTGTAACACTCCCATCTATGCCTTAGTTGTCACACAACTAACTTTCCTCCTGTATGTGTGTATGTGTGTGTGTGTGTATGTGTATGTGTGTGTCCAAATTTCCCTCTTATTATAAGGATACCAGTCTCCAAACTAGAACCACCCTAATCTTTGACCACCTGACACAAACAGCTAACTCGTCAGAAAAGACCCTGATGCTGGGAAAAATTGAAGGCAGGAGGAGAAGAGGATGACAGAGGATGAGATGGTTGGATGGCATCACCAACTCAGTGGACATGAGTTTGAGCAAACTCCGGGAGATAGTGAAGGACAGGGAAGCCTGGCATGCTACAGTCCATAGGGTCACAAAGAGTCGGACACTACTTAGCAACTAAACAACAACAATCCAGTATGACCTCACCTTAACTTATTACATCTGCAACAATCTTATTGCCAAATAAGGTCCCATTCTGAGGTTACAAGTGAATGAATTTTTGAAGGATGTTATTCGAGATTTGTATAGCATTTGCTTTTTATTTTTGAAGGACAAGGAGTGGGCTCAAAGACTCTTACTGTCATTTCCCACATATCCTTGGCCACAGAGGAAACTCGTTGCTTAGTAGGCCCCTGGATCAATTTCTGTCACATTAAGATCATCACCCTGCAAACACTATTTTCTTCTTGGGCACATGTCTTTATCTGAAATAGTTTGGGTTTTGGCTCATTGTTTTCTCTCTCCACACTAGACTGTAAGTTCTCTAAAGGCAAGGAAACTATCACTCAAATTCCCATTATAAACCTAGTACCTGGCATGTAGGCATCCAGTAAATGTTTGGTGGATGATTGGGTGAATATGTAGATGAATTCTGGGTTTCAGTAGCTGACTTTGATTAGGGTTTTTGCCTATGCTGTTTATTCTACTCCATTCACTCATTCATTGAACATGTACTAAGTGCATACTATTTTCCAGACACTATATTCAGCATTGAGGATACAACTGCAAACAAAAGCAGCTTATAGTCTCAGACTTCCTAGAACTTTAAATAAGAAATCTTCAAGCCACCTACAATAGAGCAAGAAGTATGCTTTTTTGCCATGGGTCCATACATAATCACAAGTCTTAGTCGTGTTCCTTCTACTGCTTACAGACAACCTTTGTATGTCAGACTAAAATCAGAGTTAAAAGTTATATTTTATGAAATCATACCTCCATTTAGAAAGCATAAAGGAAAATACAGTCTTTATTAGTCAGTGAAAATAAGACTGTTACTGAACTAGTTGCAGTGTTATCCTGAAACTTTCATAAGAGCAGTTGGCTTCCATTGAAGGGAAAGGAAGGAGTAGGATTCTGGGCAAGAGCCTTGGTAACAGGACTGGGAGTCAAAGTTTTGACCATACGGAAGGGAAAAGGGAAGATATTTCAGGACAAGTCTGACTTGAGCATTGGGATAAAACATATCGAGAAATAAACTTGAGTAAGTCAATACAGTGAGTTTACCTTGACTGGGAAAAATGATATTCAAAAAGGCACTTATTATTCCACAGAGATTCCATAATGGCTTGCTGGATAGAGCAATGACACCGTCAAGATCCTCAATGACCCTGACTCTCCGGAATGTTAGGCTGATTAAAATCAACAAGATAAACTCTAAGAGAAATAAATCAAAGTCGTACCTTTAGATGGCTGGCATGAAATAGATTTTGGTAAATTATAATATGGCAGAATGGGGGAGACTCCTTGCTTGACAGTAGTCTTCCTGAAAAATACCAGAGATGTTACATGATCACAGGGTCAGTCAGAAAATCCAGTAATGTTCTCTGTTTAAATTCAGTGTGAACATCCACACCAATGGAAAATAAAGTCCCAGATTACCCAACTAATAATTTCACTGCTTTTGGGGCTAGTAAGGTCACGGTTACGATACTGTAGCTAAATCAGAGTCCTGCCTTTTAGGAGAGGCATATACATATTGTGGGGCTTCCCAGGGTGGTGCTAGTGGTAAAGAACCTGCCTGTCAATGCAGGAGATGTAAGAGATGCAGGTTCGATCCCTGGGTCGGGAAGATCCCCTGGAGAAGGGCATGGCAACCCACTCCAGTATTGCCTGGAGAGTCCCATGGACAGAGGAGCCTGGCGGACTATAGTCCATGTGGTTGCAAAGAGTCTGATATGACTGAGTGATTAAGCATTCACATATACATATTGCAGTTCACTTAAATGAGAAAATCTAGGATCCTACTGCAGGGGAGCAAAATTTGCCACCCCAACTTGGGTCTCTTTAGCTTGAGCGTTATTTTAGACTGTGACCTCCCCTCTAATTGCCTGAAGAGTATAGACAGAGGGTCTGTTCCAGGAAGGGAGCTGTCACTACAAACAACTCTCATATGAACTATATGAACTCTAGTTGGTTCAGAAGGAACAAACCCTGACTCATTTTAGAATTTTATTCTCCATAAATGTCAAAAAACAAATTGCTAGTATTTAAGCCATCCAATTTATAATGTTTTATGTTAACCCTAGCAAACTAATACATGGAGAAATATTTAATTTGGGAACAAATCTAATTAATCACTGTACTATATCATAAAAATCCACAGAGCTAATCTTGGATAAGATAAAATGATAGAGTCCAAGAAAAAAATTTAGTCTTTCAGAGGTTTACATGACTTTCCAGTCAAAGGCAACATGTCAATGATGAGGTATTGACCTCTAACCTCAGATTCAACATGGCTTACAGCAAAAAAGCAGGATACACTTTGGGGTGTGACCAATCTGGGCCCCAATCCAATACTAACTGTATGACCATGGGAAGGTTACTGAACTTCCATGGGCCTCCATTTTCTCCCTTGTAATGTAAGGATGATAATACATACTTCAATGTAGTTTTTTTTTTTTTTTTTAAGGTGGAAGTCATCACGAATATATTATTTACACAGTGGTTAAGGACACAAATACAATGGTCATACAAGGTTTCAGTTCAGAGACTGGCCACGATACACAGGTGGATACAGACATTCCAACTACATTTCAGACAAGTCACTGTGGGGAGTTAAATATGGCAGGGGCAGTGGGGAGAGGCCAGGGACAACAACCGTCCACAACCATACTGCTGAGGACTCGGGGTTGGTGTAAGGATTATTTATTTTAAATGGAAGGTATAACTTCTAGATTTATATTCAGCATAAAGTTTGGAAAATTATTACTGAATTTTAGTTACTGAATTTTGGAAGAGGGGCTTTTATAATATGGTTTTGATCAACGCACATTAACTGGAAGGGCAAGAGTCAGCAGGTGAAGATGAACTTTTGTTTACCCAGAGTTAGCTTGAGGGAACAGGAAATGGTTGCTGTTATTTGCACCCTTTCTTTCACCACGAATAAATATTCTTTGTAATTCAAGTAAGACAAATATCTCCAATATATTGGATCAAGTGTCTGTGCAAGTGTGTGTGAATTTATGTGGGTATATATAGAGTATGTATGTATGTAGCTATCCGAGTTCCAGTAAGTCTCTGCTGTTCATCACAAGTTTTGGGCAAGTCACTTGACTTTTTAACTTAAAGAGTGTCAGTTTACTCAACAACAGGATTAATTGATCTAATTATTATCAGTTATCTAAATATTTCTCAGATTCATTCTTTTCTTAAACATTCCATGATGATATGACTTAGATGAATATGGTGTCTTGAAATGACAGGATTCTAGTTTATTTTTAATCCAGATGAGAATTGCCATTTTAAAGACATAATACTATATTTTTACCAATTCTTTCCTCTTTGTCTAGAAATGGTAGTACAGATTCACCTTTAAGAGATGGCAGCCCCTTTGTTCTGGGGTTGCAAGGAGAGTTGATGTTCCTTTTAGTTTTACAAAAGTAAACTAGATTTCATTCTAAAATGGAAAACTTCAAACAAGTGAAAGCTAAGTGTTTGAATAATAAAGTAATATCAGAATAACATATCTGCAGAGAGTAAAACTAAGGTAATCTAATCTTTAAAATTTGAGATCTGGATGCTAGAGTAGATAAACTTCTTATGAAACCTGGAAGAAAATTTTGGCAGGTCAAGGCCTAACACGAGAAGAGGAACACAGGAGACCTTGGCTGAATTCTGTGTGTGGATATATCTAATTTGCAACTTTAAGATTGTTTTATGCATAGTAATTCATGTGTCGTACTCAGATCTGCAACAAATCTTATTAAATACTATAATCTGGTCTCCTCTGAAACACTGGGAAATTGAGACAAGGGTCTCTGTCCATACAAGTGTCATGTCAGTAAAAGGAACAACAGAAGATGCCAGAAAGAACACTATAATCAGACTCTAAAAGTAATATGCAAAGTAAAGCTAAGTAAATTATGACCAAAAAAAAAAAAAAATCCTAGGTCCATGAAGTAACTATGGTAAATTTTACCAAGGCTAAAAGAATTAATACTAATCCTTCAATAAATACGAGACTATAGAACCTTTGTTAACTCATTCTGTAAGTCCAGCACTACAGCAGCTGTGGCTGCTATAAGAAAAATACCACAGATTGGGTAAATTATATTCAACAGAGATTTCTCATAGCTCTGCAGTCAGGAAGTCCAAGATCAGGGTGCCAACAAAGTTGGTTGCTTCTAGTGAGATCTTTCTCTTGGGATACAAACTACCAGCTTCTCACTGTATCCTCATTTGGCAGAGGTCAGGGGTAGCGACCGAGAGCGCCAGGCTGCGACAGCGCAGGAGCGGTGCCAGAGGAGCTTCCCCACGCCCGAGGTCAGGGGCGGCGGCCGAGAGGAGCAACCCCACCTCCAAGGAGCAGCGGCTGCGCGGGCGCAGGAGGGCCGAGAGGAGCTACTCCACGTTCAAGGTCAGGAGGGGCGGCTGTGAGAAGATACCCCTCGTCCAAGGTAAGGAGCAGCGGCTGCGCTTTGCTGGAGCAGCCGTGAAGAGATACCCCATGTCCAAGGTAAGAGAAACCCAAGTAAGACGGTAGGTGTTGCGAGAGGGCATCAGAGGGCAGACACACTGAAACCATAATCACAGAAACTAGCCAATCTGATCACAGGACCACAGCCTTGTCTAACTCAGTGAAACTAAGCCATGCCATGTGGGGCCACCCAAGACGGTCAGGTCATGGTGGAGAGGTCTGACAGAATGTGGTCCACTGGAGAAGGGAATGGCAAACCACCTCAGTATTCTTGCCTTGAGAGCCACAGTATGAAAAGTATGAACAGTATGAGAAGGCAAAGAGATAGGACACTGAAAGAGGAACTCCCCAGGTCGGTAGGTGCCCATATGCTACTGGAGATCAGTGGAGAAATAATTTCAGAAAGACTGAAGGGATGGAGCCAAAGCAAAAACAGTACCCAGTTGTGGATGTGACTGGTGATAGAAGCAAGGTCCGATGCTGTAAAGAGCAATATTGCATAGGAACCTGGAATGTTAGGTCCATGAATCAAGGCAAATTGGAAGTGGTCAAACAGGAGATGGCAAGAGTGAATGTCAACATTCTAGGAATCTGCAAACTAAAATGGACAGGAATGGGTGAGTTTAACTCAGATGACCATTATATCTACTACTGTGGGCAGGAATCCCTTAGAAGAAATGGAGTAGCCATCATGGCCAACAAAAGACTCTGAAATACAGTACTTGGATGCAATCTCAAAAATGACAGAATAAGTATTCAATATCACGGTAATCCAAGCCTATGCCCCAACCAGTAACCCTGAAGAAGCTGAAGTTGAAGAGTTCTATGAAGACCTAGAAGACCTTTTAGAACTAACACCCCAAAAAGATGTCTTTTTCATTTTAGGGGACTGGAATGCAAAAGTAGGAAGTCAATAAACACCTGGAGTAACAGGCAAATTTGGCCTTGGAGTATGGTATGAAGCAGGGCAAAGGCTAATGGAGTTTTGCCAAAGAATGCACTGGTCATAACAAACACCCTCTTCCAACAACACAAGAGAAGACTCTACACATGGACATCACCAGATGGTCAACACCGAAATCAGATTGATTATATTCTTTGCAGCCAAAGATGGAAAGCTCTATATAGTCAGCAAAAACAAGACTGGGATCTCACTGTGCCTCAGATCATGAGCTACTTATTGCCAAATTCAGAGTTAAACTGAAGAAAGTAGGGAAAACCACTAGATCATTCAGGTATGACCTAAATCAAATCCCTTATGATTATACAGTGGAAGTAAGAAATAGATTTAAGGGACTAAATCTGATAGACAGAGTGCCTGATGAACTATGGACAGAGGTTTGTGACATTGTACAGGAGACAGGGATCAAGACCATTCCCAAGAAAAAGAAATGCAAAAAGGCAAAATGGTTGTCTGAGGAGGACTTACAAACAGCTGGGAAAAGAAGAGAAGTGAAATGCAAAGGAGAAAAGGAAAGATACTCCCATTTGAATGCAGAGTTCTAAAGAATAGCAAGGAGAGATAAGAAAGCCTTCCTCAGCAATCAATGCAAAGAAATAGAGGAAAACAACACAATGGGAAAGATGAGAGATCTCTTCAACAACATTAGAAATACCAAGGGAACATTTCACGCAAAGATGGGTTCGATAAAGGACAGAAATGGTATGGACCTAACAGAAGCAGAAGATATTAAGAAGAGGTGGCAAGAACACACAGAAGACTATACAAAAAAGATCTTCATGACCCAGATAATCACGATGGTGTGATCACTTACCTAGAGCCAGACATCCTGGAATGCAAAGTCAAGTGAGCCTTAGGAAAGCATCACTATGAACAAAGTTAGTGGATGTGATGGAATCCCAGTTGAGCTATTTCAAATACTGAAAGATGATGCTGTGAAAGTGCTGAACCCAATATGCCAGCAAATTTGGAAAACTCAGCAGTGGCCACAGGACTGGAAAAGGTCAGTTTTCATTCCAGTCCCAAAGAAAGGCAATGCCAAAGAATGCTCAGACTACTGCACAACTGCACTCATCTCACACACTAGTAAAGTAATGCTCAAAATTTTTGAGTTTGAGCGAGCTCTGGGAGTTGGTGATGGACAAGGAAGCCTGACATGATGCAGTTCATGGGGTCTCAAAGGTTTGGACACGACTAAGCAACTGAACTGAACTGATGCCTCTGAGATCCTGACTTTTAATGTCAGTTCAGTGTAGCCTTCTTATTGGGAAAGAAAAGGGATGAAGAATAAGGAATAGGCAAATTACTTTGCCACACTGCAGATGTTTTATTTCCAAGCACATCCCTTTACCAGACACTCAGGAATTGGGACATCATTGACAAATTTAGATCACCACTTGTCTAAAAATTCAATGCTAGATTCCACCCACCCACTTCCATTATGAATATAGTGCTATCCCTTGAACTCAAACTGCTTGATTAAAATAAATCACCTCCACCAATTTTATATTTAAGGGGTAGATGATTTAACTACTCCAGGAAACATTCTAGTGACCAAAGAATGAACATCTTGACTCCTGTTTGACCTTTAGGGGTATTGACCTGAGAAAGAGAATTTTTCTCAGAGATTCCTCATTAAGAATGTCAAGCAAGGAGATCCAGCAAGAAAAAAAAAAAATGGTAAAGAACTATGCTATTGTTCAAAGTTATTAATTAAAAGTTTGGGGATTATTAAATTTAAAATCTCAGCTTCTTATAAAGAAATAAATACCCATTGTTTACAGAAGTTAGAAATTTTGCCAAGTGACTGAATCTGTGACAAAAAGATCAGAAAGATCTAAAATATGACTACATATCTAAACTATGGACGGTCATTACAAAACTTACACGCCACACCCCCTTACTTTTATATGGACAACAAAATATAAGCCTGGGTATAAAATTAAAGATTAGGAAATTTCCAAATGACTTATTTGATATCAGTGATCATGAGAAATACCATTAAATATCATGGTATCACTGAAATATCCACACAGAAGTTCCTGAAATGAGTCTTGGTGACACAAAGCTAAGAGGCTATTTGCTACCCTTACTACAGGCTGTATATTTCAGTACTTAAACTGACTGACTAAATAAGCATTACTACACAGCTGCAAAACCCTAAAGAAACTGTAGATAAGCTATTAAACTATGATTTATGAAGTCAGCTTTTGTTCAACCAAGTGATTAGAATTTAATAAGTTAGCCTACTTAGCTCTGAATAGGATAGAACAATTTGGAAGAAAAAAATGTATGAGGAAATAAGATTATGAGAAGATTTGTGTCTCGTATCCTAATAGACCATTTATTCAGTTATCAACCAATTCTTCAAAGTCAAGTAACAGGCACATTAGGGAATATAAAGTGTCAAATATGGCCCTACCCTCAGAAGGCTTGAAAAGTGAAATGAAAGTCCCTCAGTCATGTCCGACTCTTTTTGACACCATGGACTATACAGTCCGTGGAATTCTCCAAGTCAGAATACTGGAGTGGGTAGTCTTTCTCTTCTCCAGGGGATCTACACAACCCAGGGATCGAGCCCAGGTCTCCTTCCTTGCAGGAGGCTTACTTAGTCTAATATGAGAAGCAGATTTGTACACAAATACTCACATTACAGGGCATCATGGTGTCACAAATACAACACTATGGAAATCAGATTTGGGCACAAATACCGCCAGTTAAGGAGCTAAGAAAAGGCTTCAAATGAAAGTAGCATTAGTAGGGTTTTGATGGTGTGCAGTGTTTGCATATGAGGGAGAGCAGAACTGAACCAAAATGTACATGGAATAGAATGTCAACCAATTTGATTAAAGTATCCTAAGTGTGAGTAAACTAGGGTGAAGTAGGAAATATAGCATCAAATAATAAATATCAGAGTTATGATCTATGAGCTGTGCATATGGCAATATGTGAAGAACAGCTTTAATTGGAAAAAACTAGCCAAATATTTACCATGGGTCCACTGTGTGTCAGGCATAGAGAATTATGGGAAAGAGATACATGGAAGGCAACTGTAATAATCAACTTGTAAGTAATGAGGGCCAGGATGGAGAAGGTAAAGGTACCCGGATTAGGTACCTCACCTGTCTCGTGTACTTTTATATCCTCTGTTCCTAGAACAATGCACAAGTGGGCGTTGGGTAGACAGAGTTGGTAGTCAATGTGTTCAGTTGCTTCAGTCATGTCTGATTCTTTGTGACCCCATGAACTGTAGCCCACCAGGCTCCTCTGTCCATGGAATTCTCCAAGCAAGAATACTGGAGTGGGTTGCCATGCCCTCCTCCAGAGGATCTTTCCAACCCAGGGATTGAACCTGTGTCTCTTGCATCTCCTGCACTGGCAGGCGAGTTCTTTACCACTAGCATCACCTGGGAAGGTAGTCAATAAACCCTCGTAAATGAATAAATAAAAAATGAAATAAAGCAAATGAACCACAGAGGTTTATGTCTAGGTGACTGTGGGATTGGAGAGACCTTTAATAAAAAAATAGAAACTCATTTGAATAAAAAGTACAAAAGTTATGGATGTAGTATCTTCAAGGGACCCTTGCCATGAAAATCCTAATTTATTGCCCACTCATCAAGGGTTCATGGCACCTTGTACTCGGGATTTAGATGAACACTGTTTTGCAACTGCCTTGTATCTTTATCAATGAAAAATGACTCAAGAATAATAAAAATCACCTCTTCACAGATAGGTGCCAAAAGCAAGGATGATCATTGTCAGTGAGAAGGCCAGCTAAAGAGAAGTAATTATACTGTAAATCGGGAGAAATATGAAACAGCATTGAAAACTGATTTGCAAATAAAAATTAAATTCAACAATGACAAGAGAAGAAAACCTAATCTATGTGCTAACCAAGAGATAACAGAATCATATGCTTGCTGCTTCACAGGGCCAATCCCAATAAGATGCTGACTAGGGGAACCGGGTCACAACAACACGAGGCCAAAATACTTGCTTTGACTCTGTTCCAGGATGTCGGCCTTTATGAAGGTGTCATTTTGAGGATAAATGTGAAATTTAAATAGGACAATGGGGGATAGCTTTGTTGACACACAACACTTAATTAAGGAATTAAGTACAATTCCTTAATATGTTGAATAAAATAGAAGCAATATCCCAAATCCATTCATTTTAGTGTTCTAAGTCCATGACACAATGGATAGGTGTACTGTCTTTTACTGTTGCTGTTCAGTTGTGTCTGACTCTTTGTGACACCATGGACTGTAGCCCACCAGGCTCCTCTGTCCATGTGATTCTCCAGGCAAGAATACTGGAGTGGGTAGCCATTCCCTTCTCCAAAGGGGATCTTCCCAACCCAGGGGTCAAATCTGTATCCCCTGCACCAACAGACAGAGTTTTTACCACTGAGACACCAGGGAAGCCCTTTTTTAGCCAATCATAAAAGTAATATGAGTTTCCATCAATACTTTACTTAAGTTATTTTTGCTCTTTAATATAGGAGGTATTTAGTTATTAAGAGGGTAAGGTGAACATAGGAAAAAATTATGATGAATCTTTGCTGATTTGGAAAATTTTAAGTTACTTTGTGTATTTCAACAAGGCAAAATAAATCTTAATCTTCAGGTACCTAACACAGTAGATAATAAGTAGGGCTCTTTTCTTCATTTCAGAATGAAAGAGGAATATAAAATTAGGGGGAGCACAGTTCAGTTCAGCTCAGTCACTCAGTCCTGTCTGACTCTTTATGACCCCATGGACTGCAGCATGCCAGGCCTCCCTGTCCATCACCAACTCCCAGAGTTTACCCAAACTCATGTCCATTGAGTCAGTGATGCCATCCCAACCATCTCATCCTCTGTTGTCCCCTTCTCCTCCTGTCCTCAATCTTTCCCAGCAACAGGGTCTTTTCAAATGAGTCAGCTCTTTGCATCAGGTGGCCAAAGTATTGGAGTTTCAGCTTCAACATCAGAACTTCCAGTGAACACCCAGGACTGATCTCCTTTAGGATGGACTGGTTGGATCTCCTTGCAGTCCAAGGAACTCTCAAGAGTCTTCTCCAACACCACAGTTCAAAAGCATCAATTCTTCAGTGCTCAGCTTTCTTCATAGTCCAACTCTCACATCCATACATGACTACTGGAAAAACCATAGCCTTGACTAGATGGACCTTTGTTGGCAAAGTAATGTCTCTGCTTTTTAATATGCTGTCTAGGTTGGTCATAACTTTCCTTCCAAGGAGTAAGTGTCTTTTAATTTCCTGGCTGCAGTCACTATCAGCAGTGATTTTGGAGTCTAAAAAAATAAAGCAAACCACTGTTTCTAGTTTCTCCATCTATTTTCCATGAAGTGATGGGACCAGATGCTATGATCTTAGTTTTCTGAATGTTGAGCTTTAAGCCAAATTTTTCACTCTCCTCTTTCACTTTCATCAAGAGGCTCTTTAGTTCTTCTTTGCTTTCTGCCATAAGGGTGGTGTCATCTGCATATCTGAGGTTATTGATATTTCTCCCAGCAATCTTGATTCCAGCTTGTGCTTCATCCAGCCCAGTGTTTCTCATGATGTACTCTATATATAAGTTAAATAAGCAGGGTGACAATATACAGCCTTGACGTACTCCTTTTCCTATTTGGAACCAGTTTGTTGTTCCATGTCCAGTTCTAACTGTTGCTTCCTGACCAACATAAAGATTTCTCAAGAGGCAGGTCAGGTGGTCTGGTATGTCCATCCCTTTCAGAATTTTCCAGAGTTTATTGTGATACACACAGTCAAAGGCTTTGGCAGAAATAGATGTTTTTCTGGAACTCTCTTGCTTTTCCGATGATCCAGCAGATGTTGGCAATTTGATCTCTGGTTCCTCTGCTTGAACATCTGGAAGTTCATGGTTCATGTACTGCTGAAGCCTGACTTGGAGAATTTTGAACATTACTTTGCTAGCGTGTGAGATGAGTGCAACTGTGTGGTAGTTTAAGCATTCTTCGGCATTGCCTTTCTTTGGGATTGGAATGAAAACTGACATTTTCTAGTCCCATGGAAATTCAAAATTAAATTGAAGAAAGTAAGGGAAACCACTAGACCATTCAGGTGTGACCTAAATCAAATCCCTTATGATTATACAGTGGAAGTGAGAAATAGATTTAAGGGACTAGATCTGATAGACAGAGTGCCTGATGAACTATGGACAGAGGTTCGTGACATTGTACAGGAGACAGGGAGCAAGACCATCCCCAAGAAAAAGAAATGCAAAAAAGCAAAATGGCTGTCTGAGGAGGCCTTACAAATAGCTGTGAAAAGAAGAGAAGTGAAAAGCAAAGGAGAAAAGGAAAGATATACCCATTTGAATGCAGAATTCCAAAGAATAGCAAGGAGAGATAAGAAAGCCTTCCTCAGTGATCAGTGCAAGAAATAGAGGAAAATAATAGAATGGGAAAGACTGGAGATCTCTTCAAGAAAATTAGAGCTACCAAGGGAACATTTCGTGCAAAGATGGGCTCAATATAAGAGAAATGGTAGGGACCTAACAGAAGCAGAAGATATTAAGAAAAAGTGGCAAGAATACACAGAAGAACTGTACAAAAAAGATCTTCACAACCCAGATAATCACGATGGTGTGATCACTCACCTAGAGCCAGACATCCTGGAATATGAAGTCAAGTGGCCTGAAAAGGAATCACTATGAACAAAACTAGTGGAGGTGATGGAATTCCAGTTGAGTTATTTCAAAATCCAAAAGATTATGCTGTGAAAGTGCTGCACTCAACATGCCAGCAACTTTGGGAAACTCAGCAGGGGGAGCACAGCTCTTCATAAAATAAATCCTAGCCCTCAGGAGTCTGAACCCGTTATTTCATCTTCTGGAAAATTTTGATGATGCTGCAGGAAACACAAATTACATTTCCATTCAATCATTCATTATTTATTTTGAAGGTAATGTGTGTCAGTTAATGTTTTAAGTGGTAGGAATATAGGAAAGATCATACAAACAATTCCCTTCCACTCATAGAGATTATATACTAGAAAAACAGAAATAGAAAACAGGAATTAATATTAGCCCAGTTGTAATAAGCACCATAAAGCAAGTCAGGGTACAGGTATTAACGATAATAGAGGGACTACAGAAAATTCAGATTCTTCTCATTATTCACTTTAATTTACATTTCTAAAACTATTTTTAAAGATAAATCTTTTATGAAAAATGGCAAATATAATACATGCAGATTTTGCTGGTTCAGAGTCCATACAGTTATTTGATGATGATCACTAAGTGATATGTTGTGTGATAAAATTGTTCATATTAATAAGTTACTTTAATGTTTTATAATCACAATCAACATGAATCTTTAGGGTGAGTCATTCAGATTCTGTACTCTCAACATTAATAGATAATTTTATCTTCATCATATCTGATTACATTTTCAGGGAGGAAAAAGTGGATACTTTTCAAAAATAAAATCCAGTCCATTCATTTGAAATTCAATAGATTTCTGATTATATTGTACACTGCATTATCTATTTCTCTATTCATTAAGGAATTCCCTTATCTTAGTTTCTCTAATATTTATATAGATAGATAGATAGATAGCCAGACTAATCCAACAGCTATCCTAAAAACAAAAAAATAAACCCTCACATACTCCCTGTCCTGCATTCAACTTTGCATGTATAGTATGTCTGTTTCTCTTCATTTTCCCCACCTATGTGGTTATATTACTGCCACTCTAACTCATCATCTTTCTCCTTGAATGACTAACCTCTTGAATTATTTGTATGTTTTTGCTTCTCTTGCTCCTTATTCAGCTTCCCAAAGGGGTCAGATTAATATTCTCCAAATATAATTCTGATCATAATCTCTCAAAATCTTTATTGGTTCCTTACTGCTCATGGAGTTACTGGCATTTATCTGACAGTAATTATGTTTATATTACTGGACAACCAGTACCACACTCTCCATCAACAGGGGTCAGCTGTCACACTGTTTACTCTCAACTCAGGTGACAATTGATGATCTTCTTTTATTGCAGGTGTTCCACCCTTCACATCTTATAAACACACGTATTAGAAAAGAAGGACTTGGGTTTCCCTGGTGGCTCAGTGGTAAAATTCCGCCTGCCAATGCAGGAGACATAGGTTCGATCCCCGGTTCGGGAAGATCCCACATGCCACAGGGTAAACTGAGCCTGAGATCCACAACTACTGAGCCTGTGCTCTAGAGCCCGGTAGCCACAACGATTGAGCCCATGTGCCACAATTACTGAGCTTACACACCCTAGAGCCTGTGCTCTACAAGAGAAGCCACTGCAATGAGGAGCCCATGCACCACAACTAGAGAAAAGCCCTTGAGCAGCAATGAAGACCCAGCACAGCCAAAAATAAGCAATTTTTTAAAAAGAAAGAAAAGGGCTTAAAGTAAATAATCAAAGTATGATTCTAAGAAGATAGTCAAAAGAGGGAAAAAATAAAGTAGGAGGAAAGAAATAACAAAGATAAAAGAAAAAAAATATCAATAGGAAAATATGTACAAAAGAGAATTGGGCAACTAAAAGTTGATTCCTGGAAGGACTAACACTATTGATAAACACTTCATGACTGCTCAAGAAAAACAGAGAAGGCAAGAATCACCCACATTGGTAATGAAATGAGGGAAATCATTACAGGTTCTACAGAAAATAAAAATATACTAGGAATAACTGAAAATAAATTTGAAAACATTAAATTTATATAGATATTCATATTAAATTTGTATAATAAAGTATAAGAAACCAAAATAAATAAGAGACAGAAAAGGCCAGGCTAAGATGGTTTCACTGGTGACTGTTCTATACTTTTATAGAAAAGTAATAACATGAATATTATATACATTCTTTCACAGAATAAGGAAGAAATATTTCCCAGTTTACACAATAAAATCACCATTACTCTGATACAAGGATATGGCAAAAAAAAAAAAAAGATAGTTTACTGGTCTGTCCTTTTCATAAACATAGATGTTAAAATCCTAAACAAAATAACATATGAAATGCAGTGTTATATGAAAAAGATAAGATACATTTTGACCAAAGTAGAATTTCTCTAGGGAGGCAAATAGATTTAATATTTGAATGCCAATCAATGTAAATAAATACATTTAACATGAAAAAATATATATTGCAGCAACCTCTAACCTTTTTGGTACCAGGGACTGATTTTGTGGAAAACAGTTTTTCCATGGACTGGGGTGGAGATGGTTTTGGGATGATTCAAACACATTACATTTACTGTGCACTTTATTTCTATTATTATTACTACATCAGCTCCACCTCAGATCATCAGGCATTAGATCCTGGAGGCTGGGGAGGCGTGATGTATTAGAATTCAACACTCATTTATGGAAAAATTATCTTATCAATCTAAGAACAAGAGGAACTATCTTTAAGATAATAAAATATGTACAAAGTCCTTCAGCAAACTCCACACATGAGTCAAACATTGAAGGTTTTCACTCCTGAGATCAGGAATAAGAAAAGATGGCTGTAATTGACATTTCTATTCAGGATTCCACTAGAATCCTGGACAGTGCAATATATAAAAAAGAGAAAAGAAAAATCCTTAATAATTGAAGTGGAAGTAAGAAAGCTGTCCTTATTGTCAGAGGTTGCAATTATGTAAAATGAAAAGTGAAATGAATCAAACTATTAGAAATAAGAAAGCTTTATTAAGTTACTGGATGCAAGATTAATATAAACATGTTTTTATTTCTATATACTAGAACCAAAAAATTTAAATAAAATACCAAAATAACAAACTGCAAAAAAATCAAGTATCCAGGAATAAATTTAAAAAAAAAAACTTATGAATGATCTATACACAGAAAACAATGAACTGCTACTAAGAAAATATTTTTAAAAACCTAAATAAATATTAAGATACTTGGTGTTTATAGTTTGGAAGACTCAATACTGTGAAAATGTCATTTATCTACAAATTAATCTATAGTTTTCAATACAAATTTGAATCAAAGTTCCCTTGAAATTATTTGCAAAATTGACCAACTGATTCTATAATTTATATGGATATTCAAAGGAATATGGATAGCCAAGATGAAATTGCAAGGAGAAAACTACTGGAGGAATGACATTATTCTTTATAGAGATATATTTTTTTTTCTAATGTATCATTTATTTTTTTTTCCCATTTATTTTTATTAGTTGGAGGCTAATTACTTTACATCATTGCAGTGGTTTGAAACTGGAGCCCATTATACAGAGCGAAGTAAGCCAGAAAGATAAAGACCATTACAGTATACTAACACATATATATGGAATTTAGAAAGATGGTAACGATAACCCTATATGCAAAACAGAAAAAGAGACTCAGATATATAGAACAGAATTGTGGACTCTGGGAGAAGGCGAGGGTGGGATGTTTCAAAAGAATAGCATCGAAACATATAGAGATATTTTAAAACTAGAGTAACTAGCAGAAAGTGCATTTGGCTTAAATAGACAAATAGGAGAGAGATGAGAAGCAAGAAACACACACAGTCATTTGACTTATGACAAAGATATCTGGTTGGTGCAAACATAATTTCCATTTTGGGCCATGAATTTTAAATCATTATAACTAGGCTCAAACACATCTTTATTAATCAAAATAGGAACATTACAATCAACACATTTTTGCCAATAAGAAATAAGTTTGCTTATTCCTGTAGCATAAAAATCTGTGCTTCGGGATTGATGAACTCTTGGAGAGCATTTTCTATGTCCTGCTGGTCGTGGAAATCTTTCTCTGCAAAAGTTGTTGAGATTCTTGAAGAAGTGGTAGTCGATTGGTGAGAAGTCAGCGAAGACAGTGGATGAGGCAAAACTTCTTAGCCCAAGTCCTTCAAATTTGAAGCACTGGCTGTGCAATATGCGGTCGGGCATTGTCTGTCATGGAGAAGAATTGGGCCCTTTCTGTTGACCAATGCCAGCTGCAGGTGTTGCAGTTTTTGGTGCATCTCATCAATTTGCTGAGCATACTTCTCAGATGTAATGGTTTTGCCAGGATTCAGAAAGCTGTAGTGGATCAGGTGGGCAGCAGACCACCGAACTGCAACCATAACATTTTTTTTTCCATTTCTTTTTATTAGTTGGAGGCTAATTACTTTACAATATTGTAGTGGGTTTTGTCATACATTGACATGAAGTAAGCCAGAAAGATAAAGAACATTACAGCATACTAACACATATATATGGTATTTAGAAAGATTGATGACCATAACATTTTTAAGGTGCAAGTTTGGCTTTGGGAAGTGCTTTGGAGCTCCTTCTCAGTCCAGCCACTGAGGTGATTATCGCCTATTTTTGTATAAAATACACTTTTCATCACACATCATAATCGGACCAAGAAATGGTTCATTGTTGCATAAAAGAAGACAACACTTCAAAACAATGCTTTTTTTGTTGTTGTTCTAAGTCAACTCATGAGGCACGCACTTATCAAGCTTTTTCACCTTTCAGTTTGCTTCAAATGCTGAATGACTGTTGAATGAGTGATGTTGAGTTCTTTGGCAACTTCTTGTGTAGTTGTGAGAGGATCAGCTTTGATGATCGCTCTCAATTACTGCTGTCAACTTGCAATAGATGGCCACTGCACTGCTCATCTTCAAGGCTCTTGTCTCCTTTGCAAAATTTCTTGAACCACCACTGCATTGTACATTGGTTAGCAGTTCCTGGGCCAAATGCATTGTTGATGTTGCAAATTGTCTCTACTGCTTTATGACCTATTTTGAACTCAAATAAGATAACAGCTCAAATTTGCTTTTTGTCTAGTATCATTTTCATACTCTAAAATAAATATAAAACACACAGCAAGTAATAAGTCAATATCAAAAATATAAAACAAAAAATGCACATATAAACTCAAAATGGATTAAAGATCTAAATGTAAGACCAGAAACTAGAAAACTCCTAGAGGAGAACATAGGCAAAACACTCTCCGACATAAATCACAGCAGGATCCTCTATGACCCACCTCCCAGAATATTAGAAACAAAAGCAAAAATAAACAAATGGGACCTAATGGAACTTAAAAGCTTTTGCACAACAAAGGAAACTATAAGCAAGGTGAAAAGACAGCCCTCAGATTGGGAGAAAATAATAGCAAATGAAGCAACAGATAAAGGGTTAATCTCAAAAATATACAAGCAACTCCTGAAGCTCAATTCCAGAAAAATAAATGACCCAATCAAAACATGGGCCAAAGAACTAAACAGACATTTCTCCAAAGAAGACATACAGATGGCTAACAAACACATGAAAAGATGCTCAACATCACTCATTATCAGAGAAATGCAAATCAAAACCACAATGAGGTACCGATTACACGCCAGTCAGGATGGCTGCTATCCAAAAGTCTACAAGCAATAAATGCTGGAGAGGGTGTGGAGAAAAGGGAACCCTCTTACACTGTTGGTGGGAATGCAAATTAGTACAGCCACTATGGAAAACAGTGTGGAGATTTCTTAAAAAACTGGAAATAGAACTGCCATATGACCCAGCAATCCCACTTCTGAGCATACACACAGAGGAAACCAGATCTGAAAGAGACACGGGCACCCCAATGTTCATCACAGCACTGTTTATAATAGCCAGGACATGGAAGCAACCTAGATGCCCATCAGCAGACGAATGGATAAGGAAGCTGTGGTATATATACACCATGGAATATTACTCAGCCATTAAAAAGAATTCATTTGAATCAGTTCTAATGAGATGGATGAAACTGGAGCCCATTATACAGAGCGAAGTAAGCCAGAAAGATAAAGACCATTACAGTATACTAACACATATATATGGAATTTAGAAAGATACTAATGATAACCCTATATGCAAAACAGAAAAAGAGACTCAGATGTATAGAACAGACTTTTGGACTCTGTGGGAGAAGGTGAGGGTGGGATGTTTCAAGAGAACAGCATCGAAACATGTATATTATCTAGGGTGAAACAGATCACCAGCCCAGGTTGGATGCATGAGACAAGTGCTCGGGCCTGGTGCACTGGGAAGGGGAATACATGTAAATCCATGGCTGATTCATGTCAATGTATGGCAAAAATCACTACAATATTGTAAAGTAATTAGCCTCCAACTAATAAAAATAAATGAAAAAAAATAAAATGATGTAGAACATAACCACATTTAAGAATGTATTCCAACACCAAATGACTTGTTCAACAATTCTAAAGTGCAATTACTTTTGCACCATCCTAATATCATTGCAAAGCAGTAGTAAACATGTTTTCAATGACTAATTCTGGATAAGTTTGATATGTACATAGAAAACAATAAACTTTTTATCCTTAACTAAGACCATTCACAAACATCAATTCCAAATAGTTTCTAGTGTGAAGACTAAAACAAATCTAAGGGAAAAAATATGTATATACACATAAATATAGAAAATTCTTGTTTTGACTCTGGAGTACAAGACAATTTCCTTATGAGGATTAGAAAATGCTACTGACATGGTGTATATGTACCACAGCTTCCTCATCCATTCGTCTGCTGATGGGCATCTAGGTTGCTTCCATGTCCTGGCTATTATAAACAGTGCTGCGATGAACATTGGGGTGCATGTGTCTCTTTCAGATCTGGTTTCCTTGGTGTGTATGCCCAACAGTGGGATTGCTGTGTCATATGGCAGTTCTATTTCCAGTTTTTTAAGGAATCTCCACACTGTTCTCCATAGTGGCTGTAGTAGTTTGCATTCCCACCAACAGTGTAAGAGGGTTCCCTTTTCTCCACACCCTCTCCAGCATTTATTGCTTGTAGACTTTTGGATAGCAGCCATCCTGACTGGCGTGTAATGGTACCTCATTGTGGTTTTGATTTGCATTTCTCTGATAATGAGTGATGTTGAGCATCTTTTCATGTGTTTGTTAGCCATCTGTATGTCTTCTTTGGAGAAATGTCTGTTTAGTTCTTTGGCCCATTTTTTGATTGGGTCATTTATTTTTCTGGAATTGAGCTTTAGGAGTTGCTTGTATATTTTTGAGATTAATCCTTTATCTGTTGCTTCATTTGCTATTATTTTCTCCCAATCTGAGGGCTGTCTTTTCACCTTGCTTATAGTTTCCTTTGTTGTGCAAAAGCTTTTAAGTTTCATTAGGTCCCATTTGTTTATTTTTGCTTTTATTTCCAATATTCTGGGAGGTGGGTCATAGAGGATCCTGCTGTGATTTATGTCGGAGAGTGTTTTGCCTATGTTCTCCTCTAGGAGTTTTATAGTTTCTGGTCTTACATTTAGATCTTTAATCCATTTTGAGTTTATTTTTGTGTATGGTGTTAGAAAGTGTTCTAGTTTCATTCTTTTACAAGTGGTTGACCAGTTTTCCCAGCACCACTTGTTAAAGAGGTTGTCTTTTTTCCATTGTATATCCTTGCCTCCTTTGTCAAAGATAAGGTGTCCATAAAAATATTTTTTAAATTAAACTTTATCAAAAATTTTGAATAAGAGTATGAAAAGACAAGCTACAACATTGGAAATGATATTGCAACACTTATCTGAACAAAGATTTACTTACAGAATGTATAAATAACCCTTAGAAATCCATATAAAATTAAACTCAATAGAAAAATAAGCAATGAACTCAACAGGCATTTTACAAAATACTCATATTGACAATAAATATTTGGAAAGCTGCTCAACATCATCTGTTAATAAGAAAAATGCAAATTAAAATTACAATGGGACACCATCATACAGTCATCAGAATGGCTATCATTAAAAAGACAACCAATACCAATTATTAGCAACAATATAGAGCATCTTCACACACTGCCATAAGCATGTTAATTGGCATAGTAACTTTGGAAAACTTTTTGTTAAGGTCTACTGAAGACACATCATCTGGCAACTGTATGCCTAAGTATATATATCCAAGAGAAATGTATGCACATGTACAAGAAATTAGGCAGCAACATTTTTTTTTTTGAGCACTTTAAATCATTTACTGAAAGATTACTCTGTTTAGCCTATAGAAGATTTGAGAGCAGATGAACAGAACCATTATTGTGATAGCCACAAACTGGATAAAACCCAAATGGTAAAATAAAATGTATAGAATTCTGTTGATTACTATACCCCATCAATGAAAAATAAATGAATAGATCCTACATGTAAAGTTTGAAGTATTCTTAGAGTATTTAAGCATGAGTAAAGAAAGGCAAGCACAAAATAGTAAATACTATATGGATATGTAGAAAATATTGGATGAACATGGACATACACACATAATGTCAAGAGTAAGCAAAAGTAGTCTATGGTATTAACTATCATAATAATGGTTACTTTTGAAGGAGACTAGTAAATATTGACTAGGAAGGTTAGGAAAGGATCTCATGGGCTTCTGATAATACTCTGTTTCTTGATATTCAGTTATGCAGAGGAATATGAAGGTGACTTGAACAGGTATATTACCAGTGTGGATTCTTACAAGTGCCTCATCAATTCTTACATGAGAGGTAATATGTTGAAGAATTCAAGAGATCTAGTGGGAGAAATTTCCACTAGTTGGATGATTTTGTTTTCTCTTTATTTATATGCATATCTCTAGAGAACTCAAATATACTCTCAAATTTCAAACCTTTCTCTGATATATGGCATTGCTGATACTGTTTCCCTTGGAAGACTGAAAACAGAATTCTTTCTAACATTGGGGATCATCATACCTGCTTTTCCTCTCCATTTCATATTATAAAAAGTATCAGATTAGTCTATAGATAGGTAACATAAATGATCATTTTTAAAACATAATGTTTGAACTGCATATTCATTTATTAAAGATGATGAATGGTACTATCATTATGGAAAATAGGGTGTAAGTTACTCCAAAAATTAAAAACAGAATTACGATATGCTCCAGCAATCCATGTCTGGGTGTAGATTCAAAGGAAATGGAAGCAATATCTGAGATAGCTATACTGCCGGGTTCATTGCCATGTTATATACAATAGTCAAGATATGTAAACATCTAAGTAGAAAACATATTTTGTATCTTTATAGAAGGTTCAATAACTCAAAAAACTAGAATTTGCTTATTGTTTTAAATGTTGGCAAGTGGTTATAGTTATACAATAAATTAATAGCACAGAAGCATTCATTCCTTTTTTTTAAATCTGCACCATATGGCTTGAGGGATCTCAGTTACCCTACCAAGGATCGAAACTTGGCCCCCTGCAGTGGAAGTGTGTAGTTGTAATCAGTGGACCACCAGGAATTTCTGGACCAGCATCTTCATGCATGTGAAACTTAATTCCCACAGCAACCCTGTGAGATAGATTTTATTATCACAAGTGTGTAGATATGAAAATGGAGAATGAGCTTAAGGGACTTGCTCAAGGTCTAGCAGCTTCAGTGTTGACAAGAAAACTAGAGAGCCTGCATTTAACTCTCTGCTTTTAGAGACCTTACTCTTCCTCTACAAGGCACTCCACCTCTGTCTTTATGAGTCCATGGAATAGAGGAATACCCCTAAAGGAGAGGTGAACAAGGAAAGCTTAGAAGAGCAGGTCACTTTAGGGGAGTATGTAAGGAAGAGTGGAAGTAAGCCAATGGAAGAAGTGAGGAAAGAAGATCCATCTGCATATAGCCATGAACTTGTTCTAGAATGAATGAAATGACAACCCACTCCAGTATTCTTGCCTGGGAAATCCCATGGACAGATGAGCCTGGTGAGATACTACAGTTCATGGGGCTGCAAAGAGTTGGACAGGACTGAGTGGCATAGAATACTGAGTTAGCCAAAAAAAAAGTTTATTTGAATTTTTCCATAAGATGTTATAGGAAAACATAAATGAACATTTTGGCCAACCAAATACAAGTAGTATATGTTTGTTTCCCCACAAAATACTACTAAAATACTTCTAAATGTGATTTCAGGAGATGAAGCCTTTGGGAAGTAATCAGGATTCAATGAGGTCATAAAAGTGAAGCCTCAAGAATGGGGTTAGTGCTGTTTTCAGAGTCATGAGAGGCCTGGTGTCCTCTGCTCAACTGTCTACCTCATAAAGATACAAGAAGTTGTCTGTCTGCAATTCAGATGAGAGCCCTCACCAGATCCCACCCATGATCTTGGAATTTCAGTCTCTATAAGGGTAAAAAATGTTTTTATTTACTGATTCATTAGAAAAAACCCTGATGCTGGGAAAGATTGAAGGCAGGAGGAGAAGGGGACGACAGATGATGAGATGGTTGGATGGCATCACCGACTTTATGGACATGAGTTTGAGCTAGGTCTGAGAGTTGGTGATGGACAGGGAGGCCTGGCGTGCTGCAGTCCGTGGGGTCACACAGAGTCAGACACGACTGAGCGACTGAACTGAGGATGTAGAAATTTATAAAAAGAAAATGGCTTTCAACATAACTAAAAAATAAAAAAGCCACATAAGCTGCAGAATCACAGTTGAAAAGAACAAAAAGCAAGAAAGCATACAAACAAAGTATCTGAAAGCCAGAGATGGAAAAAAAAAAAAAAAAACTTAAATGAACTTAACTCCAGGACAAGAAAAAGCTATGAAGGGAGAGAAGAGATCCATGAATATTTTTCCCTGTGGTGGAGGAGTCGTGGGAAAAAAGTACTTGCCTTTAACTAGGATAAAAAGAAACTAGCCAAATTTAATAAGTTATACTGCCTACACACTGGCTGGAGTGATAGATTAAGGTTTGATTAAGATTTCAGTGAAGTCTCGAACAGAATGAGATTGCATCCATCTGCCAAATCTTTCCCAAGGGTCTTCACTGACTACACGGAGGTACTTTCACAAAAGCTAGGATGATGGCAGGAGAGCTGGAAGAAATCCCTTCTAAGTACTGCTGCTGCTGCTGCTAAGTCGCTTCAGTCGTGTCCGACTCTGTGTGACCCCATAGACGGCAGCCCACCAGGCTCCCCTGTCCCTGGGATTCTCCAGGCAAGAACACTGGAGTGGGTTGCCATTTCCTTCTCCAATGCAGGAAAGTGAAAAGTGAAAGTGAAGTCGCTCAGTTGTGCCCAACTCGTAGCGACCCCATGGACTGCAGGCTACCAGGCTCCTCCGTCCACAGGAGTTTCCAGACAAGAGTACTGGAGTGGGGTGCCATTGCCTTCTCCACTTCTAAGTACTTGTTCTTCATAAATTGTCAGTTAGCCAATTGCCTTTTGAAGACATGGCCAGGCAGCAGGGTAGAGAGAGAGAGTCTAAGGTACAGAAAGCCTGGAGAAGGAATGCAGAACAAAGGAGACTCTGAAGTTACCTGAAAATCTGGCAGCCATACTGGAGAGCAGAGAAATGTCTCCCACAGTGCGGAAAGCACAGACCAGACAAACCGTACTCATGGATAGGAAAATTCAACATTATTGAGATGTTCTTTCTCCCTGAATTTATCCATAAAGTCAGTACAATCCCTATAAAAATGCCAGCAGAAATTTTTGAAGAAATTGGCAAGGTGATTCAAAACTAAGAAATGCAAGGGACCGAGAATAGCCAAAGAAAATTTGAAAATGAATAACAAAAATGGAGGAATTTCTTGATTTCAAGACTCACTATTATTTTCTTGCTAAGTCCTGTCTGACTCTTTTGTGACCCCATGGACTGTAGCACCAGGCAAGAATACTGGAATGGGTTAGTAATCAAGACACTGCAGTACCAGTATAAGAATATAAATACAGGTCAGTGTGGCAGAATCCAGGGTACAGAAATGACCCAAAAGTGCAGTGTTTGTTCAATCAATGCACCACAGAATTTTAATGCAGAGAGGAAAATCATAGCAAATGGTTAGGTGGCGCAGTGGTTAAGAATCCGTCCACCAATACAAGAGACACAGGTTCCATCCCTGGGTCAGGAAGATCCCCTGGAGGAGGGCACGGCAATTCATTCCAGTATTCTTGCCCAGAAAATTCCATGGACAGAGGAGACTGGCAGGCTACAGTCCATGGGGACACAAAGAGTTGGACATGACTGAGCACAAGGACACAGTTTAGAACAAGTGGTTATTTGTATGGTAGAAAGTGAACCTTGACCTTACACCATACATCACAGTTCTAAAATAAACCCCAGAATCATAAAGCTTCAAGAAGAAAGCATAAAACACCTTCCTAACCTTCATATAATATTTCCTGACAAGTTAACAAAAAGCACTAGCCATAGAAAATGTTGAGATAAAATGGGTTTTCAAATTTATCTTTTATACTCAAAGAATGCAATAAAATTAATAGGCAAACCCTGGACTAAAGAATTGTGTGTGTGTGTGTGTGTGTGTGCGTGCGTGCGTGCGTGTGCATGTCTGTTGTATCTGAAAAACACTCCTATTCAAAATACATAAGGAAATTTCAGAAGTCCTCAATAACAAGTCAAAATAAATACAACCAAAAATGGGTGAACTATAAGCAGATAATTTTTGTCTGGACAATAAGCATGTGGAAGTGTATCCAACTTCATTAATCATTTGTTTACCTTTATTTTTATACAATGTACTTAATAGCAAGTTCATATAACTTAAACTTCATTAATAATAGGGGAAATCTAAATTAAATCTACAATGAAATGTCACTATACAGTCACTGATATGGCTATAATCAAAATTACACACAATAGAGAATATTTCTGAGTGTGTAGAACTACCAGAAACTCTCATGAATTGCTGATAAGAATGTAAGAAGCTAATTTTGGAAAACTATTTTGTTTTGTACTTTTTTAATCTTTTTTTTTTATTTTTATTTTTTTGTGGAAAACTATTTCATAATGACATGTCAAGTTAAATATTGACAATTTCAGTTGTGTTTATCAGGAGAAATCAAAACATGTGTCTATAAACTTTTTTTACCATGATCAACACAGTCTTATACATTTGCTGTATGACTCAGGGAACTCAAACAGGGGCTCTGTATCAACCTAGAGGGTGGGATGGGGAGGGAGATGGGAGGGAGGTTCAAGAGGGAGGGGACATATGTATACCTATGGCTGATTCATGTTGATGTTTGACAGAAAACAAAACAAAAAAAATATATTATCCTTCAGAAGGATAAAAGCAATTATCCTTCAATTAAAAAATAAATAAAGAAATAAAAAAAATAAAAGCCCAGGAGAGAAATAATCCACATGCTCATCAACAGGATAGTAAATTAAAAATTATGACAAATTCATATCAGATTCTATCCAGCCATATTAACTCTGGATTGTTACACAATTTGAATGAATCTTACCACCATTATACTGAGCAAAAGTAGCCCACACACATGCATGCATACACACAGATATACACACACACACACAAATACTGCACAAGTTCAGTAATATGAAGTCAACAAATCGCCAGAAGTAAGCTCAGAAGATAACTCAAAAGTGGCTGCTTATATGGGTCAGGAGAGGGATTACTGGTATTAGACAAGAGAAACTTTATGCAGACATGGAAATGTTTTCCATCTTGTTTCAGGTACTTGTACCAAGAGCATGCATAGTTGTCAAATTCATGACTGTCAAAAATGTATGACAAAACCCACTTCAATATTGTAAAGTAATTAGCCTCCAACTAATAAAAATAAATGAAAAAAAATTGACACAAACATGGAAAAAAAATCTATGAACTATACATTTATTGTTGTTTAGTCACTAAGTTGTGTCTGACTTTTTGTGACCCCATGGACTGTAGCCTGCCAGGCTCCTCTGTCTATGGGATTTTCCAGGCAAGAATACTGGAGTGGGTTGCCATTTCCTTCTCCAGGGGATCTTCCCAACCTAGGGATCGAATTTGCATCTTCTCCATTTGGCAGAAGGATTCTTTACCACTGAGCCACCTGGGAAGCTCATATGCTGATTGATCTCACTTTAAATTCATGTTCATTAATCTCAAATGAGTCTTTATTGCTGCCAAGTAATTCTAATACATTTCCTACTCCATTCTCTCCCAACTCAGGTTATTTCATACCTTTTCTTCTTCCCTCAAAAATTCCCAATGATTCCTCTCCTATGCTTACAATAAGCTGATGACCTTGATACCTATTTCACTAATGCTCAAGTGATCAAAAGAAATTTCAAAAAAGAAAGAAAGTGATCTTCCTGCAAACAAAAAGAGAATTCCACAAGACCCCACCATCAAATCTGCCTGCATCTATTCCTACATACTTTCTCATCATAAAAGCCACCTCCATTTCACCAACATTTTTCTCCAATTCTATGCTTTTCCCTGACTCCCAAATACATACATATAAATACATTTCCCAGAAAGTTCTCCGTAACTGTAGACCAATATATCCTCATCAACATCTTGACTTGAGTATCTAACAAAAGTCTTAGCGTGTACAGAAAGAAGTGAACTGTTGACCTTCTTGTCAAACCTGCTTCAGCCACAGTCTTCCTCACCTCAGTTTATAGAAACATTGTCTTTCCTAATTGCCATAGCTAAAAACCTCAGAGGCATCTTTGTTCTGCCTTTTTCTCCTTCCATGTCCGTTTATGAGAGAATCTTGATGTCAAGGTTTGAATTGTGTCCACATTCTCCAAAAAGTACACTGAAGTCCTCACTCTCAGTACCTAAGTATGTGACCTTGTTTAGAAACAGTGTCATTGGAGATGTAATTACTTAAGATGAGGCCCTACTTATCTTAAGAGTAGGGCTGGTCCCTAATCCAATAGGACCAATGTCCTTATACAAAGATTGCCATGTAAAGACAGAGAAATACAAGGAGACAGCCTTATGATGATGAAAGCTGAAACTGGAGGGATACAGGGGGCTTCCCTGGTGGCTCAGTTGGTAAAGAATCTACCTGTGATGCAGGAGACCACCTGCAGTGCAGAAAACATGGGTTTGATCCCTGGGTCAGGAAGATCCCCTGGAGAAGGAAATGGCAATGCATTCCAGTATTCTTGCTTGGGAAATTCCATGAACAGAGGAGCTTGGCAGGCTATAGTCCATGGGGTCACAAAAAGTCAGACATGACTGAATGACTAAACCACCACCACTAGCTACAAGCCAAGGAAAATCAAAGATTACTGGCAAACAACCAGAAGCTAGGATGAGGTGAAGAAGGATCCCCTGCGTGTTTCATTAGCCCCACTTCTACATCCCTATTTTAGTGGGTCTTGTATGAACTTGTTTAATGAGAGTAGTATGCTCCTGGAAACCTTGCCTCTATGTGAGATCTGCCATTAAATTAGCATTGAAACATGTATGTTATCATATGTGAAATAGATCGCCAGTCCAGGTTCGATGCATGAGACAGGGTGCTCAGGGCTGGTGCACTGGGATGACCCTGAGGGATGGGATGGGGAGGGAGGTGGGAGGGGGTTCAGGATGGGGGACACATGTACACCCATGGCTGATTCATGTCAATGTATGGCAAAAACCAGCTACAATATTGTAAAGTAATTAGCCTCCAAATAAAATAAATTAATTAATTAAAAAGAATATCAATTTTCATACCAATAATTATTAACTCCACACCAGTCAACAATATCTAAACATTTATCACAGATAAGAAAAATAAAGGTTAAACAATGAAACTAAAGCTGACATAAGCAATAAACACATTTCAATTTAATCTGTTTATATACAAAAGTGGAATGTACTGAAGGTTTTCTATGGCTGGCAAGGGAAGGAAAAAGGACTTGATAATGGATGGTGTTTGGTGGAGTGGGTGAAAGAGACAAAGATCCTTTGCCAAGTTGTGAAAAGTCAGCCATTCAATAATTTATACCCAGCAGGGCAAGCCAATGCAGAAGCTAGGTCAGTATCTTTCACTTTCTCACTCATCTTTGTCACACATATTTTTGACTTGATACCTAAAGGTATTCTTTTTTTTCCTTCTTCTTCTTCTTTCTGCACTATTTTCTTCAAGTTTGCAACCAGTTGGAAGTTCATAGTACTCTGGCATTCAAATTGCACTAAAAATAAAGTTGTAGCATAGGAAAACATTCAGAAAACTAAGATCATGGCATATGGTCCCATCACTTCATGGCAAATAGATGGGGGAAACAGTGGAAACAGTGGCTGACTTTGTTTTTGGGGCTCCAAAATCACTGCAGATGATGATTGCAGCCATGAAATTAAAAGACACTTGCTCCTTGGAAGGAAAGTTATGACCAACCTAGACAGCATATTAAAAAGCAGAGACATTATTTGCCAACAAAGGTCCATCTAGTCAAGGCTATGGTTTTTCCAGGAGTCATGTATGGATGTGATAGTTGGACTATAAAGAAAGCTGAGTGCCAAAGAATTGATGCTTTTGAACCGTGGTGTTGACAAAGACTTTTGAGAGCCCCTTGGACTGCAAGGAGATCCAACCAGTCCATCCTAAAGGAGATCAGTTCTGGGTGTTCATTGGAAGGACTGATGCTGAAGCTGAAACTCCAATACTTTGGCCATCTGATGTGAAGAGCTGACTCATTTGAAAGGACCCTGATGCTGGGCAAGATTGAGGGCAGGAGGAGAAGGGGACGGCAGAAGATAAGATGGTTGGATGGCATCACCAACTCGATGGACATGGGTTTGGGTGGACTCCAGGAGTTGGTGATGGACAGGGAGGCCTGGTGTGCTGTGGTTCATGGGGTCACAAAGAGTCAGACATGATTGAGCGACTGAACTGAACTGAAAGGAAAACAACTTGGGGCAAAATAAACATTGAACATGAGAACACTTTTAACTCCACGTAAACAGTTAATGGGCACAGTTGACTGAAGAGTGGTTGTTGTTCAGTCGCTAAGTCATATCAGAATCTTTGCAACCATATGGACTGCAGCATGCCAGGCTTCCCTTCCTTCACTGTCTCCTAGAGTTTGCTCAGAATAATGTCTGTTGAGTCGGAGATGCTATCTAACCATCTCATCCTCTGACACCCTCTTCTTTTGCCTTCAATCTTTCCCAGAGTCTTTGGTAATGAGTTGGCTCCTTACATCAAGTGGCCAAAGTATTGGAGCTCCAGTTTCAGTATCAGTCCTTCCAATGAATATTCAGAGCTGATTTCCTTTTGGATTGACTGATTTGATCTCCTTGCAGCCCAAGGACTCTCAAGAGTATTCTCCAGCATCACAGTTTGAAAACATCAGTTCTTCAGTGCTCAGCCTTCTTTATGGTCCAACTCTCACATCCATACATGACTACTGGAAAAACCATAGCTTTGACTATACAGACCTTTGTTGGCAAAGTAATATCTCTGCTTTGTAAATCGTTATGTAAGTTTGTCATAGCTTTTTTTCCAAGGAACAAGTGTCTTTTAATTTTATGCCTGCAGTCACCATCAGCAGTGATTTTGGGACCCAAGAAAATAAAATCCATCACTACTTCCCAAAGAGCAATAAAATATACTGTTGTTTTTTAATACCCCATTCATGTGATGTGCCCTCACCAAGGAAAATTTTTCATTTGTCCAAGTATGGTACATGACTCAAGTATGTTCCATATTCTCTGACTAGCAACAACCGAGCAAATCAGTATCTCTGTCTGAAAATCTAATGGCAAAATATCATTTCTTATTATGTATTTATTTAATGCTTTTTTGGGGAAAAAGCCTTTATAGCACCACTGATTGCCCACTCCAGGAAAAAAAAAATTCATCTGAAAAATGACCTACGTTTTCAAGAGTTATTACAGAAAACACATTAACTGACTAGGCATTATGTGAGCTAAGTTTCTTTCATTCAATGTTACTCACATTAGTAACTCTAAATAGTATGTCTTTTTGACAAGGCCTAGGATTGTAACTCAACCCTCTAAAGGGTCTCCCCAGTTTCAGTCAATAGCTACTTCTTTCAGTAAAGGATGCTGTTCTTTATTGGAGAAGAACTAAATCATATCTGGGGTTTTCATAACTTTTCTTTCTTGTTAGAACTTTTAAAAATATTTAATCACACGCAATGTAGCAAAGATCACAGATATCAAGTCTTTAAACCTACTGGGCTCTATTTACAAATAAACCACATCAACTCATTTGTCTGAAGGCACTACCTCTGGTCACACTCTCCATCCTTACTGAAAGAGTTTTAAGATTGTTAAATAAAAATATATGATGCCCGGCTCAATTTGCATTTCAGATAAACAAATAATGGGACACACAATAATTGGGTGTAATACTTGGGACAGACTTTTACTAAAAAGTTATTTGTGGCTTTGTTTGTTTGTTTGTTTTTTTCTTTTTTGCCACACCTCAAGGTACATGGAATCTTAGTTCCCCCACCATGGATTAAACCCACAGCCCCTGCACTGGAAGCACAGTCTTAACTACTGGTCTACCAGGGAAGTCACAAAAGGTATTTATTATTTTCCTGAAAGTCACATTTAAGTAAGTACAATATATTTTATCTATCAGCCTTATTACTAGACAAGACATCTGCTCAAAGGGACTTCCTTTGTCATCAAGGAATGAAGGATCTGCCTTCCAATGCAGGGGACATGGGTTTGATCCTGGCCAGGGAGCTAAGATCCCAGCTGCTGCAGGGCAACTGAGCCTGAGTGTTGCACCTAGAGAGAAGACCCTGTGCACCACAACAGAGACCTAGTAGAGCTAAAAAAAAAAAAGACACCTACCAAAGAATTACATTCTAGCTCTCACACAACCTCAATTATTGCTCACATCCCTCCCAAGAAGCATTTAATCCCTAAGCACCAGGGGTTCTTTAAGTATGTGATTTGCTTAACACACATGTACAGGAACATGTAGATCACTGACTATCCTGGGACTACAGGATAAATAAATCCCATCCCCCAGCCTAGCAGAGCATACCCTCCAGAGAAGAAGGCAGACATGGAAACAAATACTGATAAAACATTGCACTGAGAATAGCAGCATCAACAGATTCTGTGGGAAGCACGGAAGGAAAGAAGTACATAACAAATTATTTCTGAAACCATAACTAAGATTTTCCGAGTTTACAAAAGTCTGTAATAGAGAAACAGATGTGTAGGACATTTCTTTGGATGATATGCATGTTTAATTGTTAAAGCACCTCTTTGAATCTTTAAATGCTGGGATACTGCTGGAAAACCCAGGCCCTTGACTGAAGAAAATGACATTCGCCTGTGTTAAAGACAGATGGTTAGGGCCTCTTTAATCCATGCAATCTATCTAAATATATCTTTATTTTCAGTGTCTATGCACACTGCTGGTTTATGGTCCTTGGTTGGAATGTTAGCCAAGTCATTTTGTGCAAAAAAGGAACTGTGTAGGCTAAAGCTTGGATGAGCTCACTAGAAATTACTTTCTATTTTGGGTCTCTAAGCGACTGTGGTTTGGGGATCATAAAATAAGATGGCTTTGTCTTTGGTCACAGCCTGTGTAAGTTTTACATACAGAAAAAATAGAGGAGGTTGTAGACAATAGCCGGAGAGAAATAGAAAAAGAGCTATGGAAGAAGGGCCTTGGAATTGCTTTTGCTTCTCTCACTGGCCAGCTGGTAGTAAAACCATAAATTGATCAATCCCTACTTCCACAGGAAAATAACCTGATTATCATTTATCTAGAGAGTTTGAATTAGACTTCCGGTTGCGGTACTGGACAAAGAAAGATAAGCTAAGATAATCTATCAACTACTGATCAAAAGATTTCAGCACAACAAATGCTAAAATTATCACAATGTACAGGTTTAAATCCAGTTGTTTCATTTTTTTCCTTTGCAATAACATGGATCATGTTGTATAATTAATAATTGATATTCATAAAGTTTCTACTATGAGTTGGGGGTCTAGATTGCATCATTTTCATCAAGTACAGTTAATGGAGTCAAAATAAGCTTCATCATGATTCATTCTACAGAACAAAAGAGTTGCTATACTAAATCAGTAAGTCTCTCTCCTGCACTTGAGCACACTCTCCCTCTCTCCCTCCTCCCCTTGCCAATCTCCTTCAATCTTCCTTTGGCACCAACTCCCACCTGCAATGTAGGACATTATTCCTTTAGGGACCCCCAAGTGCTTGCAGACAGTCTGCTCCCAAGCTGCCAAGGAAAAGTCAGTAACTGTGCAACAGATACCAGTATGCCTTGAATGCATGGCAATTCAATGAATGGCATACTAATTTCACATCCAGATATGTCAAGGTCCCCAAAGTCTGTCTCTTTCTCCCTACTGAGACTCAGAAATCAAACTCCAATCTTGATGAGGCTTTCTCCATCAGATCGACACTTGGGACCAGAGGGATGGTTAAGACTGAGTCCGTCACCTGAATTCTAAATTTAAAAAAAATGTTGTGTGTTTTGAAGGAACACTTCTTTGAGTAACATTAAAACTGATATATAGGGAGGTGGGGGGGGATCGGGATGGGGGATACTTGTAAATCCATGGCTGATTCATGTCAATGTATGACAAAACCCACTAAATATTGTAAAGTAATTAGCCTCCAACTAATAAAAATAAATGAAAAAAAAAACTTATATATATATGTGGCCATGGACTCTCATATTCTTTCTGGTACCTTTCTTCTCTATGGATCATATCTATTTTTTTCTTTTCCATACATAAGAATGAGAGAAGCTGCTCAAATATACCGATTATTAATAAAATAACCTCGGAGAGACAAGAGTAAATTTAATTTTTAAATCTTTACTAGTAGTCAAGAAAATATTAATGTATCAGGTTCAATTAATAAATTTGTTCATTCAAATATTTATTTAATGCCCGTGAAACTGCCAGGCAAATTTTAGCATCACAACTGAACAAAACAGAGAAAGCTTATTTACTTAATATCAGCAAACTTAAAAGTCACAAGCCATTGAACTGCAAGTCAGGATTCTAAAACATTGGTTTGCTCTAAAAATCAAATACTTTGATGAGTACAATTTATTAATGTATCTGAGTATCTAAAGTATGCTTGAAATTGACCAGATTAGATAGAAGATATTATCCTATCAAAAAATAAATAAATAAAATAGACCAGAAAAAAAGAAAACTATATGGCTTCTTCAGGAGAAAAGAAGTTGATTAGTTTTACTATATAATGTTGTTTTATGTAGTATCTCTACTAATATTCCTCCCTATACCCTGCTCATAACTGACTAATTACTACAATGATATCTGCAGATTCAACAAATTGCTAATGGAAAATATTCAAGAAAAAAACCCCAGAAAGTCCCCAAAAGCAAAGATTAAATCTGCCATGCACCAGCAACTATTTGTATAGTATGCACACAGTATTTACAAGTCTTGTACACTATTGGTGAGAATGTAAGTTAGTAAAGCCACTACAGAAAACAGTATGAAGGTTCCTCAAAAAACTAAAGATAGAAACACCTTACCACCCAGCAATTCTACTCTGGGGCATGTATCCAGAAAAAATGAAAACACTAATTCGAAAAGACACATGCATCCCAATGTTCATAGCAGCATTACTTACAATAACTAAGATATGGAGACTCAACAAAGATTGGGTGATACACACACACACACACACACACACACACACACACACGGAGGAATTTTATTTGTTTTTAATGTTTTTAATGCCATTTAAAAAAAGGAATGAAATTCTGCCATTTGCAACAATGTGGATGTACCTCAAGGGTATTATGCAAAGTGAAATGATTCAAAGACAAACACTGTTATTACCTATATGTGGAATCTAAAAAAGTAAAACAAATGAATCACTTTAACAAAACAGAGATAGACTCACAGATATAGGAATTAACTAGTTACCAGAAGCAAAAGAGAATGGAGGAGGAGTGAGACAGGGGTAGGAGATTAAGACACAAACTGCCATGGATAAAAGAGATAAGCAACAAAGATACATTATACAGCACAGAGAAATATAGCCATTATTTTGTAATACCTTTAAGTGGAGAATAATTAATAAAAATATTCATTCATTATGCTGCACACCTGAAACTAATACTGTAAATCTTCTATACCACAATAAAAATTTTAAAGACAATTACAGAAAGCTTTAAAGAGCAAAGCTTGAATTTGCCGTGCACCAACAACTATTTTCACAGCATTTACAACCAGTTACATAACATTTAGGTTGTGTTGGGTATTATAAGTAATCTAGACAGGATTTAAAGTAGACAGGAGGGTGTGAGTAGATTAAAATATTATGCTATTTTATATAATGTAGGGGTCTCCAACCTCCCTGTTAGGAACTGGGCCACACAGCAGGTGAGCAAAGGAGGTTTTACCTGTATTTAGCGCTGTTCCCCAATGAGCTTGGGTCATGCTCCCATCTCCCCTTCCTTGGTCCATGAAAAAAGATTGTCTTCTACCAAACAGGTCCCTGGTGCCAAAAAGGCTTGGGACCACTGATATAAGGGACCTGAGCACCTGTGATTTTGGTATATGGTTGGGGGGGGTGGTTGTCCTGGACTCAATCAATGGTGGAAACTGTCCCAGAGGTAGCTTCTGACTCAGGAATTCTCCATAGCATCTTCAACATATTAGCCTTATTATTACTTGCCTCAGCTCGCTAATGACCGCTCTTATACTCTTCATCTTTCACTTGTCATTTCCCTCTTCCCACACTTATGACTTAGGCTTGCAACTGGTCCTTATTGGCTGGACTTAATCTTTAGAGTTAATCACCATATTATGTGTTACTGAACCTTGTTGTTGACTCACTATCATGAGCACAGAATCAATGAACATCAAAGGATCCAGCTCCCCTCCTTCTGCCCTAGAAGATAAAAAATCCTGAGAGGTAATAGTGCAAATATAGTGCAAAAATGGTCCTCTCGAAGGAGATGGCCATCTCAGTGGAATCCCATATCAATGTAGCCAGTGTGAACACAGCACTACAGCCAAGATCCAAAACCCCCAGAAGATTCATTTTCTTTTCATCTGTTATTTCATTTTGTCATTCACTCATTCAGTAAATGCACAGACTACTAGTTATATACCAATGCCAGTGCTATATGATGGAGAGAGGGAACTGGAGTGGATAAAGCATTTCCTCAGGGAACATTCAAGCTAGTAAACACACTTGTAAGTAAATAATTAATATCAGACGTGAAAAGTATTACTGTAGGGGAAATACAGGGGACTCCGGAAGCACAGAAAAAACAAACAAACAAACAAACAACAACAATACTTCAACTAGACTAGAAAAGTCATAGAACGCTTCTCAGAGAAAAGATGGCCCTAGTGGAAATGACATGGGCTATGGGCTAAGAGAGTGGGAAGAAGAGGCACACAGGCCTGGGGTAAGGAGGTGCAGGGAGCTCATGGGGACCAAGACACCTGGTCCCTTCTTTCTGACTGAAGCATAGAGAGCAAGGGAGGAAGTGGTAAGAGATAAGGCTGGAGAATGTGACAGTCACAGATCATGGGACTTGTGGACTATGTGTGCCTCAGTAAGCTCCTAGGCAGGACAGTGACACTATCTAATCGTTTCTGTTTTGTTTTCAACTCTCATAGAGAAAGGATTCAATGAAAGAGGAAGTGAATCTACACTGAGGACAGGGAGACAGATGAGATTAATTCACTCACTGCTCAAAAGGATTAGTTTGGTTGCAATGTGATGCTGAAGACCATTTTTCCTGCTGTCTCACATTAGAGTGGAATGAGTCCACTGAAATGATTCTGTGGATGAAAACCCTCAAAAGCCCTTGAGGAATCTCTGGCCCAAGGAAAAGTTATTCACATCTTAGGCTCTAGAAACCTTCCTGTAAGTAGTGGAGCACAGTCTTCAGTCTTCGGGCATTATCTTCTGTCTTGAAATCTGTCCTTCTCACATTGACCTCTAGACTCCTTTTCCCTGCAGCAATTCCTGTCTATTCTGAATTCAATCTCCCATTAGGTAAAATACCTGCTGTAATGTCTGAAGAAGTTCAGAACAAGCCTCCCTAAAACGTACCACTGTGGCATATACACAATTTTCAGCTAATGGCAATCAGACTTTGTGGGCTCAAAAGAAACTTGTGCCCCTCCCTTAAATACCAAAAAGAATTTCCATTGGGGGCAGATTTTATCTGAGTGACCCATGTGTGTGTGGTGGTGGTGGTTGTTCAGTCGCCAAGTCGCATCTGACTCTTTGCGACCCCAAGGACAGCAGCACTCCAGGCTTCTCCGTCCTTCACCATCTCCCGGAGTTTGATCAAACTCATGTCCATCAAGTTGGTGATGCCATCCAATGGGGAATCATTTAATTACCCAAGATCCTCTCTTCTTATTGTCCTGTCCTCAGATGCCCCAGGCCCCTATCTCATTCCTTGGTTTAGGATGGCAATTACACCTCATTTTATCTTTCTGTCTTTGAACTGCTCATGTATATGGGGATCCTGTACATATGAGTTTTAATTTGATTTCCTCCTATTAATCTGTCTCATGTCTATTTAGTTATTAGACCAGGTGAAAGAACCTTTCAAGGGTAGAGGAAAATGACTTCAACCCAGTGCCTGATGATGATGATAACCCATGCCACATCCCAGGTTGAGCCTTGACCTGGTCCCCAACACAAGTTAATGAGTCTGAGAAACACAAGCCCCATGAATACAAAACCTCTGAGTTGGTTTGAGGTATGAAATCACCAACAGGGAATACGAAAGCAAAGGATGAAGTGTTAACATAAAAAAAATAGCACCTGTTTGGAAGACAAAGAGGGGCGATCACCTTAAGATTCACTGTTAATTACTTACAACAGGAGAGAGTAAGCTGGGGTGCCAGTTGTCCCTCAGCTAAAGAAACACAGATGTTTCAATGAAAGGTCTCTTAGGAACAAGAACAACAACAACAATAAAATCAGGCCTGCCATTTTGATTGGCTCAAGGAAAAAAATGTGGAAGGAATACTGGGATTCCATAATGTCGCTTATTTCTACCATTGATTCCAAAACAATAAACTTAAATGAGGTAAAAATTGGCACAGACATTTAAAAGTATTTCCGAAAGGTATATCTCATTTTATTTAACTCATGACCACATAGTCTATCCTTGTTCAGAGTTGCCTTATTTAACGATTAAGAGGAATTGATGTTTAACAAAACACAATATTGTGGGCACTGACTTTGTATCTTTCATGAATATGCTATTGAAGTATGTTTTGCAGAAAATGCTCCTGAATTCAACAGCACAGTCCAGGTGTGCTCTCTCTGCAAGAGAAAAGGCTTCTATTTAATGCCTATTCTTTTGAGAAACCTGCTTTCTAGGGGTGGGAAGAACCTGTGACTGCAAATCAAAGCCCCCTCTTGGACAGCTGCCTGATTCAATTCCCAATGACACAGTTCAAGTCGGAAGCTGCAGATGATGCAAATGAACATCTGTAGTGCATCCTGACAAACCTCTTATATAATTCTCAGGGAGTTTCAGTTTTCAAGTCCTGTTCCCTTCATGTTATTGTCTAAGAACTATCATTTTAGGACTACCAGCTTCAGTACAACATACACTCAAATCAACTTCTGCTGCTGCTGCTGCTGTTAAGTCGTTTCAGTCGTGTCCTGACTCTGTGCGACCCCATGGACAGCAGCCCACCAGGCTCCTCTGTCCCTGGGATTCTCCAGGCGAGAATACTGGAGTGGGTTGCCATTTCCTTCTCCAATGCATGCATGCATGCTAAGTCGCTTCAGTCGTGTTCGACTCTGTGCGACCCCATGGACAGCAGCCCACCAGGCTCCTCTATCCACAGGATTCTCCAGGCAAGAATACTGGAGTGGGTTGCCATTTCCTTCTCCCAAATCAACTTCTACACTATTCTAATACCGACATTCAATTACCCAAACGTGAGGATCACACAGGCTCCAACATTCTCTTCTTATCATATGTATTTCAGGTCAGTGACACTTTTTGTGCTTACCCCTGGGTCATTTTCATATAACAAAAAAATCGCTGCTTGGCAAAGATGGAAAAAAAAAGTTAAGATGAAGGGTCATTGAGGGGTTGCATGTCTTATATGAACAAAGCCAAAGCCGAATATTGGAGGGCAGAAAACTACAGGTTAGAAAAAGTACCACAAACGCTCCAAAAAGCTAACATTTATTAAAATAAAGCTATCTGGTAGGAAATGTGCAGTGTTGCTTCACACTGTGTAAAGATGATTAATTACAGACCCTGCTCTGCACTCCATTGTCAAGTGATGCTCATCAAGCATTTACTGAAGCTGACTTCAAACCCTATCCTAGGTTCCAGGGAGGCAAAAGTGAATGATACACACACAGTTCCTGTTGTCATGGCCCTCAAAGTTTAGCAAGGTATTAAAAAAATAGGAACTCACTAATCCTGTGAGAGGAGCTAAGGAAAATGACAATGTTGGGCATAACTTGCCCAGAAACACCTCTGGGCATCTTCTGACGTTACCACTCACCATCCACAGTCATTATCTCAAGAAATTGCACTTAACCATTCACCAAAGAAATCTGAGTCTTCCTATGCTCCTGGTACACAATGAGTAACCCAGTACAGTTAAGAGCAAACAGTAACACATCTGATCAAGACAAGTGTAATAATGAAACAAATCATGGCATTTGCTAAATATTGTTTCTATTTACAGCAATTAGAAGATGTTAATATTTTAATCACATGTGTTTCTGTTTCCAATTACACTGGGGCAACTTAGAAAACCTTTAGCACTAGGCATATAATCAGTGGTCAATAAAATGAAGGCAATTCCCAGGTGATACAATGGTAAAGAATCCACCTGCAATGCAGGAGCTGCAGGAGACATGGGTTCCATCCCTGAGTTGGGAAGATCCCCTGGAGAAGGAAATGGCAGCCCACTCCAGTATTTTTGCCTGGAAAATTCCAGGGACAGAGGAGCCTGGCAGGCTATGGTCAATGGGGTTGCAAAGAGTTGGACACAAATTAACAACTAAACAAGAACAACAACAGTATTACCAAACTTTGAACCATTTTGCCACCATAGCCATCACCATAAAGTAAGGGACACATATCATAGGCTATATAAGCTTAAGTGTCTTCTTACTTCATGTTTAGTCCCCATATATCAATCTATGGGCTTCCCTTGTGGCTCAGCTGGTAAAAAATCTGCCTGCAATGCAGGAGACCTGGGTTTGATCCCTGGGTTGGGAAGATCCCCTGGAGAAGGAAAAGGCTACCCACTCCAGTATTCTGGCCTGAAGAATTTCATGGACTATAGTCTGTGGGGTCACAAAGAGTCAGACATGACTGAGCAACTTTCACTTTCACATTAATATATGAACATATTATATTCTACATAGATATTATAGACTTGCTTCATTGCACCCACATCTCATTCAAAGCATGTGGATGAACTGAGTTTATTAAGTGTATTAGGTCCCTATCAATAACTCATAGGACAATTTGAGATTACAATGAATTATATTCTCATACAAGAACTTTGAGAGAAGTCAAATGGCTTCCAATGTATTTGATCTCTATTTCTAAATAACTATGGTTAGATCAGTTAGTCAATTGCAAAAGGGTCAGTCATGGATTCAACACAAGACATCCAGCCTACTTCCAAGGCTGTGAAGAGATATTTGAAGGAAATAATGTTGTTACCATGAGTTAAATATTGCTTAGGACTCAGAACTTAAAGACTGCATTAAAAATACCTCGCCAAAAATAATAGCTTTTTTATTTTTTCCCCTTAAAGGAACAAGAGCAGGACCAAACCAAGGGAAGTGAATGCAGTACCAGACACAAAAACAAGGGAGCAAACACCAAAAGAAGCTCTCCAGATCATACTTCTTAAGGATCATTAGCCAGTCCTTAATTAAGAGAAGAAATTACAAATGACAAGGAGAACTTCTCCACCCTGTGGAGACTTTGTGGCGTACAAACATCTACTTTAAAATGAATGGAATTCTCATGATGGTTTACACTGAAGTTGAACTCCTTCACACTATAGTTTTTTGATCACCTTTGTGATGACCCAAGTTTCAAAGGGTCCTGGAAACATGTTATATACAAATGACTGAACTGATATAGCGAGACCCAGCCTTAGGCCTGAAGACAGAAATTAAGAACCACAGAGAACAAACCTAAGTAGCCATGACCCCTTCAGAATTTGTTCTTTCATCAGGGACATAACTGACTATTCGATATTCAGTAGGTGCTGACCAGTGCTTAGTGTAGAGACATGCACAGACTCTTCTGAGCCTTTTTATCATCGCTCACTCTTCCAAGCTCTCACATAATATAATGCAAGAGACAGCTTGTAATGGAAGCTGAGGTTGGATTCAATGCCTCTTTCTTACTGCATGAGTTGCCAAGAGACATTTAAGCACAATAAAATAAGGTCACAGTTTTTCTTCATTTCAGCAGCTAATAATAAGAGCTAAGTTTTTATTTAAAAGTAGATTTGATGCAGCAATGTATTGATTAATTAATGATACATTACCTTGAAAAAAGGGAAATGGTTGGATCCTAGATAATGAATGAGGAGACAGAAATAGATTCAGTACCTCGCTGAAGACCATTCTCTATGTCACTAACAGTCACAGCTTTTATATTGTTCAAGATGCATTTCTGATCTTTAATAGTAACACAGGTGCTAGAGGAGAGGCATTAAGCCTATTTCAAGATACTGAAAGAATTACATAGAAACATTTATTTTTTCTAGATTCTGACATCTCCCTTTAGCACACTCAAACTCATGTTTTTACCCAAAATGTATTGGTCAGCATTTAGTGCCATGACATTACCTAATGTGTATGAAAATGGTGGGATCATGCCAAGGGCAAGGAGTGCATTTTCACAGTAATCACTCAATAGGTGCACTTAGAACTCTTATTTTAGAGAAGCAGGAAAAGACTTTTGGCTGAGCTTTTACTGAATAGTAAAGTTAGCCCTCAGTATCTGTGGTTCCACAGCTATGGATTCAACCAACCATGGACTGAAAATATTCAGGAAAAAAAAGTTTCATAAAGTTCAAAAAAGCAAAACTTGAATTTGCCATGCATCAGCAAATATTTACATAGCATTTGCATTGTATGAGGTATTATAAGTAATCTAGAGATGATTTAAAGTATACAGGAGGATGTACATAGGTTATATGCAAATACTATACCATTTTATATAAGGGACTTGAGCATCTGCAGATTTTGGTACCCAGTGGAGTCTTGGAACCAATCCCCCAGGGCTACTAAGGGATGACTAACTTAATCTAAAGGATTTAGCTCAGCAGCTAGATTAAGCTACAAATTAGGCCCATACACTGAGTACAGTCCTTCTAAAGTTCACTTAATGTCACAATATTTTTGTATTGAAGCATAGCTGATTTACATTGTCTTGATTTCAGGTGACAGCAAAGTGAAGTGTATCTATTTACCTATTCTTTTCCATTATATTGAATATAGGCCCTGTGCTATATAGTAAGTGCTTGTATCTGTTAATCCCATACTCCTAATTTATCCCTCTGCCCTTCTTTCCCCTTAGGTAACCATAAATTTGTTTTCTATGTTGGCAAGTTTGGTTCTGCTTTGTAAATAAGTGCATTTGTATCTTTTCTTTTTTTTTTTAGGTTTCACATATAAGCAATGTCACAATCTATTCATCTTTCTCTGTCTGTCTTACTTTACTTGGTATGATCATTTCTAGGTCCATCCACATTGTTGTAAATGGCAATATGCCATTCTTTTTTATGGCTGAGTTAACTTTACTATTAACACAAATATCTCACCAAGTCACCTGGGAAGCTTCTAAGGAGTACATTCCCTCATGCCATCCTTAACTTATTGAATCTGTATCTCCAGGAGGAAGGGCCTAGGAAACTGCACATTTAACAAAGCACTCCAGTAGGCAATGCCCTTACATTCAGATGAATTCCTAGTTTTCAATAAACAGATCCTTAAATGTTTGTGGTTGGCTACAGGGATCCTGCACAGGAGATGTAAACTATGCTTACTACTGACCAGACCACTCAGAGGGTTAAGTCTGAGGTGGCATATTCATTTTGACTAGAGGAGGAGACTGGGGAAAATCTTCATGGGAAAAGCAAGAAACTCTTTGTGTATGTTCAAACAGTATGAGGAAGATGTCATAAGCAAATACTCTAGTGCCAGACTATCTGGGTTCAAATTCTGGCTTTGAACCTTATCAGCTTGACCTAAAGGGCAAGACGTTTAACCTCTCTCAGCTAGAGTGTTTCCATTTATAACATGGAGACAATGATAGCATCTATTTCCTAGAGTTGTTACATGCCTTAAAGTTGTTTACACATCCTCAGTACTTACAAAAATAATAGGTTTTGTTTGCACAGCAGTCACACTTTCAAAAAGGTTTTACATATATCCTATGGGATAGGTTGAGTCTGTCAACCCCACCAACACCTATTGAGATGACAGAAACTTACACATAGAGAAAATAATTTTCCCCATGCTACTCCATGGGGATTCATGGAAGATGGTAGTAAACCCAAGGCTCGTACCTTCTAGTCTTTTCCTCTTTCTAATATACAGATGGTTCCCCTTCACTCCCAATTCAATATCCCCTTGGACTGTGAGTTATTACTATGTACACTACAGTCTGCCTACAAGAATAACAAATTAGGTTTCTTAATGCATGTCTTTTCACTACCATGTATGGAAGAAAGCATTTAAAACAAACTCCTGAAACTTAAGAGGGCAAATTTTAATTGTGTGCAGAATTCAGCTATTCACAAATACATGTTGCTAATGTTAGATCCAAGAAATATTTTCAAGCTTCGTTATAGAAAAATCACTCTATTAATCTACTTCTGTGTGACATCAACAGCCTGTATGACAATAGGTGACAGACAGCTGGCCAAGGTGATAAGCAAAAGGTCTTTTGACTTAAGGCATGTCAAGAAGCTTTGGGACATTGTGGAAAACAGATTTCAAACTTCCCTCTCCCTACAGTGCTGACTTTTACTAAGAGATGTTTGAGAAAGAAATCTGAGTCAATATCTGTCTTTGAATTGCAACATGACAGTAAGCCGACACTACTGTTTTCAGGATGACTCCTGCTACTACGAACAATGCCACTGTTGTAAATAGGTGCCTGTTTTACACCATGCAGAACCTGGCTAGCCAAAGAACAGCTGAACAGATCAAATTTGTTCCACTGGAATAGAGTCTTACAGCAGCAGAAGTTAGCCCATTAGAGACATCTCTGAGACTCAGTCTTGTCAACTCAGTGTTCCAGAGGGTGCTGAGATCACTGGTTGTGCTGCCATACAGACTTCTGCTCAATTAACTGGGGACCAAGGGCTGGCAGCATGCTTCCCTCTGAGGGGCAAGAGGCCAGCAGGAGCCTGGGTTGTGTGCTGGGAAGGCTGAGCAATAAAAGGCTCAACAATGCTATTGATTCAATTTTTTTTTAGATACTTTAAAGGCAACTCAACCTAGTTACTTAATATTTATTAATTAAAATGTTATAATTAGCAAACAAACACAGACCAATACATTTCCCTTCAACTGCACATGGCATCTATCTAGCCACGAAGAATTAGAATCCCAGTTAACAAAATAACAACTTTTTAAACTGTGAAATGTTTTCCAGTGGAAGTTTCTATACAGGCTAACATTACTACCCTCTTCAATCTTACATTCTACCAAAATCATTACAATATATTTTGTTATTGGAGAAGGCAATGGCAGCCCACTCCAGTACTCTTGCCTGGAAAATCCCATGGACGGAGGAGCCTGGTGGGGTCCATGGAGTTGCTAAGAGATGGACACGGCTGAGCGACTTCACTTTCACTTTTCACTTTCACACACTGGAGAAGGAAATGGCAACCCACTCCAGTGTTCTTGCCTAGAGAATCCCAGGGACAGGGGAGCCTGGTGGGCTGCTGTCTATGGGGTCACACAGAGTTGGACACGACTGAAGCGACTTAGCAGCAGCAGCAGCATTTTGTTATTGTGGCTCAGAGTTTATAATTACCCAAAACAAAATATTATTTCATCTTATATTTGAAATATCAATGCAAAAAATCCTTCTTTTACAGGTTGTGTGCGCACACACACACACACACACACATACTTAGAAATGCAGTATTTAAAAAATGCATCAACATATATGAAGGTGCTTCCCAGGTGGCTCAGTGGTAAAGAACTCACCTGTCAATGAAGGAGACTCAGGTTTGACCTCTGGGTCTGGAAGATCCCCTGGAGGAAGGCATGGAAACCACTTCAGTATTCTTGCCTAGAGAATCCCATGGACAGAGGAGCCTGGTGGGCTACAGTCCACAGGGTCATAAAGAGTCAGACACTACTAAGTGATGAAGCACACACACACAACATATACAACAGTGAAACAAGACTAAGGACTGAAAACTGATCAGTGTTAAGCAGACATGAAGAGGTGAGAAATATGAAAAAGTCTCATTTGCTAAAAATGAATATGCCTAAAAGATTCATGTCAAAAAATCTAAACCTATCCCCACAGACCACTTTTCTACAGAGCTCCACTGACTTTCTTCAAAGGGATAAGTGGATCAAACAGAATATGACTAAAAGGAAATGGAATTCATTATTTTGTTCAAAGGAAATAGAGAGTAAACAATACTAAAGGCAAGTGTAAGGGTGATCAGTCTGAAGAGAAAGCACCATCTAATTATGCCAGTCCAGGTCTGATGGAGGACACGGGGGAAAAAGCAGCCAAGTGTGGGCCATTCCAGCTCTCAGTCAACTCCAGATCCGACAGTGCAGAGAAATGAGGCAGGTATTCGCCAGATTTCCTGTCAGCAACGGGACTGACAGCACCTTTCACATCCTAACTGCAAATAAATTCACACATTGGACAGTGAAGCAGAGTGAATCGAATAATCTAGTGCAACAATAGAATTTACAGAAAAAGCAACTGTGCCCCTTCTGGCAGCCACATTTCCTTACATGAACTTTTCAAGGACAGCAAGCCAGTCAGCAAAGTATGAGATCTCTGACTGGACACTCCAGTTTACATCTTAGTTTCTTGTGCCTTGGATCTTCTTTTTGCAAAATACAGTATTAATTCGAGCTAACTCAGTATATCAGTATGACTGCTCCCTTAACTAGTATGCAAGCCGAGTGTGTTGTAGTGTGAGTCCTCAAGAATAAGGCACACTCAATGAGCTTAGAACAGAGTCCCACTGCCATTCACTTCTAAAATAAGATGGAGCAGAATAAGATGTATGCAAAGCATGCACACTTGCTGAAATGGCAGTAGATATTTGGGAACTGCAGTCACAAATGAGCATGGAAATACACTACCAATCTGACAGAGCCAAAACCAGATGAAACTCGATTACTTGAGTGGCCAGAAACCACCACTGCACTCTGTGAGGGCTTTGAATCACAACTCAAGTCATCAACATTTGTTTGGAACCCATTCTGTATCTTGAATAGTGAAAATTCAATGAATGGTTATTACTATTTCATTATTAACTTCACTATGACATTCTATCCTTATAATCACCTTTGTAAAAAGGTAGGGGTGATCATCATACTCTTGTTTAGCTAGTTAAACTGTGGTGACAAGAATTTAAGTGACATATCCAAGTATTTCAGCTAGTAACCAGAAAACTCCAGGGCTATCTGATACCAATGATCTTTCAAATATACCCTGCTACTTCCCCAGCCATCTCAATATATATCTGGTATAAAACATCAAGGACAGCTGTATAGTAGGCAAATGTCCAGATCCTAATGCTCAGAACCTATATTGTCTGTTTATGACATAAATGGAGATTAAAGTTATAGACAAAATTAAGGTTGCTGATCAATTGACATTGAGACGGGGAGACTGTTCTGGATTATCTTGACAATTATTGTAGCCAAAGGCAGTCAGAAGTGAGTGAGTGAAGTCGCTCAGTCGTGTCCGACTCATTGAGATTGCATGGACTATAGCCTACCAGGATCCTCAGTCCATGGGATTTTCCAGGCAAGAGTACTAGAGTGGGTTGCCATTTCCTTCTCCAGGGGATCTTCCCGACCCAGGGATCGAACCCGGGTCTCCCACATTGTAGGCAGATGCTTTACCAAAGGTAAGACAGGAGAACCCTCTGGTACCATTTCTCTAAATGGTAGCAAGAGACTCAACCAGCCATTGCTAGTTTTGAAGATGGAAGGGGCTATCGAGCCAAAGAATGAGGACAGCTTCTAAGGCAAGGAAAAGCCATGAGACAGATCCCATAGGAAATCAAGAAAGAATGAAGTCTTCATGACAGTCTTGATTTTAGCCCCCTGGGATTCATTAGGGAATTCTGCCCACCAGAATTATAGAGCAAATGTACATGGTTATTAATCAATGTAAACAGGAAATAAATCCTGGGAAGCTTAAGCATTCATAAATGTGAAAATACAGTCAACTTCACTCATGTTTCAATTTTCATTTCTCTGAACAAGATTATCTTTGGTCAAACCTCAAGAAAAAAAAAAAGGGATTCCCTGGTGACTCAAATGGTAAAGAATCTGCCTGAAATACAGGAGACCTGGTTTTGATCCCTGGGTTGGGAAGATCCCCTGGAGAAGGAAATGGCAACCTACTCCAGTATTCTTGCCTGGAGAACTCCATGGACAGAGGAACCTGGCAGACTACAGCCCATGGAGTCGCAAAGAGTCTGACACAACTGAGCAACTAAAACTTTCTTTCATGTTTCTTTGTCAAGGAAGAAAAAAAAAATTAATGTTTGGTAAGCCTAGACCTGGCAAATTCTAACGCAAACTTAGTGTCTTGAACAACACAAATTTATTATCTTACAGTTGGAGGTGGGAAGTTTGAAATGAGTCTTAAGAGGGCTAAAATCAAGCTGTCAGTGGGATAAATTCCTTCTGGGGAAAGAGAATTCCTTTCCTTGCCTTTTCCAATTTCCAGAGGCCACCCACATCCTTGGGTTCTCAGTCCCTTACTTGCATCTCATCTTCACATTTTACTCTGAGCCCAATCTTATCCTTCCTCTTGTTACTTATTTGTATGCTTTCTATATATCCTTGATACATATTTGTATGAGTTTTTTAATATATTTCTGATATGAATACCTTTTAGGACATATATTGATATCATTTTACCCCAGTCTTTTACATGCCTTTTCAATTTCTAAGTGGTACCTTTGATTAACGTAAGTTTTGCTAGGTTCAGCTAATCATGTTATTCCTCCCTTATTATTCCTTTTTTTGTATTGTAAACAATATTTTCTTGTCCAAAATAGCAAGGTTAGTTAGTTATCCTCCCCTAAAGCTTTCTTCTAGGGCTTTTATTGATATACCGCTCACCTTTGTAAATGTTTGCAACTAATTTCAATGTTTCTGTATGGTATGGGGTCTGAGTGACTTTTTCTTCTTTATATTCATTGTTCTTGCATCATTCTTTGAAATTATTTTCCTCTCACTTATGAATTGTATAGGTACCTTTGTTAGAAAGGATTTGACCATACATGAGGGTCTGTTTCTGGACTCTCCATTTCACTGATCTATTAATATTTGTCATTTATTCCTTATGTCAATACATTACTACTGCTACTGTTGCTGCTGTAACTACCATAAATGTGTACTAAGTCTTAAAATCAGGTAGTATAATTCCTCCAATTTGTAATTTCCCAGGACTGTTTTATCTAGTCTAGATTTTCTACATTCACATATAAGCTTTAGTGTAAACTTGACAATTTCTACGTAAAGTACTGGGGTCTGGACTATAATTGTAATGAATGTATAGTTCAATTTGGTGAGACTGACAAGTTAAAAGTAACTAGTCTCTATTTACTATCTTGTTATAAACCATAATGGAAAAGAATCTGGAAACGAATACACACATGTATAAATGAATCACTATGCTGTACACCTGAAACTAACAACATTTTAAATCAACTGTACTTCAATAAAATATTTTAAGAAGTGGAAAAGAAAGCCTCATTTATCTCATTAATAACTATCTCCAATGAAACTTTCTTTTACTAAAATAATTAGTCTCTAGTCTATGAACATAGCATATGTATTTATAAGTTATTTTTTCTGTTCAAAGTTTTGTAGGTCTAAGGTAGAGGCCTTACACATAATTTCTGTCAGATTTATTCCTAAGATTTTGGGGATTTCATGCTATTCTATATTATATTTTAAAGATATCATTTCCAGTTATCAATTGTGAACAAAAGGAAATAAAATTACTTTTTGTTCAAGTTTGTCCTGAAGTCTTGCACAGTTCAAGTGTTAGATCTACTATTTTGACCTTTCAATAAATATAATCATATTGTCTGTGAATACCAACAGATTTAATTTTTTTACCCAACATTTACATCTTTCATTTTATTATTTCCCTAGTATTTGAGCCAACACCTCCAGTACAATGCTGAATAGAAGTTGTAAGGGTATTCCTTAAGAATGCTATTTAATAATTTTATAGATATCCCCTATCAAGTTGCAAAAAATTCCCTCTAGTTTATATATTTCTTATTTTTCAAGAAAGGATTTTAGATGTCAGTTTTTTTTTTTTCACATCTGTTGCTCTGACCATGTTATTTTTCTGATTTACTCTGTTAATACAGTGAATTAGTGCTGATCAAGTCTCATAGGTTAAACTAATCTTACGTTCCTGAGACAAATCTCAGATGATCATGATGTATTATGACTTTTTATATTATTCAATCTGATTTATTAGTATTTTGTTAAAGATTCTTGCATCTATATTCATCAATGATATAACAAATTCTTTTCCTATAATATTTCATGTTTTGCTATTAAGACTACACTGGCTATACTAATTTGTTCACTAAAATAAATTAGAAAACATTCTCTATTTTGTGAAAGTGTTCATACAAAATGGCATTATTTCTTCCATATATTTGATAGAATTATGCAATTATGCCTTCCGGACCAGAGTTATCTGTAGGAAACATTTTTAATTGTCTATTTCTTCATGTATCAATTTTGGTAAGGAGATAAAAAAAAATATGGAACAGACAAGAGAAATAAAAACCACAAAACAGTATTTTCTTTTTCTCATGTTATGTGCCTAAGAAAAGCTTGAAACCAAACTTAAACAATGACATTTAAGAAGTACAAGTATAGGTTACTCACACTCATGAACTTCAATCTAAAAGACTCTAAAATGAAGCCAATCAATTCCAATAATACATAAAATGTGTCAAGACCTGGTTGGGTTAATGCCAGGCATGCAAGTTCTGTTTAACATTAGATAATTAATATTGTTTGCTATAATTTAAGACTGCTGCTGCTGCTAAGTCGCTTCAGTCGTGTCTGACTCTGCGTGACCCCATAGATGACAGCCCACCAGGCTCCTCTGTCCCTGGGATTCTCCAGGCAAGAATACCAGAGTGGGTTGCCATTTCCTTCTCCAATAACTAACCACTAAATAAATAAAAATAGAAATACATGATTATCTCAAACACATAGAAAAATTGATCAATTTTAGCCCATCTGTATTTAAAAACAAAACATTTAACCTAGTAATGAAAGTGAATTGCCTTAATATGACAAAGATTTCTATAAACATTAAAAGAGAACTTTCTTAATATGGCAAAGGTATCCATAAAAACACTAAAGCAAATATATTCAATGGTAAAATGTTGAAAGCTTTCCCTTGGAGATCAAGAGCAGAACAATAATGCCTGCTATAATTCTATTTACCATTGTCTTATTAGAGTTCTTAGCCACTACAGTCAAACAATAAGAATTAGAAAGTAAAATACCAAGAATTTGGTATTTTAATATTAATTAAATATTTATTGAATTATTAATATTTATTCACTCAATACTCATAAATGGTACTATTGACTACATAGGAAAGTCAAAACTATCTGATACATTAGTATATATTTAACAGGTACATACAGAAAATTGAGTGGATGATAAAATTTAGAAAAATCTATTTTTGCATTGTAGCCATGGATGGTTAGAATAACAGTTTAAAAGTTAAATTTTTAAAGGCATAAAAAATATGAAATACCTAGGAATAAATCTAACAAAATATGTATAGAACTCTAGGGAAATTATAAATTTTACTTCAACATATTAAAGACAAGCAAAATAAAAGAGAGTTACACTATATTCCTGGATTAGAAAACTCAAGTGTATAAAAATTATCTCCCAAATTATGTGAAAATTTGACACCATCCCAATTAAAATTGTGACAAAGTTTCATGTGTTTGCAATGTGAAAATCTAATTCTCAAAGTTTAGGAAAATGCAAAGTAGAAATCAAAGTATTAACTTCTGAAAAACTACTACACATATGCAATCAAATATACTTATGGTTGAGTTATAGCCACATTGTTTATATTCACCCCAATTTGGAAACAACTCCAAAAACCATAATGTGGATAAATTGTGACACATTTGCAAAATTGAAATTATTAGATATACAAGTGTCTTAACTACAGGTACAAGTATTAACATATTGATCTCACAAAAAAGGAAATGTTTAAGGAAGGACTTAACACATAGAATTACTATATTAAATTATATCTTAGGAATGTATGAAAATACAGTGTCAAGATAAGCAGGGAAATAATTATCACAAAAGTCAGGATCATGGTTAACATTGGGGCTGAGGGTTAGGCAAAAAAAAAAAGCAAAAATAAATGAGACTACATAAAACTAAAAAGCTTCTGCATAGTAGAAGAAAAAAAATTGGCAAATGAAAAGACAACCTAAGGAATGGGTGAAAATAGTTACAAATCATATGTGATAAGAAGCTAATATATAAGGAACTCATGCAACTCAAGAGTGAAAAAAAATCAGCTTAAAAAATGGACAAGGATTTGCGTACATATTTTTCTAAAGAAGACACACAAATGACCAACAGGAATGTGAAAAGATATTCTATATCATGAACCATCAGATAAATGCAAATCAAGACCACAATGAAATATCACCTCATGCCTGACAGAATGGCTATTGACAAAAACACAAGAGATAACAAGCTCTGTAAAGGATGTGGAGAAAGTGTTTTTAATATCAGCACTGCCATTTACTAAGAAGTTTTATGCTATGTATCTTCTGTGCCTTAATTTATTCAACTACATAGTGGAGAAAACAGTACTATCCACCTCATGGATTATTGTCAATACATATATAAAACATTTGAAAGAATGCCTGGTGTGTATTAAGGCTACATAAAGGTTATCAATATCTTATCTATTGTGACTATTATTTTCATTATTTCTTTTACTACAAACCAGTAGAGTAAGAATGGATTATTCAACTAGTGCTTTTGCAACAGTTGGCTTTCCACCAATTAGAAATCCAATCCAAATGGATTAAAGAAACTGAAAACAAACTTTAAATAAAGAAAGAAAATATAAGGGTTTTTTGATAGGAACAAAAAAAATGTAAAAAGCATAAAGGAAATACTGAGGAAATTTAAGTCTGATATAATCATATTTATTTATGAAAATCAAGACCATAACAAAGTTAGAAAAGCAACAGCCTTGGAAATGACAATCGCATATCCTAGGAAATGCAATGACTCAAAAATGTTACAAAAATATCTACATATCACAGAGAAAAAAACAATCAGCTCAATAGAGAAAAGAGTAAAGGATGTGCGCTTGCAATTATTCATATAACTCACAGACATGGAAATGACAAACAGTGATATACTATTTCACACATACTGTATTTTGCTTCCAGTGTGATGGCTCTTTGATAACTGATGGGATCATAATGGTATGTTGTCAAGGGTGTAGGGAAATGATAAAATTCATACTGTCCTGGGTTTTCTATTTTAAAGAGGGATTTGGTGGTATCTATTAAATTAGAAAACGTTCTTACCCCATGACCCAATTTCTTATAGTAGTACACAAGAAGGTATGTAGGAGGATGTTTATTGCCCCTACTGTTTACATTAACAAAAAATACTTAAAGAAATACAATGGCCTTAAGTATTTGGTAAACAGTTGCATACATTTTAAGTTAATTATACAGCAGTTAAAATGTTAATATATATCTCTCTCATATATACATATGTACACAAATATACAAATATATACAAATGGATATGTGTAGATATATGTACATAAGTGTGTTTATGAACACAAATATGCCTGAAAAATATTAAGTTGGACAATCAAGTTGTGGAAAATGTAATACAATATACATGTTTAAAATAAAAACACTGCATAGAAGAAACCTACCTCAACATAGTAAAGGCCATATATGATAAGCCTACAGCAAACATTATTCTCAATGGTGAAAAACTGAAAACATTCCCCCTAAGATCAGGAACAAGACAAGGGTGTCCACTTTCACCACTATTATTCAACATAGTTCTGGAAGTCCTAGCTACAGCAATCAGAGAAGAAAAAGAAATAAAAGGAATACAGATCAGAAAAGAAGTAAAGCTCTCACTGTTTGCAGATGACATGATACTGTACATAGAAAACCCTAAAGATAGTATCAGAAAATTACTAGAGCTAATCAGTGAATTTAGCAAAGTTGCAGGATACAAAATCAATACACAGAAATCACTTGCATTTCTATATACTAACAATGAAAAATCAGAAAGAGCAATTAAGGAATCAATCCCATTCACCATTGCAACAAAAAGAATTAAATATCTAGGAATAAACTTACCTAAGGAGACAAAAGAACTGTACACAGAAAATTATAAGATACTAATGAAAGAAATCAAAGACGACAAAACCATATGGAGAGATATTCCATGTTCCCTGCATAGGAAGAATTAATATTGTGAAAATGACTATACTACCAAATGCAATCTACAGATTCAGTGCAATCCCTATCAAATTACCAATGACATTTTTCACAGAACTAGAACAAAAAATTTCACAATTCATATGGAAACACAAAAGACCCTGAATAGCCAAAGCAGTCTTGAGAAAGAAGAATGGAACTGAAGGAATCAACCTTTGTGGCTTCAGATTATACTACAAAGCTATAATCATCAAGATAGTATGGTACTGGCACACAAACAGAAATATAGATCAATGGAACAAGATAGAAAGCCCAGAATAAACCCATGCACCTATGGGTACCTTTTTTTTGACAAAGGAGGCAAGAATATACAATGGGGCAAAGACAGCCTCTTCAATAAATGTTGCTTGGGAAAACTGGACAGCTACATGTAAAAGAATGAAATTAGAACACTTCCTAATACCATACACAAAGATAAACTCAAAATGGATTAAAGACCTAAATGTAAGACCAGAAACTATAAAACTCTTAGAGGAAAATATAGGCAGAACACTCAATGACATAAATCAAAGCAAGATCCTCTATGATCCACCTCCTAGAGTAATGGAAATAAAAACAAAAGTAAACAAGTGGGACCTGATTAAACTTAAAAGCTTTTGCACAGCAAAGGAAACTATAAGCAAGGTGAAAAGACAACCCTCAGAATGGGAGAAAATAATAGCAAATGAAACAAGTGCAAAAGATTAACTTCCAAAACGTAGAAGCAGCTCATAGAACTCAATGCCAGAAAAACAAACAACCCAATCAAAAAGTGGTAAAACGACCAAAACAGACATTTCTCCAAAGAACATATACAGGTGGCTAACAAACACATGAAAAAAATGCTAAACATTGTGCATTATTAGAGAAATGTAAATCAAAACTACAATGAGTTATTATCTCACACCAGTCAGAATGGCCATCATCAAAAAGTCTACAAACAATAAATGCTGGAGAGGTGTGGAGAAAAGGGAACACTCTTGCACTGTTGGTGGGAATGTAAATTGATACAGCCACTATGGAAGACGGTATGGAGATTCCTTAAAAAACTAGGAATAAAACCACCATATGACCCAGCAATCCCACTCCTAGGCATATACCCTGAGGAAACCAAAATTGAAAAAGACACATGTATCCCATTGTTCATTGCAGCACTATTTACAATAGCTAGAACATGGAAGCAACCTAGATGTCCATCAACAGATGAATGGATAAAAAAATTGTGGTACATATACACAATGGAATATTATTCAGTCATAAAAAAGAATGTGAATGCATTTGAGTCAGTTCTGATGAGGTGGATTAACCTAGAACCTATTATACAGAGTGAAGTGAGTCAGAAAGAGAAAGATAAATATCGTATTCTAACACACACATATACAGAATCTAGAAAAATGGTACTGAAGAATTTATTTACAGGGCAGCAATGGAGAAACAGACATAGAGAATAGACTTATGGACATGGGGAGAGGGGAGGAGAGGGTGAGATGTATGGAGAGAGTAACATGGAAACTTACATTACCATATGTAAAATAGATAGCCAACAGGAATTTGCTGTATGGCTCAGGAAACTCAAACAGGGGCTCTGTATCAACCTAGAGGGGTGGGATGGGGAGGGAGATGGGAGGGAGTTTCAAGAGGGAGGGGATATGTGTATACCTATGGCTGATTCATGTTGAGGTTTGACAGAAAACAACAAAATTTTGTAAAGCAATTATCCTTCAATTAAAAAAAAACAAAAAACCTCAGGTAACACAAATATTGGTTATCTTGATTGTGGTGAACATTTCATGAGTATGTGTATATATATATATGTCAAAATTCAAAGTGTACACTATAAATTACTATGATTACATTAATGATACCTCAGTAAAGTCACTTTTATAAAGCTATAAGTAGGATGCAGGGGAAAAAAAAAATAACCCACGTAAGTAACAGAACCCCAGGATTCAAGAAAGAAAAGCATGTGAAAATTATGGAAAAGTTAAAATCATGCAACAACTATTAACTATAATGTACCAGGTGTTGTGTTCTGTTTTTCTCGATCATCATATGCTCTTATGAAATCTTGCTTGTTTCCTATAAATAACTTACATCTATTCATAATTATACATTTATTAAACAACAGGATTATTATCTGCCACTACCACTGAAAATAACTGGTACTACCTATGAGGGCAAGAATTTTTATTCTCTCTTCTCTTTTACTGTCATTTCCCAGTGCTAATCTACTGAACAGTTATTTTCAGGTATTCAGTAAATATTCACTGGACGAATACTAGCCTCATGTTCATACACACACACACACACACACACACACACACACACACACACATATATATATATATATATATGTATATATATATATATATGATTTCCCTGTAGCTCAAATGATAAAGAATCTGCCTGCAATGCAGAAGACCTGGGTTCTACAGTCCATGGGGTTGCAAAGAGTCGGACACGACTGAGCATCTAACACTATATATACAGGATAATATATATATATAGCATAGTCCCTAACCTCAAGAAGCTCATAGTCTTAGTTGTTAAGTTTTAGCAAATCCACTATTAGTAAGAAGAATGAGGTCTAAAGTTAGCATTTCAATTCATTAGTAAGTTAGACTTTAATGGTTTTAAAAAAGAATGGTGATGAGATAGAAAATCAGACGGCCCTCAAATGTTTTGTTGTGTAGGTGTTATAGGACTGAAATTAGGTCCCTATCTTAACTTCTGCAAAGCCAAAAAGCTTTCGCATCAATAATACCCTGATAGTTTGGTTTGGCTGCAACATTACTTGGACCTGAGAATCACAGGTTTGAGAAGTCTGGGGGAACTCATTTCTAACCCTATCCAGGCATAACTCAGAGACACTGCGACTTCCATTCCAAACCACTCTGATAAAGTGAGTCACATGAATTTGTCCATTTCCCAGTGCACATAAAAGCTATGTTTACACTATAGTCAACTAAATAAACAGTGTATATACCCTAATTTAAAAATACTTTGTGTGTGATAGTTGCGAAGTTGGCTTCCACTCTTTGTGACCCCATGGACTGTATGTAGCCTGCCAGGCTCCTCTGTCCATGGAATTCCCCAGGCAAGAGTACTGGAGGGGGTTGCCATGCCCTCCTCCAGGGGATCGTCCCAACCCAGCTATGGAATGCAGGTCTCTTGCATTGCAGAAAATAATAAATAAAAATACTTTATTGCTATCAAAAATGCTAACCATCTTTTGGCAAAGCAGGATTGCCATAAACCTGCAATATTTGCAAAGTGCAATAATGCAGGGTATGTCTGTGGTTTTTTTCTGAAGCATGCTCTTAAGGTACCAGTTTGGGCTCACGAATATAATTATTAAAATGCTACTGTCCATGTCATGGCTATTATAAACAGTGCTGCGATGAACATTGTGGTGCACGTGTCTCTTTCAGATCTGGTTTCCTTGGTGTGTATGCCCAGAAGTGGGATTGCTGGGTCATATGGCAGTTCTATTTCCAGCTTTTTAAGAAATCTCCACACTGTTTTCCATAGTGGCTGTACTAATTTGCATTCCCACCAACAGTGTAAGACGGTTCCCTTTTCTCCACACCCTCTCCAGCATTTACTGCTTGTAGACTTTTGGATAGCAGCCATCCTGACTGGCGTATAATGGTACCTCATTGTGGTTTTGATTTGCATTTCTCTGATAATGAGTGATGTTGAGCATCTTTTCATGTGTTTGTTAGCCATCTGTATGTCTTCCTTGGAGAAATGTCTGTTGAGTTCTTTGGTCCATTTTTTGATTGGGTCATTTATTTTTCTGGAGTTGAGCTGGAGGAGTTGCTTGTATATTTTTGAGATTAATCCTTTGTCTGTTGCTTCGTTTGCTATTATTTTCTCCCAATCTGAGGGCTGTCTTTTCACCTTGCTTATAGTTTCCTTTGTTGTGCAAAAGCTTTTAAATTTCATTAAGTCCCATTTGTTTGTTTATGCTTTTATTTCTAAAATTCTGGGATGTGGGTCATAGAGGATCCTGCTGTGATTTATGTCGGAGAGTGTTTTGCCTATGTTCTCCTCTAGGAGTTTGATAGTTTCTGTTCTTACATTTAGATCTTTAATCCATTTTGAGTTTATTTTTGTGTATGGTGTTAGAAAGTGTTCCAGTTTCATTCTTTTACAGGTGGTTGACCAGTTTTCCCAGCACCACTTGTTAAAGAGGTTATCTTTTTTCCATTGTATATCCTTGCCTCCTTTGTCGAAGATAAGGTGACCATAGGTTCGTGGATTTATCTCTGGGCTTTCTATTCTGTTCCACTGATCTATATTTCTGTCTTTGTGCCAGTACCATACTGTCTTGATGACTGTGGCTTTGTAGTAGAGTCTGAAGTCAGGCAGATTGATTCCTCCAGTTCCATTCTTCTTTCTCAGGATTACTTTGGCTATTCGAGGTTTTTTGTATTTCCATACAAATTGTGAAATTATTTGTTCTAGTTCTGTGAAAAATACCGTTGGTAGTTTGATAGGGATTGCATTGAATCTATAGATTGCTTTGGGTAGTATAGCAACCCAGATGCCCATCAGCAGACAAATGGATGAGGAAGCTGTGGTACATATACACCATGGAATATTACTCAGCCATTAAAAAGAATTCATTTGAATCAGTTCTAATGAGATGGATGAAACTGGAGCCCATTATACAGAGTGAAGTAAGCCAGAAAGATAAAGACCATTACAGTATACTAACACATATATATGGAATTTAGAAAGATGGTAATGATAACCCTATATGCAAAACAGAAAAAGAGACTCAGATGTATAGAATAGACTTGTGGACTCTGGGAGAAGGCGAGGGTGGGATGTTTCAAGAGAACAGCATTGAAACATGTATATTATCTAGGGTGAAACAGATCACCAGCCCAGGTTGGGTGCATGAGACAAGTGCTCTGGCCTGGTGCACTGGGAAGACCCAGAGGGATGGGGTGAAGAGGGAGGTGGGAGGGGGGACCGGGATGGGGAATACATGTAAATCCATGGCTAATTCATTTCAATGTATGACAAAAACTACTGTAATGATGTAAAGTAATTAGCCTCCAACTAATGAAAATAAATGGAAAAAAAAGGCTATTGTCAAAATAAAAACCAAGTAGAAGAAAACTGTTGTCCTGTATGGTACTGGTCCTATTATCCCTCAAAGAATAACACAGCATAGATCACAAGCATAGGGATACAGTGGACATGTCATTTCATCATGGACTCTTCACCAAAATCCTGTTTGGATGGTGCAAATGTTGGTTTCAGACCATGAATCATTATAACTAGGCTCAAACACATCTTTATTAATCAAAATAGGAACCATTACAATCAACACATTTTTGCCAATGAGAAATAAGTTTATTCCTATAGCTTAAAAATCTGTGCTTCGGGATTACATAAACACTTGGAGAGCATTTTCTGTGTCCTGCTGGCTGTGGAAGTGCTTTCTCTACAAAAAGTTGTTAAGATGCTTGAAGAAGCGGTAATTGGTTAGCGAGATAGCAGGTGAAGATGGTGGACGAGGCAAAACTGTAAAATTGGCACCAAATTCTTTCAACTTTTGAAGCATTGGTTGTGTGATGTGTGGTCAGGCATTGCTGTGGAGAAGAACTGGGCCCTTTCTGTTGACCAATGCCAGCTGCAGGCATTGCAGTTTTCAGTGCATCTCATCAATTTGCTGAGCATACTTCTCAGATGTAATGGTTTTGCCAGGATTCAGAAAGCTGTAGTGGATCAGACAGGCAGCAGACCACCAAACAGTGACCATGACCTTTTTTTGGTGCAAGTTTGCTTTGGGAAGTGCTTTGGAGCTTCTTCTTGGTCCACCACTGAGCTGGTCATTGCTGGTTGTCATATAAAATCCACTTTTTGTTGCATGTCACAATCCGATTGAGAAATGGTTCACTGTTGTTTTGTAGAATAAGACGACATTTCAAAATGACAACTTTTTTTAATTTTTGGTCAGTTCATGTGGCACCTACTTCTTGAGTTTTCTCACCTTTTCACTTTGCTTCAAATGCCAAACGATAACAGAATGGTCCATGTTGAGTTCTTTGGCAACTTTTCATGTAGCTGTAAGAGGGTCAGCTTCTATGATCCTCTCAGTTGGTTGCTGTCAACTTCAGATGGCTGGCCACCACACTCATCTTTAAGGCTCTTTTCTCCTTTGCAAAACTTCTTGAACCACTACTGCACTGTATGTTTGTTCCTGGCCCAAATGCATGGCTGATGTTGCAAGCTCTCTCTGCTGCTTTATGACCCATTTTGAACTCAAATAAGAAAATTGCTCAAATTTGCTTTTTGTCTAACATCATTTCCCTAGTCTAAAATAAATATAAAATAAACAGCAAGTAATAAGTCATTAGCAAAAAACAAAGCAAGAAATGTACATTAAAATGATGTATAACATAACCACATTTATTTAGAATATATTCCAATATCAAATGGCAAATTTCAACAGTGCAAAACTGCGATTACTTTTGCACCAACCTAACATTTCTGAAATTACATTCTATCTCTAGAATTTTATAGCCTTTATGGCACTTCAGCTCATTTCTAATTTTTTTAAACTCTTTTCCAACCTTTCTGGATGTATCTGTCAGGACACATTAGGGTATGGTACAGTAACAAATGCCACCCCCTCAAAGTTTAATGGCATAAAACAACAAAAGTTTATTTCTTACCCAATTTATCGATAAAGGGTTGGATATGGAGTTCTAATCCTCTGTGCCACAGCAATATCCTCACTCAGGGACCTGGCTGATGGCCCAACCACCATCTTGAGCACTGCTGCTCACTACAACAGAGTCAATGATTTAAGCAAAAACTCTACTGTTTTTAAAAACTTCTCCATCGAAGGGGCACTTACTCACACTCCACTGGCCAAAACTACTCATATGACCACTCCCGAGAAACCTTCCACAGAGAGACAGCCTGGCTATTGGTGAACAGAGATTGCTTACCACTCTGAAGTTTCACCATATTTCATCGGATTTGATTGACTCATTGAGCAATTATTACAGCAGGAGAACATGAACAAACAGGTAGTGTAGAATAAGGACTTAGATTCTGGAGTATGCCTGCTGAGGGTTTATTCCTGCCTCTGTCATTGATTAGACTTTTGATTTTGACTAATTACCTTCTCTGTACATCCAATCTTTATTTTTGCAAAATAGGGATGTTGTTGTTTAGTTGCCCAGTCATGTCCAACTCTTTGAGACCCCATAGACTGTAGCCTGCCAGGCTCCTCTGTCCATAAAATTTCCCAGGCAAGAATACTGGACTGGGTTGCCATTTCCTTCTCCAGGGGATCTTCCTGACCCAGAGATCGAACCCAAGTCTCCTGCTTGGCAGGCGAATTCTTTACCACTGAGCCACCAGGGAAGCAAAATGGGAATAGTAACAATAATACACACCTTGTAGGACCACTGTGAGTTTTAATGTAGGTAGTATATGTGACTCTGTTAGAAAAATATATGAGATATAGTAAATGCTCAATAAATTCTTGCTGACATTATTATTATTACAGTTAATACTATTACTATTGCTACTACAACATACTAGATACTAGAACACATTTTATCTAAGTTTATTCCAATATTTCTATGACAGAGGTATTCATATGCCCATTGGACAAATGAGAGAACAGAAGTTAAAACAGTATTACAGGAAGAAAGATCTAATTATAAAGCTCACATTTAGCAAAGCTGCAATTTGAATACAGATCTGCCTGACTCCAAACGCCTTGCTATTCTCTATGGTGTTCATATATTTATCGAATACCTATTGCCCAATATTTTTATGTGGAACATAAATTTAATATTTATAATTTCTCCAACTGACTATCATACAGGCACTGTCATACTCTGCAGAACATTCTTTATATCCAAAACTTGCAAGCCCTGCATTTTCACAGATGCCACATACAGTCTTTGGTAATAAACACACAGGACAGACTTTCTTGACTCCAAACCCAAGGAAAGCCCTGACGCTGCAGGGATGGAAACTAAAGCACTTTCCTTTATCTCCTCTTAATCCTGCACCCAGTGCTGTAAGGGCTTAAAAGTCTGTGTAACTTTTATTGCCAAGGTTTCACAGAGCTTGATAATCCCTGTTATTAAGTGCCTGATTGGAAAAAAAAATAGGCTTTGCAAATGTCTATTTTTCTTGCTTATATAAACAATACTCATGATGGTGTGCAAAGCCATGAATCCATCTTGCACATGACATGTAACATTTATATTTCAAGATTAGCTGCAACTCAGTGTTGCTTTGGTTGTTATCATGTAGTAACTATTAACCTTCGTTCAGTCACTCAACAGATAATAAAGCAACTAGACTGTATTTGCAATGTTGAGTCAGATATATTCCCTGGTCTCAGAGAGTGTATAGTTCAGGACAGCATGTATAATTGAAGCATTGAAGCATCACAGTGATTCATTAAGATGGACTGTGGGCCTTAAGCCAGTCTTACAGAATCATCTCCTCTCAGAATGGGCCTCAAGAACATTGGCATGTTGGTAAGACATTTGAAGTGATTTTATAGAATAAGATGCAAAGCCTATGGTTTACCATCAAATTCACAAAATATCAGTACTAGTTGAAATATTCTAGATGAAAAATAACATGGTAATCTTCTGTTGTCACATACAACTTAATTTTACACATGAGAAACGTAAGATCCACAAAGTGGCTTGGCCAAAGTCATTTGCCCTTTCTCTGGGCATATCCACAACTAAACACTGGGTCTCATCATCCTAGTTTGACACATAATTTATTGTCCAAACTGAGGCAATTTTGAGAGGTAAAGTGTGAACTATTTTTAATAAGTACACTTGGATGATAGATAAAAATTGGAACTTTCCTGGGCAAACCAAGTCTTATGATCACCTTCCCTAATCCCCAAATTAATGTTTCATAATTCTACATTCACATACGGGGGATCCTACAACTGAATGGTTTCCTTCTTTTAGAATTAATTTCTCATTTTCCAGCATAGACACTTTTAAGTTCTCTCATTGGACATTCCCTCTCCACTTGAACTTAGTGGAAATGTACTTGCCCTCCTCTAAAAAGGAATAAATGTGACCTTGTCCTTAACATGTCAATATGGGGTTCATAGTAGATTATAGGTTTTAAGAGTTCAGGCTCTGGAATCTTGTAGTTTTGAGTCTGGATCATAGCTGAATCAGAAACTAGAGGAATGACCTTAAGATATCATAATCCTCTTGGGGCTCAGTTTCCCCACTGCAAAACTGAGAGACTTACCAAAAGTAATGCAAGTGAAGTGATCAGAATAAATGGGTGACACATGGTAAGCACTTAAGATATTCCTCCTAATTATTGCTGTTAATAAAACTTGCCAAGTTGACCTTTTAAAACATGTTTTGGATAGGAGATATATGTAGAAAGACTAATAAGAATATCAGACACTTTGTATTCTCTCAAGGGTTTCAAGTCAGGCCAACCCAACTTTAAATTTCAACTTAACAATTCCTATGTGCCCTTGATCAAGTTACTTCCAAGCTCTGAAACCTCAGTTTTTCCAACTATAAATAAATTGTACAGTCATGTTGTGTCACCTGTCTTAAAGCCATGTTGTAACATGTAAAATTCATAACAAGTAATTTGCACAGAACACTGAAGAGTTGTTGCTCATCTGCTAAGTCATATTTGACTGTTTGTGATCCCATAGATTAAAGCGTGCCAGGCTCCTCTGTCCTCCACTATCTCCTGGAGTTTGCTCAAATTCATGTCCATTGAGTCAGTGATGCTATCTAACCATCTCATCCTCTGCTGCCCTCTTCTCCTTTTGCCTTCAATCTTTCCCAACATCAGGGTCTTTTCCAATGAGTTGGCTCTTCACATCAGGTGGGCAAAATATTGGAGCTTCAGCATCAGTCCTTCCAATGAATATTCAGGGCTGATTTCCTTTAGGATTGACTGGTTTGCTCTCCTTGCAGTCCAAGGGACTCTCAAGAGTCTTCTCCAGCACCACAGTTCAAAAACATCAATTCTTTGGTGCTCAGCCTTCTTTATGGTCCAACTCTCACATCCGTATGAGAAAAATTTTGACTATACGGACCTTTGTCAGCAAAGTGGTGTCTCTATGTTTAATACACTGTCTAGGTTTGTTGTAGCTTTCCTTCTAAGAAGCAAGCATCTTTTAATTTTGTGGCTGCAGTCACCATCCACAGTGATTTTGGAGCCCAAGTAAAGAAAATCTGTCACTGTTTCCTCATCTATTTGCCATGACTGGATGCCAGGACCTTAGCTTTCTGAATGTTGAGTGTTAAGCCAGCATTTTCATTCTTTTCTTTCACCCTTTTCAAGAGGCTCTAATTTAGTTCCTCTTTACTTTCTTCCATTAGAGTGCTATCATCTGCATATCTGAGGTTGTTGATATTTCTCCAGGCAATCTTGATTTTAGCCTGGGATCCATCCAGTCTGGCATTTTGCACGATGTGTGCACCCAATAAATACCAGATCCCATTATTCTTTTAATATTTTTGTTATTATACATCAATACTTGTCATTCAGCTTTAAAATAAAAGGGAATTATAAATGGCAAAAAGTTTAGAATGTTTGATAAATATCCTTATCTAAAATCTAACTCTTAAGATTGGCAGCTTTTGTATACATATTTATTTTTACTGTTGTATTTTCATAAAACAACTTCTGGCTTGTCCATTCCAATTATTTTTTTAATAAGTGAATTTGAACAAAGACATAGTTGAGTGTTCAGAATGTTTCCCAAAATAAATGACCAAACGCTCACCCTCATATGTGCAGTAATATAATTTTTGTTTGTTTTTGGCTTTGGTAAGGATGACACATAATTTAAGTTTCATTTTATAAGTACCAACCAAAAAGCATATTCCTTTGAATATTACTATTAATTGTTTTATAACACTGGATATCAGCATAATCCAATTTGCAAACAACCTTCTATCCTCTAAATATTTTATCACTACTAGTGAGATAATGAGAACTTAACTAGAAATTATAAATTTTTGAAATGAGCCTTTTTAAGAACTTGACTACAACTCAAGGTCAATGAATGAGATCATTAACAAGCTCTCATTTCTTAGTCGTGACCTCTAATGGTATTCATTTTAACTTTGCCTTTGGGGGTTTTAATTGTTCTTATGTGGCTATGGTTTCTCATTATTTGAATATCATACATGTCATTGTAAACATTAAAAATCTCATTCTGAGGCAGATTTCAAGAATGATATTAGAATGAAACTTGACTTTAAAAAGTTATACTATGTACTTGAGTCATTAGAATGATATACTGTTCCCCAAAGAAGGTATGCTTCCATGTGGGCACATAAGAATGTATGTGTGTATCCAATTCCATACTTATGTAAAAAACATTTTAACCCTAAACATTGAGAAAGCAAAATTATATTTTTATAACTATATTAGTTTGGCATATGAAAATCTCATAGCTTCTCCATCCTCAGTAATATATGCACTCATTTGTTCTTCCAAGGATGGGGATGAATTTGAACAAACAAATCAGGGGTTTGGGCATGAATGCTTTTATGGAAAACATTTCTGCAAAACACCAGGCTCAATTTAGATGTACTGACCCTGGCTCCAGAATAAAGTTTCACGAAGTCAAGGTTAAATGAATACTCCATATGGCAAATTAACTAACTACCATGTTAAAAACCTAAGATTTGTTACTTCATCAGCTCTAATTATTATATGCATGAGGGATTTAGAAGAAATGTCCTTTTTGTTTTAGAATTAATGTATGATTCTCTCTTTCCTGCACATTTATCCCCAGGTTTGAAAGTGTTAGTTGCTCAGTTATATCCAACTCTTTGCGACCCTATGGAATGTAGCCTACCAGGTTCCTCTGTCCATCAGGTTCTCTAGGCAAGAGTACTGAAGTGGGTACCCATTCCCTTCTCCACAGCATATTCCCAACCCAGGGACTGAACCCAGGTCTCCCACATTGCAGGTGGATCCTTTATTGTCTGAGACATACAGAAGTCCCAGATTTAGGTATTGTTATAGTTACTAATGACCAGCTCCCCAAAATTGACCTTATTTCACAGATTACAAGTATATTTAAGCAAGCTCTCATAATAATACTAAGTGTAAATACTGGATAAAAATGCTTATTTAAAGAGTGTCATTGTTTCTTGTGTCATTTTACCCAAGCAAATACATGCTGTAGCAAGTGCAAAGTTGCACGTCCTTGTCATGACTGTTCTGCTTAAGAAGACTGGAGACATTCATGAATATTTCATAGGCACACATTCTTAGGAATTTCTAATTGCCAACATAATTTTTTAACAGTAGAATATAGAAATGATACATTAGAAGTACAGGACATTTTTAGAGGTTGCTACAGTACATATCTGCCATTTCTATTCTATAACCTTGAGCCATTAATTGGAATAAACAAGGTTGTCATTCATCCAAAAAATTGCTGAATACCCACTATGTATCAGGTACGTTTCTGAGAGCTGAGGATAGAAAGAAATGGATATAGTCACAAGCTTTGAGGTTACACCAGAGTTTAGATTCCATTAGTTTGAAATATTTTTATATGGCTTTTTATAAATCATTTCGCAGTCATAAGACTGTGTGTCAACTGTACTTCCTCTCCACTAGGAGTGGAATTTCCCTTAAGGTTAAGACAATTATCTACAAGGAAATAACATTGTCAACACACAGCATTTTTTTTTCATTTCTTCAGTTTTAGAGACCTTGGATGGATTTAAAATTGTATTTCCTCATCTGGCTCGTGTTCTCTGCCAGTTCATGTCTTGATCTTATTCCAATAACTATCTGGTTTTTCTCCTTCCCTCACCAGCCCTGGTATAAAGCATGGTTTCTAGCCAAATGGCTTTGGCATGCTTTATTTTTGAGAATTGTAATTTGGCCAGATGTGTCCTCAGTTTGTCTTTTAGACTATGGGCTGGAGTTCAATCCAGATTTCACACTAAGTAATGTCATCCAGAGAATATGTAGAACCCCAATAGAAAAATGATCAACAGGTCAATGATCAACTAGAAAAGATCAAGGGCAAAAAATATTTATAAATCATCTCTCCTTATTGTAAAATTTATTTTACTTTTTAATCCTGGCTTGTGTGCCATAAGAGAAAGTTTGCATTTGGATTACTGTTTTATTAGTAAAATTTCAACAGAGTTACCATGACATTATGTGCTTAATGTATTATATTATTGAGTCATGTAGATCTTTAGATGTTATAAGCACTATGTAGCCAATGGTAAATAAATAACAAGAAGTAATAAAAGTTGCAGTAAGATCAAATCTGAAATATGTCTATAGTTTATAGAAGCAAATATATACATAATTATTTACTTTTGATAACAAGTAAGTGTAAAGACAACAAAATTTTCCAAAATTCCTTGACCCAGAAAATAAGCCTTTAAAGAGTCACATTCATTTCAGGTTTAAAATAATAGGAATATCAGTGCAATGAGATATTGCCCTGAGAATCAAGAGTTTAAACTGCACACAGTGAAGACAGTGAATAAGCCTTAAATAATAGAACACCAGTCCAAGTATTTGTTTCCATACTTCTTTTTTTTAAATTAATTTATTTTTTTATTAGTTGGATGCTAATTACTTTACAATATTGTACTGGGTTTTGTCATTTTGACATGAATCTGCCATGGATTTAGATGTGTTCCCCATCCTGATCCCCCCTCCACCTCCCTCTCCACCCGATCCCTCTGGGTCTTCCCAGTGCACCAGGTCCGAGCACTTGTCTCATGCATCCAACCTGGGCTGGTGATCTGTTTCACCCTAGATAATATACATGTTTCAATGCTGTTCTCTTGAAACATCCCACCCTCGCCTTCTCCCACAGAGTCCAAAAGTCTGTTCTATACATCTGAGTCTCTTTTTCTGTTTTGCATATAGGGTTATCGTTACCATCTTTCTAAATTCCATATATATGTGTTAGAATACTATAACAGTCTTTATCTTTCTGGCTTACTTCGCTCTGTATAATGGGCTCCAGTTTCATCCATCTCATTAGAACTGATTCAAATGAATTCTTTTTAATGGCTGAGTAATATTCCATGGTGTATATGTACCACAGCTTCCTCATCCATTCGTCTGCTGATGGGCATCTAGGTTGCTTCCATGTCCTGGCTATTATAAACAGTGCTGCGATGAACATTGGGGTGCACGTGTCTCTTTCAGATCTGGTTTCCTCGGTGTGTATGCCCAGAAGTGGGATTGCTGGGTCATATAGCAGTTCTATTTCCAGTTTTTTAAGAAATCTCCACACTGTTTTCCATAGCGGCTGTACTAGTTTGCATTCCCACCAACAGTGTAAGAGGGTTCCCTTTTCTCCACACCCTCTCCAGCAAGGATATACAATGGAGAAAAGACAATCTCTTTAACAAGTGGTGCTGGGAAAACTGGTCAACCACTTGTAAAAGAATGAAACTAGAACACTTTCTAACACCATACACAAAAATAAACTCAAAATGGATTAAAGATCTAAACATAAGACCAGAAACTATAAAACTCCTAGAGGAAAACATAGGCAAAACACTCTCCGACATAAATCACAGCAGGATCCTCTACGAACCACCTCCCAGAATATTAGAAACAAAAGCAAAAATAAACAAATGGGACCTAATGAAACTTAAAAACTTTTGCACAACAAAGGAAACTATAAGCAAGGTGAAAAGACAGCCCTCAGATTGGGAGAAAATAATAGCAAATGAAGCAACAGACAAAGGATTAATCTCAAAAATATACAAGCAACTCCTGAAGCTCAATTCCAGAAAAATAAATGACCCAATCAAAAAATGGACCAAAGAACTAAACAGACATTTCTCCAAGGAAGACATACAGATGGCACAAAAACACATGAAAAGATGCTCAACATCACTCATTATCAGAGAAATGCAAATCAAAACCACAATGAGGTACCATTACACGCCAGTCAGGATGGCTGCTATCCAAAAGCCTACAAGCAATAAATGTTTCCATACTTCTAAACAGAGCGAGGCCTATTTAAGGGCCTTCCTCTTATTTAAGAGAAAGAGGTCTGTAATAATTCTGTAGGCTGCCATATAAAACAAAAGATGTTTTAACATACCAGTTTGGGAAATACTAAAGAAACTGACAAACACAAGATATGCTAGTGGGGATTAAATTGGTATAACCCTTATTGAGGTCAATTTACTATTCATATTACTTAAAGTTTGCATACACTTTGACCCTGCAACTCAACTTTCAGATTTATATCTAAAGAATTTTAACATAAAAGTTAACAATAAAGAAGTAAATGAAAAACACAAAGTCATTAAATACTAAAGGAAAAGAGCAAGAAAGGGAAAAAAAGCAGGATGTACAAAAAAGACAACAAATAATTTCACAATTTGTATGGAAATACAAAAAACCTCGAATAGCCAAAGCAATCTTGAGAAAGAAGAATGGAACTGGGGGAATCAACCTGCCTGACTTCAGGCTCTACTACAAAGCAACTGTCATCAAGACAGAATGGGACTGGCACAAAAACAGAAATATAGATCAACAGAACAGAATAGAAAGCCCAGAGATAAATCCACAGACCTATGGACACCTTATATTTGATAAAGGAGTCAAGGATATACAATGGAAAAAAGACAACCTCTTTAATAAGTGGTGCTGGTAAAACTGGTCAACCACTTGTAAAAGAATGAAACTAGAACACTTTCTAACACCATACACAAAAATAAACTCAAAATGGATTAAAGATCTAAATGTAAGACCAGAAACTATAAAACTCCTAGAGGAGAACATAGGCAAAACACTCTCCGACATAAATCACAGCAGGATCCTCTATGACCCACATCCCAGAATATTGAAATAAAAACAAAAATAAACAAATGGGACCTAATGAAACTTAAAAACTTTTGCACAACAAAGGAAACTATAAGCAAGGTGAAAAGACAGCCCTCAGATTGGGAGAAAATAATAGCAAATGAAGCAACAGACAAAGGATTAATCTCAAAAATATACAAGCAACTCCTGCAGCTCAATTCCAGAAAAATAAATGACCCAATCAAAAAATGGGCCAAAGAACTAAACAGACATTTCTCCAAAGACATACAGATGGCTAACAAACATGGAAAGATGCTCAACATCACTCATTACCAGAGAAATGCAAAGCAAAACCACAATGAGGTACCATTACACCCCAGTCAGGATGGCTGCTATCCAAAAGTCTACAAGCAATAAATGCTGGAGAGGGTGTGGAGAAAAGGGAACCCTCTTACACCGTTGGTGGGAATGCAAACTAGTACAGCCACTATGGAGAACAGTGTGGAGATTCCTTAAAAACCTGGAAATAGAACTGCCATATGACCCAGCAATCCTGCTCCTGGGCATATACACTGAGGAAACCAGATCTGAAAGAGCCACGTGCACCCCAATGTTCACTGTTTATCATAGCCAGGACATGGAAGCAACCTAGATGCCCATCAGCAGATGAATGGATAAGGAAGCTGTGGTACATATACACCATGGAATATTACTCAGCCATTAAAAAGAATTCATTTGAATCAGTTCTAATGAGAAACTGGAGCCCTTTATACAGAGTGAAGTATGCCAGAAAGATGAAGACCAATACAGTATACTAATGCATATATATGGAATTTTAAAAGATGGTAACGATAACCCTACATGCAAAACAGAAAAAGAGACACAGATGTACAGAACAGAGTTTTGGACTCTGTGGGAGAAGGCAAGGGTGGGATGTTCTGAGAGAATAGCATTGAAACAAGTATACTATCAAGGGTGAAACAGATCACCAGCCCAGGTTGGATGCATGAGACAAGTGCTCAGGGTTGGTGCACTGGGAAGACCACCAGAGGGATGGGATGGGGAGGGAGGCGGGAGGGGGGATCGGGATGGGGAACACATGTAAATTCATGACTGATTCATGTCAATGTATGGCAAAAACCACTACAATATTGTAAAGTAATTAACCTCCAACTAATAAAAATAAACGAAAAAAAAACAACAATTAGGAAAGGAGCAATTTTAAGCCCCTACCTATAAAAAAATCACTTTACATGTAAATGGATTAAATGCTTTCATCAAAAGATATATAGTAATCAAAACAATATGCTACTGGCATAATAACAAATACATAGACCAATACAACAGACTGGGGACTCAGAAATAAATCCATACATGGTCAACTAGTATTTGACAAGGATGTTAATAATACTCAATAGGGAAATGACAGTGTTCTCTCTACATGGTGCATGGAAAAGTGAATATTCACATGCAAAAAAAAAAAAAAAAAGAAACTGGACCTCACTTTTACACTACTCACCAAAATTAACTAAAATAAATGAAAGGCTTAGATGTAAGACCTGAGACATAAAACTCCTAGAAGAAAATTTAGGAAAAAAGCTCGATGACATTGATCTCAGCAATGATTGTTTTATAGTCAAAGCTATGGTTTTTCCAGTCATCATGTACAGATGTGAGAGTTTGACCACAAGATGGTTGAACACGACTGAGTGACTTTCACTCTTCACATCAAGTAGTAGGTGTGGTAACCACCCTTATTGTGGTAATCGTTTCACAATATATACACATATCAAATTATCATGCTATAGACCTTAAACTTATATAATAGTAGGTACATCTCAATATAGCTGGAAAAATTATACTTCAAAACAGGTGTTTATTTCCCCCTGAGGCAATTAATCTTAAAACTTCTTTAGAAGTTAGTTTCCTTTCTCTGAACTCTAGGAAGAGTGTGACCTTTACAGGAAAAGAGAGAAAACAAAAAACACCCGAGGGTCTCTTTTGCCACATCATCACATTTGACTCATATAACCCCTAAGCCTCCCAGAGCCACATCACAGCCACTTATGTTGTAGAGAGAAAGTTCTTTTCACTGGCAAATATTTGACCTGTTAAAGACTATCCTAACAAAACTTTAAGTTACAAAGTTTTTTTCCAGTGTAAGCAATTCAAAAACTTTCTATCATGCTGCCAACGCCATGAGTGAGCAAATGTTTAGTAAGCATTTTTTAACACTGATGAGAAAAGTTGTCTTGGAATACTGTGTGCTCATGCAGATGTTACATGAACGAGCCTTACGCATATACTGATCAAAATATCTGTGGCCAGAATAATAGCTGAGGTAGCAGAATCTTCCTTGAAGCTCTGTAGAGTCACACCACACAGAGTCCTTACAGGACACATTGGAAAGTGAAAGTGAAAGTCGCTCAGTCCTGTCTGACTCTTTGTGACCCCATGGACTGTAGTCCATGGAATTCTCCAGGCCAGAATACTGGAGCGGGGGAGCTGTTCCCTTCTCCAGGGGATCTTCCCAACCGAGGGATCAAACCCAGATCTCCCACGTTGCAGGAGGATTCTTTACCAGATGAGCCACATTGGACCTTGGCCTCAATTACTGTGTAGCATATTATGGGTTGAGTAGGAAGACGGACATTGCTGCTGGTACTCAACCAACAGGAGCTCATTTGTGAATGTAGTATTTCAAGATAGAGTAATTAGACTCTAAATGAACATGACATTTAAGGTTATTATTTCTAGATTCTAGCCATTTCCCTGTATTTGGAAAACAGATGACTTGCTTCTCAGAAAGCCAGAGTTGAGAAAAGTACATTGCCGATCTTCCTCAAAATGTAGAATACCCTTACTTTCTAGTCCCCATTGCTCGTAGCAACCTTTAAGTGTGAGCAGGGACTTCCCTGGTGACTCAGTGGTAAAGAATCCACCTGTCAATGCAGGAGACATGGATTCAACCCCTTGTCTGGGAAGATCACTCATGCTGCGAAGCAACTAAGCCCATGTGCACAAATATTGAGCCTGTTCTCTAGAGCCTAGGAACTGCAACTACAGAGGCCACATGCCGTAAGTACTGAAGCCCTCGCACCCTAGAGCCTGTGCTCCACAACAAGAGAAGCCGCTGCAATGAGAAGCCCATGCACTGCAACTAGAAGGCCGCCACCCATTTGCCTCAACTAGAGAAAAGCCCATGCAACAGTGAAGAACTAGACTCTAAAATACACTACAAATAATGTATTAAATGACAGCAAAATTCTTGGAGGATGTGCATATTATTAAAGTCTAATTCCTGACCGTTGATATTTAGGAAATTGAAAATCCTGATTAAAAGCTAAATCTCTTCCAAAAAAAAAAACAAAGAAAGAAAGAATTAAAATTATTTTTAAAAAAGAGTAAAAAAAAAAATAAAAAGAGTATGCAGATCTCCTGATGCTAATAAAGTAAAATTAGAAACAAAGCCTATCAACGACTGCTTTGATGAATCTAAAGCAAACTACAAGAAACTCAACAAGACCTCCTTCAGTGAGCTATCGAATGTAAACAATATGCATCTTTTTTACTATTTTCACTTAACATATTTTGCCATCAACCATTTCATTAATACAAGAAATAGATCAACTTATTATACATGGTATAAATTATTTAGATAGAGACATATCATTACATAAACTAAATTTCCAGTGACAGGCAATCTGAAAGACTGGTGGAGTAGTGTTTGCAGCAAACATATTCCACAATGATTTGGCACAGTTGTATATCATTTGACACTTAGGAAATAAATTTCTTGTTAAGTTGAAAGTGATAAATTTGGTTTATAGTAATTATACATAGACCATATAATGAAAATGTAATAACATTTCAAAACTTAAAAATGGGTTCTATTTGAGACTTTTATATTGTGGCAACTTGGAGATAGTATGAAATATAAACTTATTTTTAATAGTTTTCTAAAAATTCTAATTAAGGGCAGAACATGGTTCTGAAGCTAAAATATATCAATAATGCAATGGAAATCTCAGACAACTGAATAGGGCATACAGAAAAGAGAGATAAAAGACTTTTTAATACTATGAAAATACCTCATTCTGACCTCAATTACCTGTGTATTACATAGAGGGGAAAAACTGCATAAAGTATAGTTTTGTTTCATTTTTTTTTAACTAGAAGATAATCCGAAAATAATTCACACTTACATTCTGGGAAATTCACAACTTTTCAAGTAAAATAATGAACTATAACTTAAAGAAAACCTTTAGGGACAAAATGTCAATTCATTTTAACAGTTTTTGAATGCCTACCAGGAGCCCAGAAGGCTCTGGAGTTATAAAGAACAGTTAAGATCCAGATTCTTGCCCCTGAAAATGGCAGTCATGAAGGAAGTCAGATGTGTAAACAAGCTTTTTATGTTTGTTTGTTTTAAGAGAATGTGATGACTGCTATACATACACCTCAGAGGCACATAATACCATGAGGACAGAGATGAGGAATTAATTAACTCAACATGGTTTGAGGGATCCAGAGGAAGCTACAGAGAGTGAAGACCCAAGCTCAACAGGTGGGGAAGCATGGACAGGACATTCTAGGAGTCAAACATCATGATCAAAGACATAGGAGGACTCAGTGTGCTTGCAGAAAAGCCTGGTAGGAGATGAAGACATTTATTTTTTTTTTTTTTTATTTATTTTTTTTTAATTTTTTTTCCATTTATTTTTATTAGTTGGAGGCTAATTACTTTACATCATTACAGTAGTTTTTGTCATACATTGAAATGAATTAGCCATGGATTTACATGTATTCCCCATCCCAGTCCCCCCTCCCACCTCCCTCTCCACCCGATCCCTCTGGGTCTTCCCAGTGCACCAGGCCCGAGCACTTGTCTCATGCACCCAACCTGGGCTGGTGATCTGTTTCACCCTAGATAATATACATGTTTCGATGCTGTTCTCTTGAAACATCCCACCCTCGCCTTCCCCCACAGAGTCCAAAAGTCTGTTCTGTACATCTGTGTCTCTTTTTCTGTTTTGCATATAGGGTTATCGCTACCATCTTTCTAAATTCCATATATATGCATTAGTATACTGTATTGGTGTTTTTCTTTCTGGCTTACTTCACTCTGTATAATGGGCTCCAGTTTCATCCATCTCATTAGAACTGATTCAAATGAATTCTTTTTAATGGCTGAGTAATATTCCATGGTGTATATGTACCACAGCTTCCTCATCCATTCATCTGCTGATGGGCATCTGGGTTGCTTCCATGTCCTGGCTATTATAAACAGTGCTGCGATGAACATTGGGGTACATGTGTCTCTTTCAGATCTGGTTTCCTCGGTGTGTATGCCCAGAAGTGGGATTGCTGGGTCATATGGCAGTTCTATTTCCAGCTTTTTAAGGAATCTCCACACTGTTTTCCATAGTGGCTGTACTAATTTGCATTCCCACCAACAGTGTAAGAGGCTTCCCTTTTCTCCACACCCTCTCCAGCATTTATTGCTTGTAGACTTTTCGATAGAGGAGGAAGAAATGAAGAACCCCAGGGTTAGTAGAAGGAAAGAAATCTTAAAAATTAGGGCAGAAATAAATGCAAAAGAAACTAAAGAGATCATAGCAAAAATTAACAAAGCTAAAAGCTGGTTTTTTGAAAAAATAAACAAAATTGACAAACCATTAGCAAGACTCATTAAGAAACAAAGGGAGAAGAACCAAATTAACAAAATTAGAAATGAAAATGGAGAGATCACAACAGACAACACTGAAATACAAAGGATCATAAGAGACTACTACCAGCAGCTCTATGCCGATAAAATGGACAACTTGGAAGAAATGGACAAGTTCTTAGAGAAGTATAACTTTCCAAAACTGAACCAGGAAGAAATAGAAGATCTTAACAAACCCATCACAAGCAAGGAAATCGAAACTGTAATCAGACATCTTCCAGCAAACAAAAGCCCAGGGCCAGATGGCTTCACAGCTGAATTCTACCAAAAATTTAGAGAAGAGCTAACACCTATCTTACTCAAACTCTTCCAGAAAATTGCAGAAGGTAAACTTCCAAACTCATTCTATGAGGCCACCATCACCCTAATTCCAAAACCAGACAAAGATGTCACAAAAAAAGAAAACTACAGGCCAATATCACTGATGAACATAGATGCAAAAATCCTTAACAAAATTCTAGCAAACAGAATCCAACAACATATTAAAAAATCATACATCATGACCAAGTGGGCTTTATCCTAGGAATGCAAGGATTCTTTAATATCCACAAGTCAATCAATGTAATACACCACATTAACAAATTGAAAGATAAAAACCATATGATTATCTCAATAGATGCAGAAAAAGCCTTTGACAAAATTCAACATCCATTTATGATTAAAACTCTCCAGAAAGCAGGAATAGAAGGAACATACCTCAACATACTAAAAGCTATATATGACAAACCCACAGCAAGCATCACCCTCAATGGTGAAAAATTGAAAGCATTTCCCCTGAAATCAGGAACAAGACAAGGGTGCCCACTCTCACCACTACTATTCAACATAGTTTTGGAAGTTTTGGCCACAGCAATCAGGGCAGAAAAAGAAGTAAAAGGAATCCAGATAGGAAAAGAAGAAGTGAAACTCTCTCTGTTTTCAGATGACATGATCCTCTACATAGAAAACCCTAAAGACTCTACCAGAAAATTACTAGAGCTAATCAACGAATACAGTCAAGTTGCAGGATATAAAATTAACACACAGAAATCTCTTGCATTCCTATACACTAACAATGAGAAAACAGAAAGAGAAATTAAGGAAACAATATCATTCACCATTGCAACAAAAAGAATAAAATACTTTAAGACATTTATTTTTAAAGAGTGTGTGTGTGTGTGTGTGTGTGTGCTCTCAGTCATGTCCAACTCTTTGTGACCCCATGCACTGTAGCCCACCAGGCTCCTCTGTCCATGGGATTTCCCCAGCAAGAATACTGAAGTGGGTTGCCATTTCCTTCCTCCGGGGGATCTTCCTGACCCAAGGATTGAACCCAAGTCTCTGTTGTCTCCTGCATTGGCAGGCAGATTGTTTACTTCTCTGCCACCTGTGAAGCTCTTATTCTCAAACTGGAATATGACAATTAGTCTCATCAGAATCCCCTGTGGAGTTAAATGAGAAAATAAAAGCTTCTTTGGTCCCACTTCTGAAGTTTGTTTCAGGAAGACTGGGATATGGCTCAAGACCTCTTTAAAATCTTAGCTGATGCCCAGTGCTTTTGATTCAGTAGATTTACCTTGGTCTCTGGGATTCCCTGGTGGCTCAGTGGCAAAGAACCTGCTTGCAATGCAGGAGATGCAGGTTCAATGCCTGGGTCAGCAAGATTTGCTAGAGGAGGGCATGGCAACACACTCCAGTATTCTTGCCTGGGAAAGCCCATGGGCCAAGGAGCCTGGCAGGCTACAGTCCATGGGGTCACCAAGAGTCAGACAAGACTTAGCTGTTAACACTTTCACTTTTTCACTTCTCTGGACCATATGGCAGTGAATGAGAGTGTTGGCAGTGGAGAGGTGGAGCCTCTGGAAACCTCGATCTTGGCGGGGTGGGGGGAGGGGAGTGATGCAGGACATTTTCTTAATTCACACTAGAGTCTGGTCTTTATTTTATGACAATGGGGAGTTACCAAAAAGGAAGTGGCTTAAAAAGTGGCCAGTGTAAGAGGGTTCCCTTTTCTCCACACCCTCTCCAGCATTTATTGCTTGTAGACTTTTATTTAGCTCAGGATTCTGTTTATTGGCTCAGCTGATTGTTTCCTCTGAGCTTGGCTAGGTTCCCAGGTGCATCTGGGTACAGATGTGGGTCAGGTAAGCAGCTTTGTTGATCTCTGCTAGCCCTGAAGCCTGGTGCTTTAGCTGGAACAAAGGGACGGACTCTCCTCTAGTAGTAAGCTAGCCCAGGCTTGTTCCTTTCATAGGGATTGCATTCCAAACATAGAGTGGAAGCACTGGAGGACTCTTGGAACCTAGGATTGTAACTGTGAAATGAAAATATCTAATGAACAAGAAATGCCACAGCCATCAGTGATTTCTGGCCTCTAAAGGTAGCAGATGCTGCCACTCCCCACGGTGATTGCTGAGGAGCTGGGGGAGTGCAAGAAGGAAGGTAAACAAGCAATCAGGAAGCCTGACTTCCTCTCCTGCCTCTTTGGAGCAGTTTTCTCAGAGCTACTGAGATGCTGTCTCCTGGGCTCAGAGTCCTAAACATTCCCACCAAATCAAATAACTCTCTATTTTCAGTTTATGACTATAGTTTTTAGTCAACATAACTGGTATGTTTGTTGGTCAAAACAAGCTACAGATCCACCCCAGACTTAAGGCCTGGGGAGTGTGGATTTTAAAATTGTTTATAACCTAAAAGTTGAGAGTTATGTTAGGACTTCAAGCCTGGGAGGCAGTATCACAAGATACTGAGAGAACTGCTCTAAGGAGCTTCCCCGTTGGCTCAGTGGTAAATCATTTGCTTGCAAGACAGGAGACCTAGGTTTGATCTCTGGGTTGGGAAGATCCCCTGGAGAAGTAAATGGCAAGGACTGAGCTACTAACACTTTCACTTTAGCTGGAAATAGCTAATTTGATTACTGATATGCACAGGAGTGCTATTAAATTTTGAGTTTTTAATTTAATGTCTAGTTGAAAACTCTTATTTCTGGCAGCTTTTCAGTCAGCTTTTTTTGCCTAGCTCTATAATAACATAATTTGCAACGGTGATGTAATTTTCATATTTTTTCATTGGTACATTTTTATTTCTGTTTAAATAATTTTACTGGAATTTCCAAAGTAGTGTTAACATTGTCATAATGGTGAGAGTATTTTTTGCTTTCTTTCTCATCTTAATGGGTGAAATTTACTATTTCTCTGTTAAAAATAATGTTACTTTTGGTTTGAAATAACTCCTTTAATTTTCACTTCCTTTCTGAGATGTGGAACTCATTGCATTTGTTTTCCTCTTCCTTTCTTTCTTCTAAGTTTTTGCAGTTACAACCTGGGCTTGTGGAATTCATTTTTATAATTTACTTTTATTTTTATTTGTTTTTTAAAATATCATTTTCTTATTTCTAAGTAAATGCAAAATTAATTTAGTAATTCCTCTAAAAGCAATTATTTATGTATAAGTATGTATTTGCAGTTATTTAAGAGTATATATATAACAGCCTGTTCCTTCAAATTTTTCTGAACTTGCCTTGAATTTCAGTTGGTTATCTCTTGATACTTTTTTTTCCTAGCAAACATTTTCAAGTAGTTTAACTTGGAAGGACCTTCAAATATTTTATTCATGGAGAGTAGCAGGTTGGCATAATCCCTGAGTGATAGCATGCTTACAAATCTATTCACACATGAACAACGATTTTTTTGAGTAAAACTGTCAAAGAAACTTCTGTATCCTTCAGGTGTTTAGTGTTGCAGAGAAGCCTAGGGTTCAACCTAATTCTTTTATGGGCTAACTTTTCTCCTTCTTCCTTTGTAGTATTTGCTAGATATTCATGAGATTCTTTCTTTATAAACAAATCTAGAAATTCAACCAAGAAAAGAAAAATACACTAAACTAAGTATACTTGTAGAATTAATTTTACTCATTTTTCCTTGATACATTCTGAGTGCTTTCAGTTTGCAGATCTGTCTTTGCTTATTAACTCTGTTCTCTTGGTTTTATACTCTTTTTCAAGATCACCAGTTATCTATAGGTTGCATCTCTGGAGTATGTCTTCCATATTGATCATGTCTTTATCATAGAATTTGAATCTTTTTATCCCTTTCCTGTATGATCTGGAAGTTTGTTTAAGTTTCTAATATTCTGGTTATTCTTCAGTGATAGAAGCTCATATTTATTACATATCGACTAGGTTTAGTTAAGTGATCTATGTGCATAATCTCATTTAATTCTCCCAAGCACCCTGTGAGTGAAGTTCAGTTATCATCTGTTTTCACAAATATGATAACTAGTGTTCAGAGTATTGAAGTAATCTGTATAAGTTCATACAGGTGGGAAATTTCAACCCCAGAGCCCATGTTCCTAAGTATGTCATCATACAGTTTCTCCAGAGCGAGTTGGGTATTCATTTTCTCCTTTATATGTTTTCATTTTGCAGCTGTGATTTCCATCTTTTCCTTTTTTTTTTTTCCAAATTAACCCTTATTAGTAATGTTCGATCTGGTGCAGTAAGATATTCTTCACTGAATCTTCTGAAGAATATGGATTACAGTATTTTTGGAAACAATAGTTTTGCTATGTCCTGTGCTTTTCTTCTTCTTTTTTTAATTTTATTTTTGACTGCATTGCATAGCATGCAGGATCTCAGTTCCCCACCCAGGGATGGAGCCCGCACCCCCTTCAATAGAAATGTAGAATCCTAACCACTGGACCACCATGGAAATCCTGTGTCCTTTGCCTTTAACAAGGATTAGTATTTTTTTTTCTTTTTTTTTTTGTTGTTGTTGTTGTTGTTTTTATTTTTTTTCCATTTATTTTTATTAGTTGGAGGCTAATTACTTTACATCATTACAGTAGTTTTTGTCATACATTGAAATGAATTAGCCATGAAATTACCAAGATCTTATTATCAAAGGGGTAGATAACTATATTTTTGAATACTCATATAAGGCATCCTATAGCAGTTATTTTGTAACATAAAGCCTCATTTCTTCAACATTTATGTTACAAAATAACTGCTATAGGATGCCTTATATGAGTATTTAAAAATATAGTTATCTACCCCTTTGATAATAAGATCTTGGTAATTTCATTTCAATTTATTAAAAAATATATCTTGTGAACTTACCAGCCTTATCTCAGGCAGGAGGAAAAAAGCTAGAATGTAGCAGGATAATAAATTGTGCTTTTTCAGTTTACTAGGAATTTTGGCTAAAATCCTAAAGCTGAGAACAACAGTGCTAGATATATCTCTTAAAGAACGCACTGAAACCTAGAAAAATTGGTCCGGTGACCTCTTCTCCATTTTTCCCGTGTAAGAGAATCTGAAACACTTTAAAGGGAATTACTGAAAGGAATTTTTTGGAATAGAAAGTAGAATAGATTTTTTAAGTTTTTCCACTAAACTTGATGGAAGAGGGTTCCACGAGAACCACTTGCACAGATTCAGTATGTCTGCAAGGGAAGAGTAGCAGTACATTCTCAGGATGGAATCGTCCAGAACTACAGAAATTCATATGTCGAGTTCACAATCACACTCGGAGGTCAGGGCAAGAGTTCTTGGAAGAATTAGACAATATCTCTAAGTGGGGGAGTGGGGGATAAATGAACATAGAAATTAAGAGTGGATCTGAGTAGCTCCAAAAGGCAGTGCAAGGAGAGAGAATCAGCAATTAGGCAAACTGCACTTTGAGCGATTTTCCTTTGGGCCAAGTGGCTAGCTCAGAAGGTAGTCAGCTTGAGTCATCTTGATGTCTTGATGCCCAAGAAAGCTGCTTACCAGAAAGGAAGAAAAAGACCCAAAGAGGAAGAAGCTATGGGTCGACTGCCAGGGGTGGAAGCTTTGAGGGTGTTGCGAATCATCCAGAGCATGCCTTGCCCGGGTAGAAGAATTTCCTTTTGAGGACATCTGCCAGTGCTCAGAGGAATGACTAATGAGCCACCCCCACCCCAAAAGCCAGGCCGTGGACACAGTTTAGGGAGTGCGGCCCTAAAGGTGAGACTTGTGAGTACAGCAGCTGTAAAAGACCTACTGTCTTCTTCTCATCCCCCTAGTTCTTCCTGACCCAGGAGGAATTCATCAGTTATTGATTGACATGTGAAAAATCACCCCCAGAGTCAGTGTCTTAAACACAAGAAAGATGGATTTTTCTCGCAGCTTTTTGTGGGTCAGAAATTCCAGAGTGGCTTAGTAGGTAGTTCTGACTCAGGACCTTTACGTGAGGTTGCCTTGTGCGGATGTCGTTTACACAGGTCAGGTCCCTTCAGCGTGAGAAGGGGCAACCAAACAGTGTCACTACTATGGGGTAAGAATTATTGGAGGGCATTGAGGCTGGTCGCCTCCGAAGCAAGCACTGCCTACTCACCCCTCTTCCTGATGGCAGTTCCCAGAGCCTCTCTCAGGAGACAGGCAGGAGCTCTGAATCAGACTTAAGACTGAACTAAATGTGAATCCTAGTTACTAGGACTAGTTACTAAATGACTCACCCGTGAGTCCCTGTTTTCCTGGGTGAGCCCTTCTTTACTCCTGGAATCCAGTCAGATTTTGCATTTTCCTGGATATTTCATATTTAGTAAAGTATTGGGCTTCCCTGGGGGCTCAGCAGTGAAGAATCTGCTGGCCAATGCAGGAGATTTGGGTTTGATCCCTGGGTCGGAAAGCTCCCTGGGTGGAGGAAATGGCAACCCACTCCACCGCCTGGAGAATTCCCATGCGCAGAAGAGCCTGGTGGGCTACTGTCCATGGGTCGCAAAGAGTCAGGCACGACTGAGCGACTAAACAACATTAATAATAGTTGCATTAAAATATGTCAGGGTAGCCTTGGCAGATCTGCAATGTATATTTCTGCTTTCTGACTTGGTCTCATCGTGTGGTGTGTGAGATGCTTGTATAGTGGACAGTGCTGGCCCATTTCTTTTTCTTTGATCTTTGTTTTTTAAGTCAGCATGCTAGGTGTTTGTGGATACAGTGAAGCGTGTGCTGCCTAGTGCTGTCGAGTCAGTGCTTCCTTGTAGTCTCAAATGGTGATGGCGGGTCATTGGCTCCACTGCCCTACAGGAGCCACTTGTGCCGTGATCTAAGCCGAGAACGGTTAAGTACATGAAGCTGTAAGGCAAGGTTGCCACTTGTCATGGTCAGTGGGAATCATGGGACATTACAGGTTGTGTCCAAGAAATATAGGGCGGAAATTGGGGCTGACCAGCCATACCATAGTCTATAGACAGAGTAATCCACATGTGGTTCCTATTTGGACTTCTCATTTTTTACAAAGTAAAATTTGTTTTTTTTTTCCTAAGTTTTTGTGATGGACCTTTTCTGTAGCTGTGAGCTCCAGAAAATAAAAGTGCATATTAAATACAAACAGTAAGTACTCAATATTGATCTCACAAGAAAATTGATGATAAAAACAATATATTCCTTGATATACCCACTTCTTCTTTGGGGTGGTAGTGTTACCATTGATCAGGTGAAAATCAGAAATCACCAATCTGCTGAAGAAGGGTCAGCAATCAGTTGAAAGTTAATCATCATTTGAGAGTGTTTCAGAGGATGACTGTTTAACATTTAGTTGCAAAAAGGTTTCCATGTTACTCTGTAAAACATGATTGGAGAGTGAAATCACTATTCTAATTTAATTTTGCTCATTTTCAAATTCAAAGTGTTTGTGCATGCAGGAAAAATAAAAGGACAATTTATACTATGTTGGTTCCACTAGCAGAAGATCTTTGCAGTTAAAAGAGTTGAATTTCATATCAGTATTATCAGATACTTCAAATAAAAAAGAGCTTATTCCAATAATAGTACCATTTTTAAGAAACCTAATTTATGGAGCTTGCCTTGGCAAGCCTTTGGGAATATCACATTGTCACAGACAGTGTATTTGCCTTTATTGTAAATGTTACTGTAAATTCACTTTAGAACTTCAAAACTGAAGAAAAAAAATTTCTGTTGTAATTAAAATTTACATGTAAGTGTTTTTTACATCTAAATAAATTTAAAATACAAATGCAATTTATTTTGTGGTGAAATACAAATATGGTGACAACAAAAAATACTGGTAGAGCCCAGCATGATGATAAAAACAATATTCCTACTCAAATAAGAAAGATAGGGAGCAGAAATGTGCTTGGCATTAGTGGTAGTGTGTAGATAGTTTATAGTTACATCTATAAAAACAAAGTATTCTACCAATTCAAATAGAAGCTATAGTTCCCCAAATTTAAAAATATCATTACATATATACACAAAGTATTTGGGTTATAGCATTTTTCTGCAAATACTGGTATGGTGTAATCACAACAAAAAAAACATCAACATGATCATTTAAACATGTTTGCTGCCCGTGGTCAGTCTGAGGTTCAAAATGATGTCATCTTTGAAGGACTGGTAAATCAACCCATATGACCCATGTTTTCTTTTTTCTTTTTTTTAATCTTCCTGGAAGTCTTCTAAATTTGGGATAAATTTTGTTCAAAATCAATAAAAGCATTTCTATTTGCTACCAGGATGTGGAGGCTCTGTAATGTGGCAACCGGGCTAGGCCACACTCCTTTGTCACAGAATTTCCTTCCCTGGACGTTTTTGCTCAGTTGGAATAGGAGTTTTGGTGGCTGGAAGACCAGCCGCAGCAAGGGAGGTGTTTTCACCTGTGAGAAGTGGAGGCAGGTGCTCTTGTAGTTCACAGGCCTTTTCAGTCATCCATCTGCTGGTTACCTCGAGGATTCAGGGCAGCGGGAGAGGTGGGGTCTGAGGCTGCCCCAGCTTCCCCTGGATCCTGCTCCTTTCACTGCTAGCTCCTGGGGTGAAAGTAGAGCCTCATGAAAAGCGCCTTTTCCTTCCAAACACTCACTGTATGGAGCTTGGAGCTAAGGGGGACTCCAACCACCCCCATCCGCCTTCGTGGCTTCCCTCCCGGACTTGTGGGCTGCCGCTTGCATTTGTAGGTTTTGTCTTTTTCTTCCCTTCTTCACTTTACCTCCATCTTCCCTTCCTGCCTTCCTAGTAAACATCATGTTCCTAAATCAGGCAGGAAGTGTTTACTCCCGCATTTCCCTAGTGTTAAATCCCTGTAACAAGTCATATTAATGCTTTGGTGTATATGTACTATGTAGCTGAAAAATCACAAAACGATGCCCTTATTAATAAGTTGGAATTAATAATTGCAGTACCTGATGCGGGGGAAGAGTCTGTGTGGTGGGAACTGAAAGAAATGGAGTGTGCTTGGTTGGTGGCGATGGGTGAGATGGTTAGAAAATTTTGGAAAAACGGGTAGGAGCTGGATGTTGGAGTTTTGATCATTCTCAGTGCACTGCCAGGCTCTTGGGATGTTTCAGCAGGAAAGTCATATGATTTGGTTTATATTCAAGAAGATCCCTCTGAGAAGTGATTGAAGGGGTACAAAATGGAAACAAAGAGACAAATTAGGAGGCTCTTCCTATAGACCAGGCAGGAAATGATGAAATCTTGGTCCAAGGGAAATGACAAAGGAGACAGATCCAAAGATGGATTTCAGATATATATTTGTTTTATAATTGACAAGATATGCTAATAACAGGTTCAGTGTGGGGTGGGTGGAGCTCTTAGGTAAGAGAAAGGGGGAACCTTAGAGGATAATCCTTAAGTTTTAGAGTTTTGAGTATTTGGGTAGAAACAGATGATGGGTTATTACTGAGAAGTAGCAGGCGTGTGTTTGTACGTGTAGTATGTTTATGAGAACACAGGTTTGGAAGAGTTCAGTTTATGCATGTGCAGTAGGCTGGTCTGTTTCTTTCTGACTTTCTCCTGCCCTCTCTGCTCCTTTGGCAGCCAGAAATTTCAGAAAAAATACTTGAGGTTCAACAGAATCAGTCTTTTTAGTCCTTAATCTCTTCATACCTCAGTTCCTCTCCTCTTCCATTGGTTTTCGATTTTTATTCATCTGTTTCCTTGGTGATGATGATGCTTATATTTTATTTGTGTTTTATTGTATGTGTATTTGGAACCTGTTTTGAATTCTTCATGAAAGTAAACACCTGTGGTTTTCAACGTGGGGCAGCTCCCCCCCCCCACAATTGGAAATATACGGAGACATTTGTGGTTGTCATAATTGGTGGGCAGGATGCTACAGGCTTCTAGTGGATAGGGATCACATGGGCTGTTGGACATCCTGCAGCACACAGGACCACATTCCCACAACCAAAAATTTCCTGGTGTAAAATGTCAATAGTGCTGGGATTGAATAATCCTCATATCGAATATAAATAATTTAACACACATGCTGTGTGTGCTCTCTTGCTAAGTTGTGTCTGACTCTTTTGTGACCCCATGAGCTGTAGCCCGCCAGGCTCCTCTGTCCATGGGGTTTTCCAGGCAAGGAGACTGCAGTGGTATTTCCTTCTCCAGGGGATCTTCCCAGCCCAGGAATTGAACCTGCATCTCCTGCATTTGCAGGCAGGTTCTTTACTGCTGAGCCACCCAGGAAGCAACCCCCCCCAAATAATGTAATAGATAAATATAAATTGTAAAATTTATGAACACTTGGTGATGAAATGTAGAGCTTCACTTGAAGAAGTTATGCCATATTGATCTTTCTTTTTCCTTTTCTCTCCCTCTCTCCTTCCTTTCTTCCTTCCTTTTAATCAGCTATATTAATTGGACTTGAGGAGATAAAAATAGGTCCCTTTATCCAATCCAGCATAGTCAACAGTAAACCTGGCACCTAGGCAAACATGCTATAGTTCTAGAAGTATGCTATAAAGGAAACCGAATTCTACCACAGCTTCCTAGCTCTGAGTAGAATTTGAGCTGGAAAGTGAGGTTTTCATGTGGTTAGAAAGATGGATCAAAAAGAAAACAACTCATTCATGGACCTTCCTGAATGTAAACTTGTTAGTTTTCTATGCTTCCAGGTTTAGTTTGAATAATTGCTTGCAGGCTTCAAGAATACAACCCCAAAAGATTTACATGACTGAAAGATACGGTGGAAATTGGTGTGTCTCGTGTGCTGTGGCATGCCTTTTAAACGTTTTGGGCTTTTTTTTTTTAATATGCAAAGAAAATGGGTAAGCACCTTTTGATGCCCACTATGTCAGTGGTACCTCACTCAGGCAGCCACTTTTGTCTTGAAGTGAAAAGTGTTACACTGTGTTGTAATCATACCTGGTACAGATAGCACAGTTATACTCCAAAGTGTGGACCCAGAGGCCTCCCTAACCTTCCAAATACACACTTTGAGAATTCAATGACCCCTGGAAGCCTTCCACATTTTCCCCCTTCAGGGGCTCATGATTGCCTCTGACTCTGAGATCCCTTTTTTCACTAGATTGTCCTGTCCGTGGATCATTTCCTTACCCTCCCACCTCTGTATTCTGTCTATGCCTGGGTGCATTTCAGACCTTTTCTTTGCAGTGCTCGACCCCCACCCCTACCCATACACACGTGGGCATACATACACACGCATGCACATAAATTACAAACAGTATACTGTGTGTTGCTGAGTGTACAACTCTACACAAAGTGTAAGAGAAGGGAGGTGACATGGCAGCAGTGTGATTGAGTTTTTGAGATTAAGTGCCCCAGGTGATTGTCATCTACAGCCAAGATAGAGAACCACAGCTTACAATTAATTCCAGTATTGCCTCTTAAGGTGTATTTTTTTTCCCACCTTGGTAAATACACTGTAGGCAGCTTGAATCACATTTAATTATATAAACTTCATGAGAGCTGGATTTCTATTTCTTGTTCATTGCTTCCCAGCACCTAAAAACAGGCCCTGGTACATGGTACATATGAAATAAGAATTGTTGAATATATGAATGAATGAATCAATCAATTTGTATAGCCAAAGCCACAGACTCCAAAGTATTTTCAACTTGATAGTATATATCCTGGGAAGTTAGTTTTGCTTCACATTTACTACCTTGAGTTTTAATACCTCTAATAAGTCGTGTGTTTGGGAAGAAATTCTTTCTAAAGTCTAAGACTGTGAGGAGGGGTCTTTGAAGTTCCTAAAATTGTATGCAAAGTTTCTCATCTGCCCTGATTTTTCTCTCATGCAGTGAGTTCCATAACTTTCCATATAACCTCAAAGTGGTCCAATGACCCAGAAAGGTGAAGAATCACGAAGTCAGAGAATGTGTAGTTCTTTCATTGACAGACATTTTCTTCTTAAAGAAGGTTTCAATGGGGTTCCTTTATAACATCAACCTGCCTTCAACATTTAAAATATAGTTAAGCCGGTGAAGATCCATCCATACCTTTCACACACCTTTTCAGTAATTCATTTGTTCGATAGTGTGATATTCACTTGTGGTGCCTACAAAGTGGGAGGTAAAACTTATAAGTGAAGGAAGCGTTGCAGTGGCCTGAGTTTCTGGTGCTTTCATACCTGCTTCCCTGGACTCCAGGCCGATTTGGCCAATTACAGGAGCAAGGGTTTAAAAGGCATCTGACTCCTCATAGATGTGATTGATTCTGCAAATGTGCCAATTCCCCTGCTTCCTCTAATTATCTGATTGAAATGCCAGTTGCTCAGACATGCTAAGCAAATAGCCCATTGTTTGCCCAAAGCTGTAGCAGGTAGGAATTTCGAGCTGGTAAAGGATATATAACATCCTCTGATTGTTCCTTACAGCTTTGGGGGATAGTTAGATTTCTGCTCTGTATGGAAATGGTTAAAAATCACTTTAGAAACTGGAAAAAAGAAACCATGAACATATTTATGTAGAGACATAATTAACATTCTTAGTTAAATTTTGAATGATACTGATTTTTGTAAAACAGTGTGAGTCATAATACTTGCCTATTTTTTTACATAAACTGAAGTTATACAGGAAAATTTTGAGCTTGTCTGTATTTCATTTCAGGTGGAACTTGAGATATATAAGAATATTAGTAAGAATTTAGGTGTTTAAGATAAATTTTGTCCCCCTAGACACACATATGACTGTTGTAGATTTTAGAATGTCACAGACTATCAGGTTCTCTTCACTGTGAATTTAGGATTGATAAGCACACTCTAACTTTTAAATAGGGCCCTGGAGTGTTTGATTTTCATAGAAGTTTTGCATCCCTTGCAATTTATAGTAATATTCCATGACCGTGGCGGTCTTTACAGATTTCCTGACCCATAGGTCTTGAGTATAATCTCATGTCAAACAGAATCATCTTTTATCATCCCCTGACCCTGTTTTGTGTGAAAAATAGTTGTTTTTTTTTTATTTAAGATGTAAAGATATATTTAATTCTAGCAAAAGCTGTTACTCTTCAAGTTTTCAGAGTGGGATTCAGAGCTTAATATTCTACAGTAAGAACATGTTTTCTAAAATGTTATTGAAATATACTCGACTTACAATGTTGTAATTTCTCAAAGTGATTCAGTTATACATATGTATACATTTTTAATGTTCTTTCCATTATAGTATATCACAGGATATTGAATATAGTTTCCTATGCTATGCAGTAGGACCTTGTTGCTTATCCATTCTATTAGTTTGCATCTGCTAATCCCAAACTCCTGATCCATCCCTCCCCCCTTGGCAACCACAGGTCTGTTTTCTGTGTCTGTTGCTGCTTTGTATATAAGTTCATTTGCATCATTTTTCAGATTCCATATATAAGTGGTATTGTGAGGCATTTTGTCCTTCTCTGTCTGACTTATTTCACTTAGGATGATGATCTCTAGGTTCATCCATATTTTTACAGATAGTATTATTTCATTCTTCTTTATTACAGTCTCAACATTTTAAAATAAAATGTTAATTGGGTATAGTAAGCTTGTCTCTTAGAATAATAAATATGATATTAGACATGTCAGATTAAAATGGATTACTGAAATGAAGTCATTTTAATAGCAGTACTTTTTTCCACTTAAAAAATAATTCTCCCTTCTGCAATCAAAAGGGATCATAATATGGAATCACATCATTTCCAACTGGTTAAAAGCTTGTTAGTGATCAGTCTAACCCACATGAAACACATTACTACGCCCTTTAAACCAAAACAGAGAAGAAAGGTGACAAACATTAACTGAGCATCCCCCACGTGCCAGTCCACTGTCTAACATAACTGTACCTTAGAGAAATAATGTCAAGGCTGATAACTGTCAGGGATTTGAAGGTGGAAAGTAGCAGAGGGAATACTCAAAGTCATATCTTTCTCATTTATCCAGATCATGCTGTAGCCCCTGGAAGTGCTGCCACAAAAAGGGTTCTAACGAGAGGACCCAGCACGGCAATCATGAAAACACCTCGTTTATATAAAGTACTTGGCACTTGTTACTCTGCTTTTGCACTTGCTTTTCATTAAGCACCCTTTCATGGGAGTCAGACTTGTGAGTCCCCATGATAACCTTTAAAGAGGAATAACTTAAAGATGAACAATATATACTGTCTCCCCTTAAGAGTTTATAATTGAGTAGAAAGTTGGACATGTAAAAAATGTAGTGTGAAATAGTATAGTAACAGGTGACTAAGGTGGGTTTCCCTGGTAGCTTAGATGGTAAAGAATCTGCCTGCAATGCGAGAGACCTGGGTTTGATCCCTGGGTTGGGAAGATCCCCTGGAGGAGAGCATGGAAACCCACTCCAGTATTCTTGCCTGGAGAATCCCCATGGACAGAGGAGCCTGGCAAGCCATACAACCCACTCCAGTATTCTTGCCTGGAGAATCCACATGGATAGAGGAGCCTGGCAAGCTACAATCTATGGGGTTGCAAAGAGACACGACTGAGTGACTTTCACTTTCAGGTGACAAAGTTATCAGTAGATTCTGAATCCAGGACTGCCTCACTTCAAAATGCTATAACAGAAGTAAAAGAAAAGTGTCCTCAAATACAAAGTGAGTGAATGATTGAATGGCATCTTGAGAGGATTCACTTATTCAGTGTTTCCTGATTGCCTACCTGTAACATATATGAAGCTAGGTGTGGGGGACTTAAATATATCCATGATTTTGAGGAAGTTACAATTGCTGTATCAGGTAAGTGTGCAAAGAATCATTTGTTGATGGTCAGTGAAAAGAAAAGGAGCTAAGAAGTGGGTTCTTTATGGTGACAGGGCTAGTAAAGGACATGCCTGGACTTTGAACTTGGATCTAACTCAAAACCCATCAGTCAGTGAAATTACCAAGGGCAATGGAGAGAGAACAGTTAAATAAAGAAGACTTGTGAGCCTGGAACCCAAGATTAAAGGTCAAGTGATTCAAGCGTCATTGAAGTGCTCTGTAGTGTTCACCCAAGTGGAGGATGAGGGCAACCAGCATAGTAACTCCCCCTCATTCCTCATGTGCAAAGAGAATAAAAAGATAGGTCTCAGCCCTTGAAGGTTTTCTCGCCTGCTGTTGCTGCTGCTGAGTCACTTCAGTCATGTCCCACTCTGTGTGACCCCATAGACATCAGCCCACCAGGCTCCCCCGTCCTTGGGATTCTCTAGGCAAGAGCGCTGGAGCGGGTTGCCATTTTCTTCTCCAATGCATGAAAGTGAAAGGTGAAAGGGAAGTTGCTCAGTTGTGTCCAACTCTTAGCGACCCCATGGCCTGCAGCCTACCAGGCTCCTCCATCCATTCGATTTTCCAGGCAAGAGTGCTGGAGTGGGGTGCCATTGCCTTCTCCGGAGCTGAAATTCTAACCCCTTGCAAATCCACAGATGTTTCCATTGCCTTCTCTGGCTTTCTCGCCTAGTGAGGCATAAAAGAAAACCTACAAGGACAATTGCTGTAGCAGATGGTTTTGAGTGGAACAGTAAACTGAAGCTTCCCAGTGGAAGGAAGGGAGGAAGGAAGGCCGGTAGGTGGATCTAGGTAGAGAAATTGTGACCCAAAGGCCAGAGGCTTGGAAGTCTGTGAATTGTTGGAAATATTGTCTGTAATCCAGCCATCTTCTGACTGCTGACTGGAATCCTCGATGCTATTCATCCAGGCGATATGTACAAGAGTGTGAAGACCCTTGTAAGTTAGTTTTATAGAGGTCAGACAAAGAGGAGATGAACAGAATTAAGTTAGGCTGAAGATTAAGGGTTGTAGCTATAGCGCACTAATGAAGATTGGAGTTTAAAATTAGATTATGTCCTGTGGGGACATTTAAAGACTAGGCCAGGTGTCCTAATTAAAAGTGCTATGTATAGAGGCCTATAGGCAGCAAACCAGATTCCATAATGGAGATATTCAAATAGCTTTGCTTTTACTAGGTGGAGATTGCCTAAAACTGTCTGGGAATCCAATTCAGAGGTTCTAGCTCTTCAAAAAAAAAAAAAAGAATAAGACTTTGAATGCACTCATGCAAGCATGATAACAGCTATTTATAATAAAAAGTGAGTTGGGGCCAAACTCAGTTTTTAGTAAATAGCACATAGTCTTCTGATAAATCATAACATGTTCTGTGTAGACTGGAAATAGGTTTGTTTTCTGATCTTTGCAGGTCAGTGAAATAGAGGTGAGGTATTTCTAACCTGAAGTAAAGCCATGGGGAAGGCCAACCTGTAACGATAGCACATTGTAATGAGAAATGCATTGCCGTCAACCAAGAGAGGTTTGTGATTGGAAATCGTTAGTGGAAAGGGAGCTTTGGCTGATTGAATGCTTTTAAAATAAGCAAGTCTGAACCACTGTTAGTAATGTGACTGTGGCCTTCCCCAGGCTGTTGCTCTGGAGTTGTCATGAGGATGAATAATGCTGTCTGGCAATCACTATACTATTTAGAACTCTATTAGCACATTTCTCTCTGGGGAAGATTCTTCCTAAACCATGTGGGGAATCTTCACAATATCTTATTTTGAAATGCGAATAATGCAATGGACTTTGATTCCTGTGTTGATCCCCTTAACTGAGTCTTCTAAAGCATAAAACGTGCCTTCTAAACACATTTAGACTGTGAAAGAGTCCTGGAGAGTAAAATTTAAGATCGCTCACATCTTCAAATGCAGTTATCCATTCTCAAGAATCTGCTCTTCGTCAGGAGCTCTACTCAGGTGTTCACATAAATATGATGAGATATCATTAGAAAATGCCTCATGAGAAGGGTTTAATTATCCTATTTTACAGATGAGGAAACTGTTGCAAGAAGTAAAGTTATTTTGTTAAGGTTCACAGTGATTAAGCTAAAAGTGAATTTTGTACTCTTTCATATAAATATTCTACTTTCCTTAAAATCTCTAGGAATGCCTTGCCTTAAGATACTGTTAACATTAAGAAATGAAGGGCAAATTATACATTTAGGTCACATCAACCAAGCAGAAAGAGGAAAAAATGATTAAATTGAGAAAGTAGAGATCTATTTGTTTATAGTACTTTTACCTTCCATTGATTGAGTTGCTTAATAATATCAATACTAAAGTTCCAAATAAAATGATCAAAAGTCAGGGCAGTTATGAGGTAAGGTTTACAGACACCACATACTTAATTTAGTGGTCCCATAGTCAGCATTTATCAAACTTGTCTATCACCAAGTTGGCTTTTCGGTTCATGGAAACATATTACCTCACTAAGACTTTTAAGACAAGAAAATCATAATATGTATACACTTTAAATGGAGAAGGAAATGGCAGTCCACTCCAGTATTCTTGCCTGGGGAATCCCATGGACAGAGGAGCCTGGCGGGCTACAGTCCATGGGGTCGCAAAGAGTCAGACACGACTGAGCACATGTACAAAGAGTCATACAACTTAAAAGCTAGTGAATTTGTGATTGTGATTCTAATATCCTGTTATATTTTAGCCCCAACTCTGGATATCATACCTTCAAATTGATTTTCTATAATATAATCACAAGACAGACGTATCATTAAAGACAGGTTGAGTGAGAAATGAGTATTAAAATCCATGTATAAGGAAATCGAAAACAATACAAATTTTAAAATCCTATCACTCTTCTATTACCCTAATATTTTTTAGATAACTGTATCCTTCATAAATCCTACAGAAAGCTTATAAAAAGTTTTAAAAAATTATTTGCCTTTCAAATGTGTGTACTTAGTCACTCAGTAATGTTCAACTGTTTGCAACTCTATGGACTGTAGCCCACGTGGCTCCTCTGTCCATGGAATTTTCCAAGCAAGAATACTGGAATGGGTTGCCATGCCCTCCTCCAGGGGATCTTCCCAACCCAGGGATCCAACCCAGGTCTCCTGCAGTAACATCTGAGCCACAGGGGAAGCCCTACTTGCCTTTCAAGTAGGACTTATTTTTCATTTAAGTTTGCCTATTACTTTAAAGCACATAGGTTATGGATTGAGATTTGAGTGAATAAAATGTCTGTTATCAGATATGTGTAGGATGTGGTCATTTGCCTAAGCTATGGCACACGGGTTATATCCAGCCCTCTGTCTCTCTTTATAAACTCCTGTTGAAACAGAGCCATGGCATTTGTTCAGGTATTTTCTGTGGTTGCTTTGTGCTTCAAATGCAGGACTGAGTAGATGCAACAGAGACCATATGATCTGCTAAGTCTAAAATGTTTACTATCTGGCCCTTATAGAAAAAAAGGTTGCTAACCCTTTATCTGAACCAAACAGTTATCCTTATGGTTGGAATTTACGGGGCCCTTAATTATCTACTGTGTTGTAATTTTCCAAGAAGATGGTGTGTTTAAATACATATTATTTTCTAAACATTTTGGTCATACTGTTTGTTTTTTTTTTTTTGACTCGATCCATCAGCCCGTGGCATGGGTGTCCTGTTACATGCTTTCAGAAATTCTGTTTATTAATTGGAAAAGACCAGCATATGCAATTCATAGCTTGCTGTAACTTCCAGGTTCATTTAGCCAAGGACACAAAATCCTATAACATGTAACAATGCAGCATCCCTCAGTCTCCAAAGGAGCAGCACCTGACTGATGACACTGTCTGTAAAAGGTTCAGATTTCCCAGAAGAGCAAAGCCTAATATTATTTTACAGTTCTTTTCTGTTTAGGACTCACATCACTACTGAAGGAAAATACACACATCTCTTTGTTTAGTGTTTCTAAGGAGAGGTTTGTGTTAGGCTTTCTTAGATCTTGGTCCAAACTCGGTATCAGTGAGGTCGCATTCTCCCCCAGGGAGTAAAGTAGTCTGTGCCCCTAAGTCCCTAAGAAGTACCTCTTTCTAGTTTCCCACCATCCTGGAAGGCCCATTTCTTGAAATCTCTGGAATAAATAAAGCTTTTGAAACAATATTTCAAAGATTTTAGTGAAGATGGCACCAGTATATCATATTTTAAAATACACAACATTTAGGGATATATGCTACTCTTAGTTTACTCTTCTTTAAAAGAAATCTGGAGTTGGTGACAAATGTTACAAGATATATTTTAGCATCTATCAAGATAATCATATATTTTATCTCATTTGTCCTCTCAAAAGGGAAATTGCTTCAACTTGATTCCTAATATTGAATAATTGTTTCTTCTGCATGTTTACATACCCAATATTGAATTCATAGTCAAAACTTTAAAAGATAAAAAACGAACATCTCTTCAGTATCAATAGAAACAAACAAGTCCTAAAATGAAACCAAACTACCAAGACTGTGAACACTGGAATTATCAGAAAAAAATAATATAAAATTAGTATATTTAACATGTTTAAAGAAATAGAGGGTATTGAAAATATGGCTAAGAAATAAATTATCCATTTGACTAATTTTGTTAGTGAAATTTGAAAAAAAAAGTAAAATTGATCTTCTAAAAATTACAAAACCTTGTTGTATGGTTTTAAAAATGTTAAACATTGCTGAAGAGAATTCATAACTTGACTATACATCAGAAATTACTCAGAATTCAGTACAGAGAAACAGATGGAAAATACAAAATCTATGTTGAGAATAGTGCATGACAGACTTAGAAAGACTAACGTATCTAGTCGAAATACTAGAGGAATACAATAGGACGATGGGAAGAGAGGAAATTTTCAGTAAGTTTATATTTAAGTATTTTCTGCAATTCGTGAAATAAACTCTCAAACTGATCCAAAAAAGAACAAATAAGATTAAACTCACTCACACCTGAGCACATTGATAGATAAACTGTGGAATTCTGAAACAAAGAAATGAAGTTAAAAGCAGCCAGAGGGAACATAGTAAGTTGCCTTCAAAGACTGACAGACCTGAGATAGTGACTGCAAAGAGAATGAAAAAGGGTATTCTCTAACTGATTGAATTAGGCTTATGTACCTGATGGAAAAACCACATAAAGGTAGTAGAAGAACAGAAAACTTCATGCTAGTCTTGGTTCTGAAAATTGCTACTAAAATACTCTTAAAAATTGCAAACCAGCTCCATATTCTCTCTCAGCATATAAATACCGTATATGACATATAGATAACATACAACTTATATACATTTATGTACATAGAACATCATGATTGTGTTTATTCCAGGAATGCAAACTTAATTCAACATCAGAAAAATGACTAATCATACTAAGAGATTAAAGGTAAAAAAGCTATGTGATGATTTCAGTATATACAGAAAAGGCTTTTGATTAAAATTTCTATTTCATGAATTACATAATTCATGATAGAATTTTGCAAACAAGAAATAGGGAACTCCTTTAGTTGATAAAATTTATTGATGAAAATGAAGCAGATACCATACTAAAATATTATCCTCTTAAAATCGGGGATAAGACAAAGAGTGTAACCACTACCAGTTTACTAATGCAGTGATTAGTGATCTGAGCTAGTGCAATAAGATAGAAAAAAGCCACACTTGCTGAGTCAGTGGTTTAACAGCATGAGCTCTGCCACCAAATTGGTATGGGTACAAGTCTTGGTTGTGGTACCTACTGTCTCTATGCCCTTGGACATAATCTTTGTGCCACAATTCCCAATATGGAAAATATGGATAACAGTTGTATTAGTATTAGGAACAAGTTACTTAGAAGTAAGAATTAATCCTAGTGCATAAGTGTCATGAAAATGATATAAAAATAAATGGAAAAAAAAAACAAAACTACTGATTAAAAAAAAGAAAATGATATATCTTAGAAAAGTCACAGAATTTTCTAAGGTTGACTCGGGCCTCTAGCAGTCACACACATCTTCCCCACGCTGGTGTGTGCTGTGTTAAGTCACTCAGTCGTGTCCAACTCTTTGCAATCCCATGGACTGTAGCCCGTCAGGCTCCTCTGTCCATGGGGATTCTCCAGGCAAGAATACTGGAGTGGGTTGCCATGCCCTCCTCCAGGGGATCTTACCAACCCCACTCTGCTACCTGTATATTATTCTGTTTGTATCATCATAGGAAAATGAGTATTCTTATTTTTCTGTTGCTCAGTTGTGTCCAACTCTTTGCAACTCCATGGACTGAAGCCACTTAGTGTTCCATTGCGTATTTTAAAATCTGTTTCTGGATAATATTAAGAGATTTTGAGTCTTTGTTGTTTATCTCATTGAAATTCAGCTTTCAATAATCTTTATTTTTAAATATAAGATACAGACTATATTGAAATTGTAGGTATTTGACATTTTAAATCAATTAAATTAGAAATTATCAGTAAAGAACACTAGAAAAAAAGATAAACAAAACTCAGTTCCTCAAATCCATTAAGCACATTTCAGGTACTCAACAGCCACATATGGCTGGTGTCTATTATATGAGACAGCACAGATTATAGAAATTTCTATCACCAAAGAAAATTCTACTGGTACAGTGCTGACACAAAATATTATCTTCATGGCCATAGGGCTGGGGTCTGCAAACTTCTATGCAAAGGACTACAAAGTAAATACTTTAGGCTTCACATATTATATGCTATCTCTGTTGCATATTCTTGTTGTTCAGTTGTTAAATTGTGTCTGAGTTTTTGCATCCCCATAGACTGAAGTACACCAGGTTCCTCCATGATCTCCTGCAGTTTGCTCAAACTCATGTATATTGAGTTGATGATGCCATCCAGCCATCTCAAAATCCCTTGTCACCCGCTTCTCCTCCTGCCCTCAATCTTTCCCAGCATCAGGGTCTTTCCAACGAGTCCTCTCTTCGTATCAGTTGGCTAAACTATTGAAGCTTCAGCATCATGTATTTAGTAATGCATTGTAAAAGTGTGCCATATATTATTTAGTGACATGGTAAGATGTTTGCATATTAAGTGAAACATATCTGGATACTTAATAAAATGTGTGGATTGATTTACATTTGGAAAAAGTAGTAAATGAAGAGGAAATCTACACATACAGGGTAATATTCAAAGGGCTAGTGAGTGTAAAGTAGTATTAATACTATTTGAGAAACCTATGGGATGTGCATATAAATGTGTGTTGTTGAATTTGTTTAGGAATCCTTAACATTTGTGTTATCAGTTAAACCAGGGGAATGGGTGAGATCATGCTTGGACAGCATAAAGTGAGAAAAGGGGCCTACATAAGAAACTTCACACAGACTTAGCATTTAAGGAATAGATCAGAGCAGTGAATCTGGCAATAAAAATTGAGAGTTAATTCCCAGAGAGGCTGAAAGAAAATAAAGAGTGTGTTGTGGACAACAGGAGAAGAAAGTATTTCTAGAAGCCAGTTGCATTCAATGAGACTGTGGCTGAGGGATTGAGTAAGACAAGGCTGTGAGTGGTCACTGGTTTTAATAATAAGAAAGCTGGTAATCTTGGTTTTAAAAAAAAGCCCCTCAAATTGTGAGATGGGAAACATGGGGAGATGGAAGTAGTCAGTGCAGATGACAATTTTGAGAAGTTTAGAAGTGAAGGAGTGAAGGAATGAAATGGCTAAGGAAAAATAAAATTGGGTTGGAAGAAGCTTTTCTTAACTTGTCTGTGAGTGGGTATGTTTTTAGAATGAAAATAATTTGTATCTATAAATGTTAGCAAAGAGCTAATAGAAAATGGTAAGCAACAGTGGAGAGCACTCAGTCATGTCTGACTCTTTGCAACCCCATGGACTGTAGCCTGCCAGGTTTCTCTGTCCAGTAGAATTCTCCAGGCAAGAATACTGGAGTGGGTTGCCATTTCCTTCTCCAGGGAATCTTCCTGACCCAGGGATCAAACCCAGATCTCCTGCATTGCAGGCAGATTCTTTACCATCTGAGCCACCAGCAAAGCCCAGGAGAGGCACAGATGGCTAACAAACACAGGAAAAGATGCTCAACATCACTCATTATCAGAGAAATGCAAATCAAAACCACAATGAGGTACCTTTACATGCCAGTCAGGATGGCTGCTATCCAAAAGTCTACAAGCAATAAATGCTGGAGACGGTGTGGAGAAAAGGGAACCCTCTTACACTGTTGGTGGGAATGCAAACTAGTACAGCCGCTATGGAAAACAGTGTGGAGAGTCCTTAAAAAATTAGAAATAGAACTGCCATATGACCCAGCAATCCCACTCCTGGGCATACACACTGAGGAAACCAGATCTAAAAGAGACACGTGCACCCCAATGTTCATCGCAGCACTGTTTATACTAGCCAGGACATGGAAGCAACCTAGATGCCCATCAGCAGATGAATGAATAAGAAAGCTATGGCACATATACACCATCTAATATTACTCAGCCATTAAAAAGAATACATTTGAATCAGTTCTAATGAGGTGGATGAAACTGGAGCCTATTATACAGAGTGAAGTAAGCCAGAAAGAAAAACACCAATACAGTATACTAATGCATATATATGGAATTTAGAAAGATGGTAACAATAACCCTGTATGCGAGACAGCAAGAGAGACACAGATGTATAGAACAGTCTTTTGGACTCTGTGGGAGAGGGCGAGGGTGGGATGATATGGGAGAATGGCACTGAAACATGTAAATTATCATATGTGAAATGAATCGCCAGTCCAGGTTTGATGCATGATACAGGATGCTTGGGGCTGGTGCACTGGGATGACCCAGAGGGATGGGATGGGGAGGGAGTTGGGAGGGGGGTTCAGGATGGGGAGCACATGTACACCCATGGTGGATTCAAGTCAATGTATGGCAAAACCAATACAATGTTTTAAAGTAAAATAAATTAATTAATTTAAAAAGAATAAAAATAAAAGAGAATAATGTTAAAAAAAGAACAAGAAAATTCAAGTACTTATTGTACAATGAGAAATGAATACTAATTGCATTGTGTCTGGAAGGATCAAGCAAATGTTGGTTAAGGATGTAGATCAAAATGGGATGGGGCTGTGTTTCCTATTAAAAGTATACTGAGGAAGCAAGCGGTGGTACATATACATCATGGAATATTACTCAGCCATTAAAAAGAATTCATTTGAATCAGTTCTAATGAGATGGATGAAACTGGAGCCCTTTATACAGAGTGAAGTAAGCCAGAAAGATAAAGACCAATACAGTATACTAACGCATATATATGGAATTTAGAAAGATGGTAATGATAACCCTATATGCAAAACAGAAAAAGAGACACAGAGGTACAGAACAGACTTTTGGACTCTGTGGGAGAAGGCGAGGGTGGGATGTTTCGAGAGAACAGCATTGAAACATGTATATTATCTAGGGTAAAACAGCTCACCAGCCCAGGTTGGAAGCATGAGACAAGTGCTCGGGCCTGGTGCACTGGGACAACCCAGAGGGATGGGGTGCGGAGGGAGGTGGGAGGGGGGATGGGGATGGGGAATACATGTAAATCCATGGCTGATTCATGTCAATGTATGACAAAACCCACTACAATATTGTAAAGTAATTAGCCTCCAACTAATAAAAATAAATGGAAAAAAAGTATACTGAAGCTGGAGGTAATAGAGGTTTAAGGGCTGAAGTGGTTGCTGTGCCTCCTGAAATTACTGAATAATTTTATACCTATAGTATTTGATATATTCATGTCACTAATATTTTATTGAGGATTTTAAGAATATATGTTTAATATTTTTTGTTGTTATGGAGAAATATGGGTTAATATATGTGCATGTGTATAAATACATACATTATCAAGCTCTAATGAGCCCAGAACCAACATTTGTCTTTCTTTTGTAAGGAATCTGTTTTGATTTGTTTTTGTTTTTCTGACTAGATGATTGAAAGATAAATTATGCTTAAATTTCAGAAATTTAATCAGGGCATGTGTAGGTGTTCATCTATATTCTCTAATTTTGCCCTTTCATTTTAAAAGCTGAAGTCTTAACTTCATTCAAGAAGGCTGTCTTCATGGGTATTTTTGCATATTACTTTTGTTATAATTGTTCTGGTGTCTTCTATGGGAATACCAGTTGAGAAGCTTCAGGGATTCAGGTTTTGCAGTAATTCTTTATTAGTGCTAGTATTGTTTAAGACCATGTGCTGGTATTTTATTTTCCTGTAGGGTTTGTTTGCTTTTGATGAAAGGTGTTAGATGGTGACTACAGTGTGATCTCATTTCCTGGAGTAAATATTTTTTACAAGCATGCTCCTATTCTCCTTCTTCAGTGCTAGAATAATCTCCTTATTTTACACAGAATTCTTTTCATAATTCTCTCAACAGTGTATTTCTTCAAAGCTTGTTCATAGGACCCTCTTCACTTCCTTGTCTTCCCAAGCACTCCCAGCCATAGACTGAGATCTCAGTGGAGAACCTGCTTGCTTTCTTGTAGGATTTGTAGTTCTGTGTTCTGTGATAATTTGAATTCTGTCAGTCTCACTTTGAAAGTGATCCTCTCTGCCTTTCACTTGGTGAGAATTGCTCAGTTCATGGCAGGTAAGTGGTGACTTTTCTTCCAGTGCTGAGGCAGGTTGCCCTAATTTTCTGAGTTCTGTGGCCAGTCCAGCAGGTGCAGGAATGGAGTGGGGCAGGCAGCCTCACGTACATTAGCTCAAGTCACCTCTTTTCCTCAAAGGCCTTACATGGTATTTGTATTACATGCTTTAGATTCTCTCCAAACACATTTACATTATGGAGCATAAATAAGCTGTAAGATTAACCACTATTTTAGTATAGTTGAGCCTTGTATTTGCTGTTTCATTCTTGTATAAGTGATATATTTAGTCCTCAAGCAATCACTGAGCCTTACCTCCTGTGGCCTGTGAAAGTATTCATGAGTTTTCCTAGCTTCATGGGAAAGAGAAATCTTAGAGCAGGTGAGCAACCTTGTTTGAAGAGTGAGAGCTGAACTTTGAAAAGCAAAAGGCATCCTCTCAATAGAAGAAGAGAAGTGAATAGAGTGAAGTAAGTTCAGCTACAAACTCATGCCATTTGATAGAGGTGACTAGGGGACATACTATGGAAATGGTGTTATTGAAGAAACAGATAGTTACAGGAAATATTCTTTTCTCACTTACTCCTTGTGAGCTATGACTTGAGAGGAATGTTTGTTCATTAAACCATTATGCCATTCATCTTTGACTTGGATTTAAGGCATGGGAGAATAAGGTTTCTATAAATGAGTGTGTCTCAATGGGCTCTTAACTATGTGACATTTAGGAGAAAAATAGTTTCAACAACAGTGCTTGAGCACATCATATTTCACTCCTTAAAGCTCCTCAATCAAAATAGGATCAACATATCCTACTTCATTATACAACATTAATATTAACTGCATGTAATAGGCAAGCAATTTTATGCTTATACTTTCTGTCCCACTTTCAGGCACAAATGCAGATATCAGAAACCACTGTGGACTTTTTAGTTTGCAAAGTATTAGGTGTTAGACTCACGGGGCCATAAGGCAGAAAGGAGCAAAGAAAGCGTGGGCTCTGGCTCTGTCTCTTTGGACACAAGTTAAAGGAAAATATGTCTGCATTTTGCTTGAAGTACAAAATAATAGTAGACATTGCTCATGGTCCTTTCTCAGAGGTTATGCCCTTGGAGAGTAGATATGTTTTTATTATATCTTAGTGTTTTTTTTCTTTTTTCTTGTACCTTAAAAACAAAGTCTTATTTTTCTACAGAGTTCTTTGGTGAAAGGGACATGTGCTTTGGAATTTGGAAAAAGGTTTCAATGAGACTCCTCACGTTCATCATAGCTGTGTTAGGATGAGAAGCTTCTCACTAAGAGAAGCTTCTTTCTTTTTTAAAACTTTTCACAACAGCCTCGAAACATGTATATTATCTAGGGTGAAACAGATCACCAGCCCAGGTTGGATGCAAGAGACAAGTGCTCGGGCCTGGTGCACTGGGAAGACCCAGAGGGATGGGGTGGAGAGGGAGGTGGGAGGGGGACCAGGATGGGGAATACATGTAAATCCATGGCTAATTCATTTCAATGTATGACAAAAACCACTGCAATGTTGTAAGGTAATTAGCCTCCAACTAATAAAAATAAATGAAAAAAAAACTTTTTATTTTATATTGGAGTATAGTTGATTTACAATGTTGTATTAATTTCAGGTGTATACAAAGTGAAACAGTTATACAATGTTTAGTTAGTTTCAGGTGTGCAGCAAAACAATTCAGTTACATTAACACACACACGTGCACACAGACACACACACACACACACATATATATATATTCTTCTTAAATGTCTTTTCCCATATAGGTCATTACAGAGATATTGAGTGGAATTCTCTGTGCTATACAGTAGGTCCTTATTAGTTATCTATTTTATATATAGTAGCATGTATATGTTAGTCCCAGTCTCCCAATTTATCCTTTTCCCCAGTCTTATATAGGAGGCTCCTTAAAAAACCCAAACTTCAGTTTTGATATCTTGAAAATGGGCAGCATCTTACTGAACTTTGAATCCTAAACATTTTTCAACTCACTTAAAGCGACTTAAGCCCTGGAGTTTATTTTAGAAGCAGTACAAAGAGTTCCAATCTTTCAAATCATAAAAGTCTCTGAATGAAATGTTTAAGCCTCAGCAGAGCTGTCTCTGAGGAAGGAAAACAAATGATGGAGGGCCTGGAGTTAGTTCTAATCCCCAAGCTTCTGTTGACTTCACTGCTATTTTTAGCGGTGTCTCTCTCATAACATATTGATAAGCCACAAAGAAAGGTAGTTGGCATCCTGACAGCTTGTTGCTTTAATACAGAGGATCCATCAAAATACAAAGGACTATTTCTTGATGAAGAAACACAGTGAATCATTACTTTTTAACATTCTTTGCAAGTACTTTGTCCACATATACCTAGTTATAGCTTGTGAATTTAGAAAGGGAAGTCAAGTTGTCTTCCATTAACAACCACTTTCTAAAGTGACAGAAGCCCCAGTGTACATCCACTTTGGGAATGAATGCCCCTTCTTGCTAAACTTGAGATTCTTGAATGTTTTGCCCTGTTGGGCCCGCTCTGGCTTTTGCATGGCTGCTGCTCTGAATCTTCAAGGACACCGGCTAGCAGGAGGGTCTGTCTTGGGAGATTTCATTTTCAAGCCCTTCCCTTGCCCACCAGGTTTCTGAGCCCTGGTGTGTGGCAGGGCACACATTCATCTGTATTTGCCCCACTGCCACGCTCCCCTGGCCTTTCCACGTTTTCCATGGCTGCCCATTGTAATGGAACCAAAGGGCACCAAAAGCTATCTCTTTAGTAGGTCTAATTATCATCAAGGAGCAGAGATGCAGACAGAGCCAAATAAAGGAGAGTAGAGAAAGTGTCCTCTGACAGAGTGGAAGTACAAAGATCAAAAAAGGTAGCATTATTTCCCTGAGGTCAACATAGATCTGAAGGTGAAAGTCACACAGTCATGTCCAACTCTTAGTCCATGGAATTCTCCAGGCCAGAATACTGGAGTGGGTAGCCATTCCCTTCTCCAGGGGATCTTTCCAACCCAGGGGTCAAACCCAGGTCTTCTGCATTGCAGGCAGATTCTTTACTAGCTGAGCCACAAGGGAAACCCAAGAATACTGGAGTGGGTAGCCTTTCTCTTCTCCAGCGGATCTTCCTGACCCAGGAATTGAACCAGAGTAACATGAATTGCAGGTGGATCCTTTACTAACTGGGCTATCAGGGAAACCCATATAGATTTGAAGGGAAACAAATTAAATGCACCCGGGAGAAAGAAGTTTTTCCCTTTGGTGAGTCTTCTAGCAGGTTAATCTTTATGCCTGTTGAGAACTTTATACTTCTTGAAACACTGTTCCAGTCACCATCTGAACTTAGATTAACAAGTAATGTCCCTGTAGGTGGGAGACAGAATCATATGAATATTTGTAGATTTATAGGCTGGGGTGAAAAATTTGATGATATTCCTAATGTTTTGAAGCTAGTTACTATACATGTTATTTGAATAACAGATTAAGCAGAAGATGAGTGTTTATTAAACATAAAAATATTGATATAGCAGAAGACTTCTTTCTATAATTTGACTTTCAGCATCCAAAGGGCTAGGATGGAGATGCAAAGAGAAATCAGTAACATGTCAAAACTCACAAGGGGAAAGATTGAGTCCAAGTGAAATATGTTAGCTTGAGAGAGGAGCAATTCTTTCATGTATAAAATGAAGTCGGTAACAGTATGTACCTCACACAGTTGTTGTGAGGGTTAAATGAAGCAATAGATGTACCTGCAGGTGTTTGTAGCTATAGGAAATGCTCCCTGGGTGTAGTATTTTATCGCCATTGTCCGTGTATGTAAATACCCACAAAGACAAGGCTTTCCACCTGGATGGCAGCTTGGCATCTCTCACCTTCATGTCCAACACACATCTCATTTCAGATCCTGGGGGTTTAATTAGCCTGGTATTGTCCTCTGTGTTGGTGTGGGACAAGAGCTGTGAGTTGTATGGTTTGATTTGTGTGCCCGTAAGTGTAGATAGATCAACAAAATGAGAAGATGTGTGTTTCTTTAGCACCAACATTTCGAATCAGCAGAAGAACCAAAGGAGTTGATCAGGCCTGTGGTGCCAATTAGGATTCAATGCACACATGGGAAGCCACTTAGTATAATGCCAGGAGTCCACTAGGTGCTCAATAAACAGGACTATATTTTCCTGCTGTAAATCATAGTCCCTGCCCAGCCAGGGACCCTATTTTCTCCTCGAATAGCCACAATTTGTACACTTGGTAGTTGCCTAACAATTAGAGGTACTGTGTCTCCACGTGACAAATGATAGTAGACATTCCAGGAATTTATAAAGGTCTAGGGAGGCATTTCATGTGAGTCAAGTCTGGCGGGATGGCTTAGTGGCAATGAGTCAGTGAAGGCTTGAGGGCATTCCATTGTTTCCTTCCTCAGATGGAAGTTTAGCACTGAATTTGTTCTCACTGAAATACAGATTCCTCATTATGACAAATCATCATTTTGTTCACTGAATAAATAATAACACTCTCTAGAGGGATGGATATTCACAGATTCAAGCAGTACATCAAGGCCACCCATATGCTTGTGTCGGCTTCCCTGTCCTGTTTTGCCTTGTTCACTTCCTGGAAGCCTGGTTCTTCTACCAGAGTTCTAATGTTTCATTCCTTGGCAGAGACCAGCCTTGGCCATTCCTTTTTCTCAGCCTTTGCACCAACTTTTCCATTCTTTGGTAGCATCCCGCTCTCACTTGTCTCTTGATTCACATCCCCTGCCCATTCTTTGAGACAGAATTTGTGACCCCTCTCTTCTAGAAGAAGTTTAGATTCTCTGGACCTAGCCATAACACATGCCACTGAATCATATGCTACCTAAGGAAATATTTGTGATTTTGATTCTGCTCTTTTCCAGTAAATGTCTTTTTCCCTTGATGATCTTCTTGGGGGTTAAACTCTTAGTGTCACCCAGAGCACTGGACATGAGCACAGCCCTATGTATATCATCATAACGATCACTAACATTTATTGAGTGCTTTCTCCATGCCAGGGGCTGTTCTATGGCCTTTACTTAAGTTAACTCTAATCCTCCCTATACCCAGGGGTGATACCTTTCACAATATCTATTTCGTGAGCTTACTGTGAGAATTAAATGGGTTAGCATATGTTAAAGTGCCTAAGAGTGAAGAACATAGAAAGTGCCCAGTAAGTCTAAGTATTGACATAATATAACATAACATAAACATCATCTTACAAGTTGAAACACAGACTGAGACCAAATCAGTGCTGAAAGTGTCATAGCTTGTCAACAGTGAGGCCAGTATTCAAACTCAGGCATTTTAGCTCCAGAGAACATTCACACAAACATCATGAAATACTACCTTTCTTGATGTTATTTTGGTTCATGGTCATCTTAAATTCAGTGGAAAAAGTGCTCTAGAAAATTCATGGTTAATGTGTGCTAGAGCTAAGAGCTTTTTATATTACTTGCTTTTTGAATGTGTGTGTGTGTATGTGTGTGTGTGAGGGAGGGAGCAGCATTTAACACTGACCATTTTTTCCATTAAGCATTTTACTTATCAAGGCAAAATGAGTGCAAATTAAAGCAATGATCCATGTGTTAAATTTGTGAAAAGGAAAACAAATGATAGGATCCAGGGTGGTAAGCAGACTTTAAGGTGACATCTGTGACTCCCACCTTCCTATGTCCATGCCACTGTAGAAAACATCCCAGTAGAGCTCTTCATGGAAGACCTGACTCATTTTTAACCAATAGAATATGGTAATTATGATGGGCTGCTACCCCCACAATTATATAATGTATGGAAGACTCTCTTGTTAGCTGGCTCCATCTTAGGTTGTTGTCCTTGATAAAGTAAGATGTCATGCTATGAACTGCTTCTGCAGAGGGCCACGTGGCCAGGAACTGTTGGGGGGCCTCTAGGAGCTGAGGGAGGCTACTCGTTGAAGAGAAAAGGTGGTTCTCAGCCTTCGAGCCATGAAGAAATGAATCCTGCTGACAATCTGAGTAAGTCTACAAGTGGGTTCTTCTTCAGGTAAGAATGCAGCCCAGTTGACATCTTGATTATAGCTGCCGAGACTCTGAAGCAGAGAACATAGCTGAATTATATTAAGATGCCTGACAAACAGAAGCCATGGAACAGTCAATGTGTGTGTTAAGGCATTATGTTTGTGGTAATGTATTGTTTTAAAAGATGCTTGCTCCTTGGAAGAAAAGCTTTGACCAACCTAGAGAGCATATTGAAAAGCAGAGACATTACTTTGCCAACAAAGGTCTGTCTAGTCAAAGCTATGGTTTGTTCCAGTAGTCATGTATGGATGTGAGAGTTGGACTATAAAGAAAGCTGAATGCCAAAGAATTGATGCTTTTGAATTGTAGTGTTGGAGAAAACTCTTGAGAGTCCCTTGGACTGCAAGGAGATCAAATCAGTCAATCCTAAAGGAAATCAGTCCTGAGTATTCATTGGAAGGACTGATGCTGAAGCTGAAGCTCCAATACTTTGGCCACCTGATGTGAAGAACTGACTCATTTGAAAATACCCTGGGAAAGATTGAAGGCAGGAGGAGAAGGGGATGACAGAGGTTGAGATGGTTGGATGGCATCACCGACTTGATGGACATGAGTTTGAGCAAGCTTCAGGAGTTGGTGAAGGACAGGGAAGCCTGGTGTGCTGCAGTCCATGGGGTTGAAAAATGTCAGACATGACTGAGCAATTGAACTGAACAGATTGTGTTCGCAGCCATACACACCTGCTATGTCTAGTGATGGTAGAGATTCCAGGAAGTTGAGTCTAACTCCTGATAGGGCTATGAGTCATAAAGCAATTTAGCAGTGTATCTTGCAATCGCCCACACCATGTGACCCCAAAATTTTGCTTCCAAATATTTATTCTTAAGAGTATGTACAGTGCTCTTTATAATAGGGTACAATTATTAAGATAATGAAGCACATAATGAAGTAAAACACATAATGAAGCTAAAAACATTTTTTTCCCAAAGGGGGATTGGTTAAATAATGGTACTTCTAGTCAACCGAATATTATGGAGCTCTCAAAAATCATTCGGTAGAAGTGTGTATATGTCAGCATTGATATGTGTTCATGGTACATGGTTGGAAAAACAGTTGTTGAAAATATATGTATAGCAGGGTTCCATTTTAAAATGTGTGTGTTGGGGAGGGAAGCTGTTCTCAATGTATTTGGTCTTCTGCCTATCGCTAATATCAGCATCCCACCCTGGACTGGGTTCTGGGGCAGCTGATGTCTAGAGTTGCCTATGTGGTCTTCTGGTAGTAGCTGGACAGAGGACATATTCTTGAACCATTTTTGTTGTTGTTCAGTTGCTCAGTCATATCCAACTCTTCGTAACCCCATGGACTGTAGCACACCAGGCTTCCCTGTCCATCACCAACTCCTAGAGTTTGCTCAAACTCATGTCCATTGAGTCAGTGATGCCATCCAACCATCTCATCCTCTGTCGTCCCCTTCTCCTCCTGCCTTCAATCTTTCCCAGCATCAGGGTCTTTTCCAATGAGTCAGTTCTTCACATCAGGTGGCCAAAGTATTGGAGCTTCAGTTTCAGCCTCAGCCCCTCCAATGAATAGTCTTGAACCATGTGGTGGTCATTTCTGTAAACAATGTGGCTTCTACATAGATTGATTTTCTGGAATAGCTTTCATCTTGGCTCCAGATCCTTGCATGGAGGATTGTCAGAGGGGCAGTGTCTGTGAAGGCCTGGTCCTTGTCATGTGTGTGTGGCACCCTCTCTGGTTGCATGTTCCATTGATGAATTCAGAGCCTACATGGTGGGCATGACAGCTCTTGCCCTCAACTGACCATGTCCTCTGTCTTAGAATTGTGGGAACCTGCCAGACTGTGGGAACCTCAACTTCCCACAGACAGAGATAAAAACTGTGTACATGAGTCTCCCCACATTGCTCTCCACACAGATAATCCTTCACACCCTGCAGTTGCTGGGGAACTTCATGAGGTCTCCTGCCATCAGCAAAATTTAAGCAGAAGCAGGTGCCAATTACTGAATCTCTGGCTGAGTTTCTCTCTTTGAGTGATCTTCTTATTTTCAAACTATGTGTCTTTTGCTTGAAACCTTGGATTTTGCTGTGGCCCTCAACTTCTGTTCTTGGGTCTCTGAAATGGTACAATTTTGGAAGTGACAGTGTCAGAATCTCAGGGCCACAGGTTGGGAGCATATACAGTTGGCAAAGGTTCACTCAGGAATTAAATAAGATTTTACTTTGAAGAACCTAGGTGCTATTTTTAGCACGCAGACTACCTGAAATTCATGTGTGGGTATGAATCTCAGTTTGCCAACTTGACAGAAACAAGTCTTTTTCTTTTTGATCAACTGTCTTTAGATCCTGGGCACTCATCCCACTAATTTGGTGGGAGATTCTATCACTGGCATTTTTGGATGTCCCATCTTCAACCCTGTGTTGGTACCAGACTCTCAGAGACTTTGATGGGAATGAGAAAAACGACGAAGAGGCTCTGACCTCTGCTCCAACATGGTTAGTGCTAAGGGGCCTTTGTTCAAGGCTATGGAAGTTCCTGGTGAATAAGGGATCTCTGTTGTATTGCTGCCATGTCTTTGGAACCTCAGGCCCTGAATCTAGCTTCCTGTACCATGTAAGTATTAGCTCTGAGGTCCTGCTACATTCCTGAGGTGCAATAAGAGTTGACAGTACAGATCTGCCTTAACTGACCCACTGGCTTTTCTCCTTCCTCCATTCCCTGGAGGGAATCACTCTTATTAGTCATGGGGACGACCATGCGTCATGGGCTTCTTCTACACATTTGCTATTCATTTCTTCAAGCAGGGAGCCCGGCAGGTTGTACCAGCTCTCAGCAGAGGCATGTCTATTTTCTAAAAACATGAAATACAGAGTCTATTATCTGTTTGAATTGAGATTAGTGAGAGGGGGAATATAAGAAGAAAAGCCTATAAATTAATATCTTAAAATTTTCTAGTGGGAAATAGAAGGCATTAATCTTAAAAAACACTTTGATTCAGCTTTGACTAAAATAAAAAAAAATATGAGCCACAGTGAAATATGATGAGAAACCTAGAGATGAAATGATCTTGATATAAATACTTAGAGAATCCAAAGCCCTCTGTGGCCTGCCCTTCTCTGGCAAGCTAAGTGAGGGAAGGAGAAGGGGAGCACAGAAGATTTACCATCCAGTGATGGGGAAACACAGAGAACAAAGCACTCCACTGGAGATTAACGAGGTTTGAAGCAAAGGTCTAATTCAAGAATAAGCTTCTTTTGTTTTACTGCAAAGGTTATTTAGAAACAGAAAAATAATAACTTCCACAAGTGAAACCTTTAACTTCAACATATGTGGTGACCATAAAATCCATGCAATATATTTATGATAAGAAGTGACACCCATTTTTTCCCTTTAAGATAGAAAGGATCTTGCTGATCTTATTTGTAATAATACTTCCACTTTGTATATGAACTCATGTGCCTTATGGTATTTAAATTACCTCAGCATATTTCATGTAAATTTTCTCATTAATCATAAACTATCACACTTATTAATTGAGGTTCTTCATGCAGATAAATATTAAAAAAATTTCCTCCATCATATTCAAATCCAAGCACATGACCTTCAACCTCTCCACCTCCCCCACATTCCTAACCAGCCATCCTTCCAATTTTTTTGGTGATGCAGATAAATAGAAAATAAATGACCATAAGAAAGCAGAGTGTATACCTATTTTGGTGAGAAGATGAAATACACAGAGGCAGTAACTGGGATGCAATAGAAAACTCTGCATTAGAAAGAATCACTGGTTTAAAAGAAAATTTTGAAATATTGCAGTATATGCTTTCCCAAGCGTATATTGCATACTTCTATAGCCCTGGTACCTATCAGGAGGACTGTGTCTCTGTTGCTATGGACTTGTGAGACATCCAGGTGGAAATGTCTATGCTATTGATATGTGTTCCTCTTCACAGTCACTGATTTTTCCTATTTCCCTAATATCCAGAAATGGCTCTGCCCTGTAGCTAGTCATGCAACTAAGATATCTGAACCATCCTTAATTGATTCCTTGCCCACCTCTGAATTTCAGTCTTCAAGTCTTGTGCCAAATAGATGTCCATATCCTTACCTCCATGATATAATTCAATCATAATGATTATCAAAGTTCAATTATAGATTGGTAATGATAAGTCAATAATCAAGATAATAAGGCACTAGTTTTATTTTTATCTTGTGTGCTTAGTTGCTCAGTTGTGTCCAACTTTTTGTGACCCCATGGACTGCAGCATGCCAGGCTCCTCTGTCCATGGAATTATCCAGGCAAGAATACTGGTGTGTTCAAGAATACATGCCCTTCTCCAGGGAATCTCCCTGACCCAGGGATAGAACCCAGGTCTCCTGCATTGCAGGTGGATTCTTTACCAACTGAGCCACAAGGGAAGCTATTTGCATCTTTCAGATAAAGAAATTGGAGGTTGGATAAATTAAATGATTTGGTCAAGGAGACATGGTAAGGATGTGAACTTAGATCTGCCTGAATCTGACGTTCATATTCTAAGCCACTCTGCTACACTGATTAGTTGGATTTCCCTACAAAATAGTTTTCAACTCCATTCTCTCCTTTTCCATCACCATTGCTTTGATCTGCATTATTCTTACCTTTCTTTTGGATTATTGCTAAAATGTTAAATAGTTTTCTGTCTCTGGTCTCCATTACTTCTAACTGATTTTCAAAAGCACTGTCAATGGAATCTTCTGGAAACAGTGCTATGCTAACGTCTCTGTCCTGTTTAATAAAGGAGAAGAAAAAGTGGAAGCCACATACTGAATTCCTAACTTGTGCCAGAGGCCTTGCTAGGGGATTTACATTTGAGAATGAGGAAAAACAGATCAAGAGGACCTGTGGGGACCTCATTGGACAACTGATGGACAATGATGCCTCTGGATCAGTTGCTCGTCTTAATGCATGCCTCTTTATAATGTAACTTTGCAGTTCCAACTGTAAGGAGGGAAAACAGTTTCCCTTCTACCCATCTAGGTTTGTGACTGTGAGCCCCTGTAATAAAATACAGATTGATAGGGAAGAAACTGAAATTTAATAACATGCATCCCCCTTGTATACATGGGAGAGACTCAGCATAACTGAGTACCTCCTTGAAACTGAGTAATTCCCCAGCTACCACCTTAAATACTATTTTCTACAAGGAAAAAATATAAATTTTAATGAGCAAATTTTTAAAAATCTATATAAGTGAAGTCATACCATGAATGGACAAGAGTATAAATAGCAAAACTCAACTCCTCCCAAATAGATTTATATATTTGATATAAACTTGATAAAAATATCTACACAATTAATTCAGAGAAATTTAAAAATAATTCTCAAGGTAAACTGGAGACATCATTTGACAGAAATTGCCAATATTTCTTATTGTTCATTCATTCGTTCTAGTCGCACAGTCATGTCTGACTCTTTGTAACCCCATGATCTGTCCATGGCATTCTCCAGGCAAGAATACTGGAGTTGGTTGCCATTCCCTTCTCCAGGGGATCTTCTGATCCAGGGATCAAACCCAGGTCTCCTGCACTGCAGGCAGATTCTCTACCATCTGAGCTACCAGGGAAGCCCCAATATTTCTTATAATTTCATTTATTTGAGATATTAAGCATATTATAAAAAAATCATTGTGTGTGAGGGGGTGGGCACATGCTCAATCGTGTCCAATTCTTTGCAACACCATGAACTGTAACCCACCAGGCTCCTCTGTCCATGAGATTCTCCAGGCAAGAATATACTGGAATGGGTTGCCATTTCCTTTTTCAGGGGATCTTCCTGACCCAGGGATCAATCAAACCCGTGTCTTTTCCATCCTTTGCATTGGCAGGTGAGTTATTTACCAGCTGAGCCACCAAGGAAGACAAAAAATCATTAAACCAGTATAGAAATCACACAAGAATCAGCCGTCTTATGGAATGGAGTATATAGCCAAAGAACACACTCTAATATATGGCAGTTTACTATATGATAAAAGAAGTACCAAAGGAAAGAAAACAAAGTTATTTTCAAATAGTAATGAGACTCTTTAGTTATTGAAATGGAGCTGAGAGAACAGGAATACATTAAAAATGCCACCTCACAATATATGCAAATATAAATTCCAGAAGAATTTAAGTGTGAAATATTTTAAAATCACCTATTTTCAGAAAAAGTAATGAATATTTATCTTACATTTGGGGGAACTTTCTATGCTTCGATTCAATGCAAGAAACTACAAAGTGGTAAACAGGAACCTTAAAAATGGATGAATTTAAAACATCTAGTTGAAATAAAAGAGAAAATGGAAAACTTTAGAAAAAGTTGCCTCATGTATGGAAAGTAGTGAATATTTCAATTTATAACATATCTCTATGATGGAGTATTATGCAACTGGTATAGTTATGAATAAAGTTTCCCATAGGAAAATACTATTGTTATAATTTTATTTGTAGAATGCTAATTTCCATATATACTGTGATATCAAATGTGCAAAAAATGTATAAAGACGGCATGTACATGTACCAAACAGCTGAAGGAAATGTGATCAGAAGTAAATTTTCAGTTTTGAATACGGGTTTCCCATGCACCCAACCTGGGCTGGTGATCTGTTTCACCCTAGATAATATAATGTTTCAATGCTGTTCTCTTGAAACATCCCACCCTCGCCTTCTCCCAGAGTCCACAAGTCTGTTCTATACATCTGAGTCTCCTTTTCTGTTTTGCATATAGGGTTATCGTTACCATCTTTCTAAATTCCATATATATGTGTTAGTATACTGTAATGGTCTTTAGTAATTAGCCTCCAACTAATAAAAATAAATGGAAAAAAATAAATAAAAAATAAAATATATTAAAAAAAAATGAATACGGGTTTCCCCCACTATCTGAAAGAAGAACGTTCCTAAGAAACCTGTGAACTGAAAAAGGTATAAAGCGAAGAAGCAATTACTTTAGGCCACATTTTACTAAAGGAGACACAAAATGAATGGAGATAAAACACAAATGCTCACAGACACAGATACTTCAAAGCCATGGAGGCTGAATGCTGAGTGTAGTTCCCGGGGAAGGAACTGAGCCATTAAACTCTTGTCAATACTGGATACTTGGGGTACAGAGGGCCTCTATAGATGCTCAGCTCACTGCAAAACAAACAGTGATATTATTATGTTTTCGCCTTTTTTCCCCACAAAAGACAAAGATCCTCTGGATTTCTTTCAGTTAGTGAAAACAGGTACCAATGTAGATCTTTCATAAAAGTGGGAGATACATGATTTTCTCTACATTTGTAAAGTCTTTATAATGACTTTCTTTCACAAACCATACAGTGTTAAAAGTGAATATGTTCATCAGCTAATACAGATCCATGAAAATACTCAAAATGCAATCAATAAATGCACAAAGAAAATGAACATACAGTTCACAAATGAGGGTATGCACATATCTATCAAATATATGGAGAAGTATTCCCCCTACCCCCAGGGACTCAGGATTTCCCCACCATCAAATGCGTAGCGGTTAAAAACTGATGACAGTGGGTGCTGGTAAGCTCATGGTGAAACGAGTTATCCCAGACACCGCTAGGAGGAATGTGCACTGCTGCAACTGTTTGCCTATAGAACAGACTTGTGGACTCTGGGAGGAGGCGAGGGTGGGATGTTTCAAGAGAACAGCATTGAAACATGTATATTATCTAGGGTGAAACAGATCACCAGCCCAGGTTGGGTGCATGAGACAAGTGCCCGGGCCTGGTGCACTGGGAAGACCCAGAGGGATCGCGTGGAGAGGGAGGTGGGAGGGGGGACTGGGATGGGGAATACATGTAAATCCATGGCTAATTCATTTCAATGTATAACAAAAACTACTGTAATGATGTAAAGTAATTAGCCTCCAACTAATAAAAATAAATGGAAAAAAAAATAAAATAAAAAAAAAGAAAAAAAAAAGATAAATAAAATAAAATCCCCCCCCCCCCAAAAAAAAAAAGAAGCCTCAAACTCTTTCTGCCCTTCAGCTCTGCAAGGTCTAGTATTTCTGTAGCTCTATATTTCTGGTCATCTCTTGCGGTAGATAGAACGGCTCCCCATGGATGCTCATGCCCTAATCACTGTGAATTGTGCATACACTGCCTTTCAGAGCAAAAGAATTTGCTGATTTAATTAAAATCATGGGCCATAAAATAAGGACATTATCCTAAATTATCCACATGGATCCTATTTAATCATATAAACCCTTAAAAGCAGAGAATTTTCCTACACTGGTGGCAAAAGAGATGGGGCAGAAAGAAAAGTCAGGAAAGTTTTAAGTATGAAGGCCTGCTTCACTTTGAAGATGTTAGAAGGGGGACTACAAGCCAAGGTAGCTCAGACAGTAAAGCGTCTGCCTGCAATGTGGGAGACCCGGGTTCGATCCCTGGGTCAGGAAGATCCTCTGGAGAAGGAAATGACAACCCACTCCAGTACTCTTGCCTGGAAAATCCCATGGACAGAGGAGCCTGGTGGGCTACAGTCCATGGAGTTGCAAAGAGCTGGACATGACTGAGTGACTTCACTTTCACTTTCTCTTTCTCACAAGCCGAGGAATCAACATTGAAACAAATATGTGTATGGCTATGATTTTTATGTGAAAGTCAGTCAAATATCCAAAACAGTTGGCTTATTATTGTACTTATCTAGGTGTTCTGTTGATGTTTTGACAATTTTGAAAATGAAAAATAAATGGAATATTTATAATAATTGCTTATTTCATAATATTTATTTTCCTTGTCTTGATTTCAGAAAAAAAATATATTGTAATGTATTTACCATATAATTTTGTGTTCTTTTGACAGTGTTATCAAGTTGGACAACCTTCTTGAACAATTTTGGTTCTTTAATCATTTTTTATTACAGTTGACCCTTGGAAAACATGGGTTTGAAATGCACAGGTCCACTTATATGGGGAGTTTTTCAATAGTGCATGATCTGTGGTTGGTTGAATTCATGTATGCAGAACTACAGATACAGAGAGCTGACTATAAAGTTATACATAAAGTGGATTTATAATGTTAAATAGAAGTGGATTTTAGACTGCATGGGATCAGCACCATTAACCCCCATGTTGTTCAAGGGGCAACTGTAATTTCATTTTGCAGAAACTTCACACTGCTAAGGGAGTAGTATCTGGAATTATCAACAATATTATGTAAGCCATACTTAGGTTTGCAAGTGAACCATGCTTTTTACCTACAATGTCTAAATATTTTATCAGTGTTGAACATGATAAATTGTTACTATCACAGAAAACTTATAAATATTTTAATTTCATTATATAAACTACTATTACATAAATGTGATTTTCAAGCAATATCTATATCCAATTTCTATTTCTTTCTTCTTTCAATGAAGACTTTCATCAAATTCTATATTGTTGGCATATTTTATAGGAAGCAAGAAAAAAACCCACTATATTTTTCATTTTATTCAATCCTCTCATAAGGTGGAATTATTCTTTGTTCTATAATGGACAGAAAGTAGCATTTTAAGAAATTATTTAGGGGATTATTTTTACCCAAAGCTTCTTCATAAAATTGTAAACATTTTAATTTCCTTTTTCTAATTCCCTTGTGTTATATTGGAATGCCACCTTTGTTGTATTCCATTTCCCATGCATTTTCTTTCAATTAAATGCTTTTCTAAAACTTACATATTTTCAATCCCTCAAAAATATGTTTATAAGCTTTTGTTAACAGTATTAATAATAAATAACTGTTCATACCAAATATCTGAATAGCATAAATTCAAAATAACCATTTTCTACCAAAGATATATAAGGGAGAATAACTTGCACCCCCAAAATATTTCTCTCTCACATATTTTAATCTGGTTATTTTCTAAGCAACAGCAGGAAGGGAAAAATTCTGAAAAACAAGTATGAGTTATACTTTTGCAGGAAACATTTACCTGTGTAAGGGAAATGACCATTTGTAATGCTGTCTACTTCCATTTACCAGAAAAGAATGATGGCCAAATCCCTAGAAACTCAATCAATGGAGGATGCCACTTTTTTTCCTGGTCATGTTCCATAACTAACTCTTCCCATCCCTCAACATCTTCGGATGAGAATGGTATTTAAGGTAAGGGTTTTAGCCCTTTGGGAGAGTTACTAAATTTTCCTGGGTCTCTCCCAGGTATAGATGTTACTAAACTTTGATTTTCTCCTACGAATCTGTCTAATGTCAATTTTACTATTAGGTCAGCCAGAAGAACCTATAAGGGTAGAAGAAAATTTCTTCCTCACCAACAGATAGAATTTGTTCCTTATAGGAAGATCTCTTCTCTGTTCTAATATATCCTAGAACATGCCTAAATTAAATTTTATTTGCTTGGATGACATCATTCCCATGGTGTTTGAACATGGTTTGAGCAAATCTGATATGGACTTCATCAAGATATCCCATCTGAGGACAGGTCCATAATGATATATAATTTCTGAATTGTTCCAAAGAATGTCATCACTATCAACGGAGTTTGTCATCTTTCCAAAGAATGAATAAAAATATGTTATACGTGGCACAAATACTGCTTCTAGATTTTGACCAAAATTCTGGTTTTCAATTTTTACCTGCATCAGATTTGTTAGAATTATTCACACAGGTCTGCCATCAACAATATCTTAAATTATTTAGAAATGGTGTTACATAATTTTTTATAAATTTACTTCTCAATAAATATCTTATAAAACCTAAGCTTTCAACTTTAAAAGAAAATTCTTATCTATCTTGTTGCCAATGTAAAAAATTAATATCATGTTCTGCACACTTTATCCTCAATGTACATGAATATAAATTTAAGAAATATAGATTTCTACATATTGGAAAAATACTCCTCAGCTGTCATATACAAATGTTGCAGACCATACTATTATTCCACAACACCTCAGGATGCAAGGAGAAGTCAGAGAATGAAAGCTTGCCACCACCGAAAACATGAAAGAATGAAAGAATGGGGCTTTTCCTGCTGGCTCAGACACTAAAGAATCCACTTGCAATGCAGGAGACCCAGGTTTGATCTCTGGGTCGGAAAGATCCCTGGAGAAGGAAATGGCAACCCACTTCAGTATTCCTGCTTGGAAAATCCCATGGACAGAAAAGCCTGGTGCGCTACAGTCTATGGGGTCGCCAAGAGTGGGATGCAACCAAGCACACGCGCATGAAAGAATTATTGCAATTATGCTGGTTGAGAGGAAGGATTTGAGAAGTTAAATTCATTGGCCTTTTTTCTCACTTAAGCACTTTTACAACTCAAATCCTCCCTGTATTATGAAGCAGGGTCTGTCTCCAATGTTCTCAGTGGCATAAGCAGAGAAAGTCCTGGCACTGAAACAGTCATCTTTTAATGACAAAATGTAAGAACAAGTGTTTCCCTGGAGTGTTGAGTGTTGAGCCGTGTTGGTGATTTTCATGGAGACCAAACACCTGTGTCTCTGTTCCTGGGTCTACCAATTGCCCCCAACAAAAACGCTATTGCCATACTCTGGTGGAACATTGACAATACACTAAGTGATAGTATTTAAGCTGTTCTAAGAATACTTCAGGGAATCAGTTTTTATTACTATAAGAGACATAAAACAATTCTGGGAAAAATAAAAACTTTCCCTTACAATGAAATTAAATTCAAATATAATATAAAACCTGAATAGAAAATTAGAAGTCACCCAGTTAATCCTCTTCATTTTTCCTGTTAGAAAACTATATCCCAGAGAAGGGAAGTAACTTGCTCAAGACCTCAGGCTTCAAAAGCAACAAAACAGGACTACATAATCAAGGGATTAGATCTGGTAGATAGAGTGCCTAAAGAACTATGGATGGAGGTTTGTAACATTGTACAGGAGGTGGTGACCAAAACCATCACAAAGAAAAAGAAATGCAAGAAGGCAAACTGGTTGTCTGAGGAGGCCTTACAAATAGCTGAGAAAAGAAGAGAAGCAAAAGGCAAAGGAGAAAGGGAAAGACATAACCAACTGAATGCAGAGTTCCAGAGAATAGCAAGGAGAGATAAGAAAGACTTCCTAAGTGACAATGCAAAGAAATAGGAAAGTAATAGAATGGGAAAGACTAGAAATCTCTTCAAGAAAACTGGAGATACCAAGGGAACATTTCATGCAAAGATGGGCACAAAAAAGGACAGAAACAGTAAGGACCTAACAGAAGCAGAAGAGATTAAGAAGAGGTGGCAAGGATACACAAAAGAATTGTACAGAAAAGGTTTTAACGACCCAGATAACCACCATGGTGTGGTCACTCACCTAGAACCAGACATCCTAGAGTGTGAACTCAAATGGGCTTAGGAAGCATTACTATGAACAAAGCTAATGGAAATGATGGAATTCCAGTTGAGCTATTTAATATCCTAAAAGATGATGCTGTTAAAGTGGTGCACACTTGCCATGCCCTCCTCCAGGCTACCTTCCTGACGCAGATATGGAATCTGCATCTCTTATGTCTCTTGAATTAGCAGGCAGGTTCTTTGCCACTAGCACCACCTGGGAAGCCAACAACTTATATATATGACTATATATATATATATATATATATATATGTGTGTGTGTTTATGCACATAAAACCAAATCACTGTGCTATACACCTGAAATTAACACAATACTGTAAATCAACTGGACTTCAGTAAAAAAACTTTGTATATGTATAAAACATTATATATATAAAACATATATATATAAACTATATATATAAAACATTATATATATAAAACACACATATATATAAACTATATATATAAAACATTATATATACAATACATATATATATGTATGTATGTATAAAGTGCCTTACTCAATATGCCAGGAAATTTGGAAAACTCAGCAGTGGCCACAGGACTGGAAAAGATCAGTTTTCACTCCAATCCGAAAGAAAAGAAATAACAAAGAATGTTCAAAGTACAATACAATTGCACTCATTTCACATGCTAGCAAGGTAATGCTCTAAATCCTTCAAGCTAGGCTTCAGAGGAACCTTGAAGACAGAGGAACAAGAGATCAGATTGCCAACATCTGCTGAATCACAGAAAAAGCAAGGGAATTCCAGAAAAACATCTACTTCTGCTTCATTGACTATGCTAAAACCTTTGTGTGAATCACAACAAACTGTGGAAAATTCTTAAAGAGATGGGAATACCAGACCATCTGACCTGCCTCCTGAGAAACCTGCAGGACAAGAAGTAACAGTTAGAACCAGACATGGAACAACAACTGGTTCCAAATTGGGAAAGGAGTACATCAAGGCTGTATATTGTTACCCTGCTTATCTAACTTATATGCAGAGTACATCATGAGAAACACTGGGCTGGATGAATCACAAGCTGGAATCAAGATTGTCAGGAGAAATATCAACAACCTCAGATATACAGATGATACCACTCTAATGGCAGAAAGTGAAGAGGAACTAAAGAGCCTTTTGATGAGGGTGAAAGAGAAAAGTGAAAAAGCTGGCTTAAAACTCAACATTCAAAAAACAAAGATCATGGCATCTGGCCCCATTACTTCATGGCAAATAGATGGGGAAAAAGTGGAAACAGTGACAGATTTATCTTCCTGGGCTCCAAAATCACTGCAGACAGTGACTGCAGCCAGAAATTAAAAGACACTTGCTTCTTGAAAGAAAAAGCTGATGACCAACCTAGACAGCACATTAAAAAGTAGAGACATCACTTTGCTGACAAAGGTCCGTATAGTCAAAGCTATGGTTTTTCCAGTAGTCATGTATGGATGTGAGAGTTAGACCATAAAGAAGGCTGAGCGCTTCTGAGAAGAATTGATACTTTCAAATTGTGCTGGAGAAGACTCTTGAGAGTCCCTTTGACAGCAAGGAGTTCAAATCAGTCAATCCTAAGGGAAATCAACCCTTGTATACTCATTGGAGGACTGATACTGAAGCTGAAGCTCCAATACTTTGGCCACCTGATGCAAAGAGCTGACTCATTGGAAAAGACCCTGATCCTGGGAAAGACTGAGGGCAGGAGGAAAAGGGGGCAACAGAGGATGAGATGGTTGGATGGCATCATCAACTCAATGGACATGAGTTTGATGAAACACTGAAGTGAAGGAGACAGTGAAGGGGAGAGGGAAGTCTAGTGTGCTGCAGTTCATGGGATCACAGAGTTGGGACACGACTTAGTGACTGAACAACAACAGCAACAACAACATAGTGTTGGTCACCTAACTAGGTGATAGTGTGGCTTTTTATCAATGTATGCTGATCACTGATATATTAGGTAAGTGAAAGAAAGTGGAACATTTAGGAAAAACTGTGATTTTTAGCAGATGATAAGAATTGATACTTAAAGTCAATAAGTTTTCTAGAAACTAAATGTCCTATTTAATCACTTTCTCTTAGTCCACTAAATGCTTTCTTAATTTAATCTGAGGAAACAGTATACCACAGGGATGGCTTTAGTAAAATTTTTAATGAATGACAGTAGATTCCAATAAAACACAAAATAAAATTATATAATAACATCAAATGTTGAAAAGTGCTTGGATAAAAAGGAAATTAAGTGCTGATATTTTTTATAGAATTGCAATTAATTTTGACAGCTGTTTCATTACCAGATTTGATTCACTGTAATAAAACATTGTAAAATCATAATCCTTCCATCGTTTAAAAAAAGGCTCCTATAATTCAGGTAATAAGATCCCCATATAAATTCTAAAAATTTTTAATATCATTATTTCCTCACTTTTGCAGTGACTTTCATGGAAAATGTCAAGAAAAAATATGTAACTAAAATATGGGAAGAACAGGACAACTTAACTGTGATGAATAACCAAATTATATAATAACTGTGGTGGGAGAATTCTAACTTCTCTGTACTCATTCTAATTTGAGCTGATTTGTTGAATCACACAGGTTTTCCAAGGTAGAAGGCAATTAATCTGAATAGTTAACAAAAATCAGATTTAACCTTAAGTTCAAGTGAATGTGTAAAGGAATGATACTGGCAACACAGACTTATGATTGAATGAAAATTTTAGAATAAATGCACAGACTTCTATAGTTCAAATAACAATTATTCAAGGATCAGCACACAATTGCACTCATCTCACATGCTAGCAAATAATGCTCAAAATTCTCCAAGCCAGGCTTCACCAGTATGTGAACCAAGAAATTCCAGATGTTCAAGCTGATAGGAATGGCAGAGGAACCAGAGATCAAATTGAATCATAGAAAAAGTGATAGTTCCAGAAAGAAAAGCATCTACTTCTGCTTCACTGACTACGCTAAAGCCTTTGACTGTGTGGATCACAGCAAACTGTGGAAAATTCTTCAAGAGATGGGAATACCAGACCACCTTACCTGCCTCCTGAGAAATCTGTATGCAGGTTAAGAAGCAACAGTTAGAATCAGACATGGAACAATGGACTGGTTCCAAATTGGGAAAGGAGTGTATATTGTCAAGAGTGTATATTGTCAGCCTGCTTATTTAACTTCTATGCAGAGTACATCATGAGAAATTCTGGGCTGGATGAAGCACAAGCTGGAATCAAGATTGCTGGAAGAAATATCAATAACCACAGATATGCAGATGACACCACCCTTATGGCAGAAAGTGAAGAACTGAAGAGCCTCTCAATAAGAGTGAAAGAGGAGAGTGAAACACTGGCTTAAAACTCAACATTCAAACAGTGAAGATCATGCCATCTGGTCCCATCACTTCATGGCAAACAGATGGGGAAAAAAGTGGAAACAGAGGCTTTATTTTCTTGGGGCTCCAAAATCACTGCAGATGGTGACTGCAGCCATGAAATCAAGACACTTGCTCCTTGGAAGAAAAGCTATGACCAACCTAGACAGCATATTAAAAAGCAGAGACATTGCTTTGCTGACAAAGGTCCATCTAGTCAAAGCTATGGTTTTTCCAGTAGTCATGTATGGATGTGAGAGTTGGACTATAAAGAAAGCTGAAAAGCTGAGTGCCGAAGAATTGATGCTTTGGAACTGTGGTGTTGGAGAAGAGTCTTGAGAGTCCCTTGGATTGCAAGGAGATCCAACCAGTCCATCCTAAAGGAAATCAGTCCTGGGTGTTCATTGGTGGGACTGATGTTGAAGCTAAACTCCATTACTTTGGCCACCTGATGCGATGAACTGACTCTGGAAAAGATCCAGATGCTGGGAAAGATTGAAGGCAGGAGGAGAAGGGGGCAACACAGAATGAGATGGTTGGATGGCATCACCGACTCAATGGACAGGAATTTGATCAAGCTCTGGGAGTTTCTGATGGACAGGAAAGCCTGGCATGCTGCAGTTCATAGGGTTGCAAAGAGTTGGACATGGCTGAGTGACTGAACTTATTCTAGGATCACAGCAATTTAGATATAGAAATACTTTTATGAAGCATAACTTTATAAAATGAGAATGATAACTTGCCAGAGACAAAACATCAAAACTGTGACAAAACTAGTAATGAGAAAGTCATTAAATGAAAAGAAGAGCTTAAATCTTAATCAATCTAAATATAGTAACACAACTGTCAAGTGTCTCACAATCAGATGATTTCTTTAAGGAATTATCTGGAAGATGGCTATGCTGAAATGGATTGAATAGATCCTGGAATAATTATTTGTTATTTGAACTGTAGAAGTATGTGCACTTATTCTAAAATGTCCATTCAGTCATAATGGAAAAATTATATAAATTGTTTTTCACTTGCCATGTTGTGTCTGATTCTTTGCAACCCCAAGGACTGCAGCACACCAGGCTTCCTGTCCTTCACTATCTCCTGGAGTTTGCTCAAACTCATGTTCATTGAGTTGGTGATGCCATCCAAGCATCTCATCCTCTGTTGCCCCCTTCTCCTCCTGCCCTCAGTCTTTCCCAGCATCAGGGTCTTTTCCAATAAGTTGGTTCTCCACATCAGGTGTGCCAACGTACTGGAGCTTCATTTTCAGCATCAGTCCTCCCAATGAATATTTGATCTCCTTACCGTCCAAGGGATTCTCAAGAGTTTTCTCTAGCACTACAATTTGAAAAGTTAAATTCTTCAGTGCTCAGCCTTCTTTATGGTCCAGCTGTCACATCCGTACATGACTACTGGAAAAAGCATAGCTAAATTACCAACCCAAAATAAAATGAGAAAAAGAGAGGGATGTCAGGCTATCTGGAGATGGGTTTTAAGAACCAGTTAACAATGCTCTGAGATTCATTTTTGAACAATGAGAGATATTTTGTATTAAAACCACTTTTTTATACAACTATACAATTATAACCACTTTTAATACAAATATTAAAATAATATTTTGTATTAAAACTACTCCTAATTCAAGCCATATATTCTAGGTCTTACAGAAGTTCACACATTTTCAGTATGCTCAGGGATGTGGTCAACTTCACAATAACCCGTGATGGTTTGAGTTCTTTCCCCCATGCCCTTCTGCAATCCAAGAGAGCTCAGAGTAGACCTCTTTCCATATTTTACCACTGGAGTCAGGAGAATGACCACTGTGATTCTAGTAATCAACACTGAAAAGCTCTATTTCAGGCATTATATAATGAAATCACCAAATATTGTCTCTACTCTTAGTTCAGATTTTCATATTTCAGCTAATGAATTAACATCCCAAGATAGACAATAGTGGTGTCAATAACCAGTCAACAATTCTCGGTCAGTGTCATCATCATTCTGCGGTGCTTGGGAAACTTTTTATCATTTTGTTTTTCAAAAAACTAGAAATAAAAGCACAAGTGTTGGTTAGTAATACAAAGCCTAGAGCTTGTGTGTGCACGCTAAGTCACTTCAGTCATGTCCGACTCTTTTTGACCCCATGGAATGTAGCCCACCAGGCTCCTCTGTCCATGGAATTCTCCAGGCAGGAATACTGGAGTGAGTTGCCATTTCCTTCTCCAGGGGATCTTCCCAACCCAGGGATCAAACCAGTGTCTCCTGCATTGGCAGGCAGATTCTTTACTGCTGAGCCACCAGGGAAGTCCTTTAAAAAAGAAACAAATGTATAACATGAAGAAATGCAATGCCTTACATAAAAATTAACATAGAATAGATCATAGACAGAAATTTAAACTAATTTTAGAAATTTAAAATTTCTAGAAAAACATAGGCAAAAATATAGATGTCCTTCAATTGGGTGATGAGTTTTTAGATGTAACACCAAAATCGTGATTCATAAAAATTATATGTTTGACTTTATTGAATTAAAAACAAAAAAAATACTGCATGAAAGACACTGTTAAAAGAATGGAAAGAAAAGTCATAGCCTGTGTTTGTTAGCCTTCACAGGCTATGACTTTTCTTTCCATTCTTTTAACAGTGTCTTTCATGCAGAATTTTTTTTTTAATTCAATAAAGTCACCATCCCAGGCTGGATGCATGAGACAAGTGCTCAGGCCTGGTGCACTGGGAAGACCCAGAGGAATCGGGTGGAGAGGGAGGTGGGAGGCGGGATCGGGATGGGGAATACATGTAAATCCATGGCTGATTCATGTCAATGTATGACAAAAAACCACTACAATATTGTAAAGTAATTAGCCTCCAACTAATAAAAATAAATGAAGAAAAAAAAAGTCATAGCCTGGTAGAAAGCATCTGCACAACATATATCTGATAATACATTTATATAAAAAAGAACTCCTAAAACTCTATGACAAAGAAATAATTCAATTTTTAAAAAGGCGAAAACCTTAACAGATACCTTACCAAATAAGATATACAAATGGCAAGTAAGCATATGAAAATTTGCTCAACATAATTTGTCATTAAATAAATACAAACTAAAACAATAATTAGACACCACTAAACACCTGTTAGAATGACTAAACCTCAAAACAACTATACCAATGCTGTAGACTCAGTGGAGCAACTGGAACTTCCATTTATTGTTCATGGGAATTTAAAATGGAATAGTCACTTTGGAAGACAGTCTGGCAGTTTCTTAAGAAGCTAAACATAGATTCAATCCACCATTTGTGCTTCTATTTATCCAAAGGAGTTGAAAACTGTCCACACAAAAAAACTGTACAATGTTTATGTCAGCTTTCATCATAATCACCAATAACTGGAAGTAATCAAAATGCCTTTTGCTAGATGAAAAGATAAAACTATAGTACAACCATACAACAAAATATAATTCAGCAATAAAAAGGAATGGACTATCAAGTCAGAAAATGTAACTAGAGATGCTAATAGCTTGGGCTCCTTGTAACAAAGACACTTCTTTGGAGAACTCTTGCCCTCCTGAGATTCTCCACTCACACTTTGGTAAGACTATACCATGTTCTTGATCTCAAGTCCAGAGACAGCTTCAAGCTTGTCTTATGAGCACTGCAACTGAGGACTACTGGAACAGTGATCTAATTGCTGTCCTTGGAAATCTAGACAGCTATTGGTGAGCTAACTGCCTTGGTGGCAGAACCAGCAAATTGTTACAAATCAAAATTAGCCTACACTACTAGGCTGGGGCAAAAGTTAACCAGCATTCCCTATGTGAGAGAAAATGAGAGGGCAATTACAAACTTCTTGGACTGAAATAGTCATCACTAAATGTCAAAATAAGAACTGAAAAGTATGTCTGAAATGGAAAGAGAAAAATTTCTAAGTTATCAGTATCATTTAAAGATCCAAGAAGCTCAGTCAAGTCCAAGCAGGAAAAACATATCAAAAAGTATCCAAAAAAGCACATCATAATCAAACTCTTTTCATACTGTTCATGGGGTTCTCAAGGCAAAAATACTGAAGTGGTTTGCCATTCCCTTCTCCAGTGGACCACATTCTGTCAGACCTCTCCACCATGACCTGTCCGTCTTGGGTGGCCCCATACGGCATGGCTTAGTTTCATTGAGTTAGACAAGGCTGTGGTCCATGTGATCAGATTGGCTAGTTGTCTGTGATTGTAGTTTCAGTCTGTCTGCCCTCTGATCCCCTCTCTCAGTGCCTACCATCTTACTTGGGTTTCTCTTACCTTGGACGTGGGGTCTCTCTTCACGGCTGCTCCAGCAAAGCGCAGCCGCTGCTCCTTACCTCGGATGCAGGGTAGCTCCTCTCAGCCGCTGCCCCTGAACTCGGGAATGACTAGAGATCTCTTCAAGAAAATTAGAGATACCAAGGGAACATTTCATGCAAAGATGGGCTCAGTAAAGGACAGAAATGGTAGGGACCTAACAGAAGCAGAAGATATTAAGAAGAGGTGGAAGAATACACAGAAGAACTATACAAAAAAGATCTTCATGACCCAGATAATCATGATGGTGTGATCACTCACCTAGAGCTAGACATCCTGGAATGTGAAGTCAAGTGGGCCTTAGGAAGCATCACTACGAACAAAGCTAGTGGAGGTGATGGAATTCCAGTTGAGCTATTTCAAATCCTGAAAGACGATGCTGTGAAAGTGCTGCACTCAATATGCCAGCAAATTTGGAAAACTCAGCAGTGGCCACAGGACTGGGAAAGGTCAGTTTTCATTCCAATCCCAAAGAAAGGCAATGCCAAAGAATGCTCAAACTACCGCACAATTGCACTCATCTCACACACTAGTAAAGTAATGCTTAAAATTCTCTAAGCCAGGCTTCAGCAATGTGTGAACCGTGACCTTCCAGATGTTCAAGCTGGTTTAAGAAAAGGCAGAGGAACCAGAGATCAAATTGACAACATCTACTGGATCATTGAAAAAGCAAGAGCTTTCCAGAAAAATATCTATTTCTGTTTTACTGACTATGCCAAAGCCTTTGACTGTGTGGATCACAATAAACTGTGGAAAATTCTGAAAGAGATGGGAATACCAGACCACCTGACCCACCTCTTGAGAAACCTGTATGCAGGTCAGGAAGCAACAATTAGAACTGGACATGGAACAACAAACTGGTTCCAAATAGGAAAAGGAGTACATCAAGGCTGTATATTGTCACCCTGCTTATTTAACTTATATGCAGAGTACATCATGAGAAATGCTGGGCTGGAGGAAGCACAAGCTGGAATCAAGATTGCCAGGAGAAATATCAATAACCTCAGATATGCAGATGACACCACCTTTATGGCAGAATTTGCCCTTCCTCTGCCCTTTAGATTCTATGTGAGTGCTTAGCAGCTGGGAGGCTGCCGGCCCACACTGTCAGGGCAACCTGCTCTACTCAGTCTACCGATTCAAACACTTCCCTCTTCCAAAGACACCCTTGCAGATAAACCAAGAAATGATGTGAATGATGTTTCACTTGCTCTCTGGGCATCCCTTAGCCCTTAAGTAACACATAAAATAAACCATCACGGTATTTATATACAATGTTTGAAATATAAACAAAGACATATCAAATGATTAAAAATGACTAATCATGTGGAGGAAAGGAATGGGTAGGGGGATCGGAAAGAAAGATAAAAAAATAAATTAGATTAAATTGAGGGCTTTGCAGAGTCGTATACCCTGAAGTGAGGAATAAGACTGAATCAACTCGCTGCACCTCAAGACAGATATAATTAGCAGATATATTTTTTAACTTTCTGAGAATACCCACACATGTTCTTTACTGCTATTTAGTATCTCACATATTCAAAGTTTCTAGTTATGCTTTATACACAGAAGCAGAAGCCTGATACCACATTATTTAATCCTGATGCTCCTCCCATAGGTAACTGTTGTTTTATTCTTTTTTTTTTAATTGAAGTATGGTTGACTTACAATATGCATGAGCTGAACAGTAACAAACTTGAGACTCAGGAAGGTTAAGTGATTGCCCCAAGGTCTCTCCAAGGATGAGTGGCAGAACTGAGGCATTAAGCCAGAGCTCTCATGCTTATTATCCATTAAACTGCTTTCTCCCAGCACAAAGAAAGCCTGCTAATTATTTACCTATTTATTGGTGATATATTCAGTTTTGTGAATTTGCCTTTCCCCAAGTGCCTTATAATAGGCCATATCTTTTCTGAACTGAATCCACTGTCAAACTCTTGCCTTCATAACTTCTTAGAGAAATGGGCAAAGTCAGTCTCTGAAATTTCTATTTTACTAGCTGACACTAAGGGTTGAAGGAAATGAGGCAGAAGCCCTAATTGTATGTCCTTTGATGGAGAAAGTCAGGGAAAAGTGATGTTTTCAAAACAGAAAACATATCTGCTGGTAAGTCTAGCACTTGACGTGCATATGGTGCATAAGATGTCCAAGTTAATCCATCTGCACCATACATTTGTTAAATTTGATAAATATGGTGTTTCTTATCCTGAGGGAATTTCATTACCAGAAAGTGCCAAGCGGTGAACATTTGATCAGTACTGCTAAATCCACACCTACAATCAGTTCTCCAGATCAGCAGTTTCCAATCAAATTTAATTGTCAAATACAATTCATGTGATCTGTTCAGGTTCATTTCACCACAGATAAATTTCAATAAGTGTTTTCTGGTGAGACTAATTGTCCTTTACAGAATCACCCTCTTGACAGACACCATTACACATGCAATTTCATCAGTAACTACTAACATTTGGGCAGTTAACATTTTTCTCTGCTTAAATTTGTACATTTTTCAATATTTTATTACCTACAGTCAGCGAATAGAGAGAGAAATGAACACATTTGACTATACTTCTGGAGCATATTCCCATGGCATGCCATTTATTCCCATAAATCCTAATAGAACAAGACATTCAACATCTCTTGGGCCTGCCTGAACACTTGAATAATATAAAGATGAGGCAAGCTGAAAATAATGCTGAGAATTAGCCAGTAAAAGTTGTACTGAATAAAAGTCTGAGTACTATGAAAAAATATATTACTAATGAGATCCTCATTCCACACATCACTCCTTCTGATAAAATCGGGACTGATTTATAATTATAAAGATTTTCATTCATTTATTTCTTAGAAATTAATTCCTCACATGTTCCCAAGAGAATTAAAGATATTTAAGAATACACATGAACTAGTATAGGGGTATCTGCTGCTGCTGCTGCTGCTGCTAAGTCGCTTCAGTCGTGCCCGACTCTGTGCGACCCCATAGACGGCAGCCCACTAGGCTCCCCTGTCCCTGGGATTCTCCAGGCAAGAACACTGGAGTGGGTTGCCATTTCCTTCTCCAATGCATGAAAGTGAGAAGTGAAAGTGAAGTCGCTCAGTCGTGGCCAACTCGTAGCGACCCGATGCACTGCAGCCTACCAGCCTACCAGGCAAGAGTACTGGAGTGGGGTGCCATTGCCTTCTCCAACAGAGATGTCAAATATATGTAAAAATAAGTTGAGACAAAATTAACTGTGTGGAAAAGCAAGTTGAAGCCAAATCTGGAGTGAGGGCAACACCTAAAATATCATGAAACTCCGTAACCTAGATGTCTATGGTTCATAGTAGCCGATGTGAAGAGGGAATGTGATTATGTCCAATATTCCCTGTATCCACCAAAAAAAAAAAAAAAAACTAGGTTCTCAGAGGGAAATACAACCACGAGTCTTCAAAGAGAAGGCACTGTGCTGCTAACATGTATGTTTTAACATATGTAAATCTTATGAGTTAACATTTAAGAAGGCAGTATTTGCCCCAGTTTAAAGTTTCCAGAAGTCACATAAGGATGTGAGAGTTGGACCGTAAAGAAGGCTGAGCACTGAAGAATTGATGCTTTTGAATTTATGGTGTTGGAGAACACTCTTGAAAGAACCTTAGACTACAAGGAGATCCAATCAGTCCATCCTAAAGGAAATCAGTCCTGAATATTCATTGGAAGGACTGATGCTGAAGCTGAAGCTCCAATACTTTGGCCACCTGATTCAAAGAGCTGACTCATTAGAAAAGACTCTGATGCTGGGAAAGATTGAAGGCAAAGGAGAAGGGAGTGACAGAGGATGAGATGGTTGGATGGCATGAGTTTGGGCAAACTAGGGAGATGGTGAAGGACAGGGAAGACTGATGTGCTGCAGTCCATGGGGTCGCAAAGAGTCAGAGTGAATTAGCAACTGAACAACAACAACAAAACCGAGGCAAAAGACCACGTAAGTGTCAGAACCAAACTTTAACTCTGGTTTTGTCTTTTCCAGTCCAGTTTTTCTAGCTCTGTAATACAATGTCAAGCAGGTATGAAAGTCAGGCCTTATCTTCTCTGTAATATATGGCCTTCTTTTCTAAGTGAAAGGTATAGATTGATAGTTAGATAGCTGATTAATAGACAGTAATTTTGTAATTTAAAGATTTTGCTTTTAGAGCAGATTTAGGTTAACAGAAAAATTGAACAGAAAGTACAGAGTGTTCCCATATACTTGCTCTCCACCTACTCCATTGTCTACAATTTCCCTTATTATCAGCATCTTGAGTTGGCATGACACATTTGTTAACAGCTGATGAACCAACACTGAGACATTATGTATCAACCAAAGTCCAAAGTTTACAGGATGGTTCAGCCTTTGTTGCACAGGTCTAAGGGTTTTGAGAAATCCATGATACAGTGTTTTCACCCTGAGGGTATCACCCAAAATAGCTGCACTGTCCTATAAATCTCCAGCACTCTATCTCTGCATTCCTCCCTCCACAAACCCTAAGCTCTGGCAATCATTGATCTTTTTTTTTTTTTTCCTGTCTCTATAGCTTTGTCTTTTCCAACATGTCATATAGTTGGAATCACATAGTGTGTAGCCTTTTTGGGCTGGCTTGCTTCATGCACTTAAGTTTCCTCCATGTCTTTGCCTGGTTTGATAGCTCATTTATTTTCATCACTGAATAATATCCGATTATATAAGATGTACTAGTGTTTGTTTATCCATTCATCTATTAAGGGCATCTTCACTGCTCCCAGTTTTTGGCAATTAAAATAAAGATGTTATAAACATTTATGTTCATGTTTCTCTGTGGACCTAAGTTTTCAGTTCATTTGAGTGAATACCAAAGAGCATGATTGCATTTTTCTAAGGTGAGACTATGTGTAGTTTTGTAAGAAACTGTCAAGCTGTCTTCCAAAGTGGCTGTACTATTTTGCATTCCCCCAAGCAGTGAATGAGAGTTCGTGTGGCTCCACATTCTCACAGCATTTGTTATGTCAGGGTTCTGGGTTTTGGCCATTCTCATAGGTGTTGTGGTATCACACTGTTGCTTTACTGTGCATTTTTCTAATGACAAATATTTCCATCTGCTTATTTGCCATCTGTACCCATCTATATATCTTCTGTGGGGAGATGTCTGTTCAGATCTTGGCAGTTTTTTAAAATTGGGTTGTTTGTTTTCCTGGAGTTTTAATTATCTGGAAAACTTTAGCACAAGTCCATTATCAGATATGTATTTTGCAAATGCTTCACTCTCTGTGACTTGGTTTTTCATTCTCTGAACAGTGTTTTTCACACAAAAGAGGTTATTTATTTCAATGAAATTCAATTTATTTACTTTTTCTTTCATGACTCATACTTTTGCTATTTAAAAACTCATCATCCAATCCAAGGTCACTCAGAGTTTCACTCATGTTTTATTCAAGAAGCTGTATAGTTTTGCAATTTACATTTAAGTCTATGACTTACTCTGTACTAATTTTTGTATTTTTTTTCATATTATGAATTTATATCTTTTCAAATTAATACAATGAGCATCGAACTAAAACTTAAAAATCTCAGCTTTCAGCAGGTCTGATGGTTTTCTTTACCAATTTTAGTAATGATGAGATCTATGCTTCTACTTTTTTAACAAAATAAGTGTAAACTTAAGTATTTTAAAAAATAATTACACAAACACTGCAAAGGAGACAAAGATGATAACACTTTAGGAGTTGAGTTGTTGGCTGGATAGAGATACCACCATGCCATGATTTGAAATGTAAATTTTTTAGCTGAAGTATAAAAATCTGAATTAAGAGTAGAGACTTTTTTTTTGGTTTTTAACTTTAACGAAATGCAACTTATCAATTTTTCTTTCACATATGATGCCTTTGGTACTGTATCTAAGAAGTCATCACTAAACCCAAGGTAACCTAAGTTTTCTCCTATGTTACCTTCTAGAAGTTTTATAGTTTTGTATTTTACATGTAGGTTATGATCCATTTTGAGTTACATTTTATGAAAGGGTTAATGTCAGTGTCTAGAATCAATGTGTTCAATGCAAAAGTTCAGTTATTACAGCACCATTTGTTGGAAAAGCTATCCTTTCTACAGAGAGTAGTTATACAAGTTAAATATTTAAATAACTGTATTTTTCAAAAGTCCAGATTAAATAAGTGAGAACTGCAATCGTGTTCTTACCCATAAAATCATTCTGTTGTACTTGTCAATTCCTTGTTGGTTTCCCACATGAACTCTGAGCTTCTTTAAGAAGTGATCCAATCTTGCTCATCGTGATACCCTAGCACTCAGCACATTGTCTGAGTGGAGCTCAGTGCATACTTAAAGAACCCATGAAAGCCACATTCAGAGCTATATAAAAACCATACTAGCTTAAAAATATTGAAGTGATTTCATCAAAATTTTTTAACATTTATGGACTTGCCCAGAAATCCAGTGGTTAAGTGTCTGTGCTTCCAATGAGGGTTGTGGGGGGCTGTGGTTCAATCCTTGATCAGGGAATAAAGATTTCACATGCCACATGGCCAAAAAAAAAAAAAAAAATCAACATTTAGGTATTTCTAAAAGTTCACGTGGGATTGTAAGCTGTGATACTGTCCCTAATTTATCTCCTTTATTCATCCTCCCAATGAAAATATTAAATTCAAAATACCACATGAAAAATTGCAAAGTTAAAACAACAGCTGTGTAAACTAAGGCTATTGATAAATAATATGTTAATCTCCAAAAAGAATTACTCCTAGAACAGATGGTCCCAAATGAAATAGTACAATTAGAAGCCAACTCATGTCTAACCCTGGCAAAGATGACCACACTCAGAGAAGGATAAGGCATCCAGCTACCCACACCACACGTCCCACTCTCAGAGAACAAGAAACTTCATCTGAGGACTGCGAGTGTGGAATCCCACTCTCCTTGTCCTTGGAAACCTCATCAGCCACTCCAAGTCCTTCCTTTCAACACCAGACCTGCTCCCAGGGCACTAGAGATAAATTAAAAATAACAAGCCTGGCAAAGATTTACCAAGCAAACATAACCCACAGATAGAAGTACTAAAATCATGCAAGACAAAAGGTATTAAATATGGCAAATAGGGTCATTTTTATAGAATAGCCATGGCTGTTCATAAAATACATAAAAATGGCATCTGTTGAAATATGAGAAGAAATTGACACAACTGTAACTTCTAAATCTTTTTGTAAAACATCTCTATTCCAATAAATAATTCGATCAAAAGGGGGGAAAAAAAAAGATAGAGAACAGTGGTCAATAATTTTTTTCTGTAAAAGCCCAATAATAAATATTCTAGGCTTTGTGGGCATCATTGTACCATGAAAGAGCTCAGATGATAATGCATAACTGAACAGGCCTGTCTGGGCTCCCAAAAATGTTCATTTACAACACAGGTGGCTATCCAGATTTACCTTATGGGCCCTAATTTGCTGACCTCTGATATAGAATATTAATAATATAATTAATATGTATGAATGAATTCAGTACACTGTTGACTTATTTTGCAGAATATAAATATGATATAAATGTTATATTTACATGAATAAAAATATGCTTTTTATAAAAGCATTTATGATATAATTTGACAGGAAATCACTTACTAGGTCCCACCATAAAAACTCAGTAAACTGGAAGAATGGAAAAATGGATGGGTGGAATTCTTTTACCATAATAATAAATAAAATAAAAATAAAAGCAGCACTTTTGAAACAGAACCTATGTACATTTTTGGGGAAAAAAATACTCTCTAATGAATAAATGTTGAGTTAATGAGAAAGCCAAATTTAAACTTTCAGAATATTTAAAATATACCAGAATATGAGTATCTGTTCTCCTATAACTATGCCAGCAATTGGATATATTAATCTTTTTTATCTTTGCTAAATGACCGTTGAAAAAACTGTATTTGTTATTGTTTTAATTTGCATTACTTTATTTATTCATGAGGTTAAACATCTTTTATATGCTCATTTTGCATGGTTATTACAGAATAAGATATAGAAGAGGGCTTTCTCTTTGGATGTGAACATTATGCTCAGTGGCAAAAATTAAATCAAGAAGAACAAAAGGATTTCTTTGAAACTATAATCAAGGCATTAACACATGAAACTGTTAAAATAGAAGTGTAGCTATTAGAAAAGATGAGAAATTATTTTAGTTATGGATTTTATGATAATAAGTAGAAAATAAATTGAAAAGCTACTAAATAGTCATTACTATAAGGCTCCACACATTTCAGGACTTAACCAAAGAGATAAAAGATTGTTGCTTTCGATCAAAATTGAAAGAGCAATTATAGAGAACAGAATAGATGACTGTGAAACATACCAAACTACCTATTCATCTGGTCATTCATTCACATGCTATGGGTCAGTCACACTGGGCCCCATTCCAGTCTTTCCCATCCCTATATCAAAGCTTGTGATTCCTCTTTGCTATTTTTCTGGTTTCTTTCTTAAATTTTCATGTCTAAACTCATGTCCTCAGAATCCTTTACTAACTCTTTGGTGGAGAACAGCCACTCCTTCCCACTCTGGGACCAACAGCATGAGCGTCATCTAGCACTTGGTTAGAAATGCCACTTCTCAGGACCCACCCCAAGTTTACCAGGAATCTGTATTTTTAACAAACAGTTCAAGGGATGCTGAGGCACTTTCCATTTGAGAACCACTGCTCTATTTTGTTGTCCTGTTTTATTCAGAGCACTTGTATTCATGCAAATTTGTCGCTGGGATATATTGATGGCAAAAGGAGAAGAGGGTGGCAGAGGATGAGTTTTTAGATAGCATTACCGACACAGTGGACATGAGTTTGGGCAAACTCCAGGAGATGATGAAGGACAGGGAAGCCTGGCTTGCTGCAGTTCATGGGGTTGCAAAGAATCAGACACGACTTGGTGACTGAACAGTAACAACAATCTTTATTGTCTGGCTCCTACTGCTGGAATATAAGCTGCATGAAACAGGGATCTTGGCCTCGTTCACAGCTGTATTCCCAGTACCCAGAACAGGACCTGCCTGATACATGGGAGGTACCAAAAAGTATTTGTTGAAAAGTATATCGAAATATAAGTGACAGCAGTCTCTGGGTGTTGAGAATCTAGATGAATTTTATTTTCTTTACAATTTGTATGTATTTTCTAAATTGTAAACAATAAGCATCTATCATTTTATAATTACAAAAAATAATTCACATCATAAGATGATATGAGCGTAAGCCTATATTTCCCATATTGATAGCAACAGAATGGTATACTTTATCCTCTGCTAAAGTCCTATGATCTCCACGGCAACAAAGGCTGCAATATTATCTTAATATTGAATTTAGCATGATTATGATAAGCTTCTGAATAGTATCTTCAGGGGTGGGTAATTTAAAACCCAAGACCTAACTTTCACTAGCACTTGACTGTTTTACAAGCAAAAGATCTTTTTTTCAAATAACATGCACTTGTTCTTACTCTTCCATCTAGAATTTTCTAAAGTGAAAGTGAATGTTGCTCAGTCATGTCCGACTCTGCGACCCCATGGACTATATGGTCCATGGAATTCTCTAGGCCAGAATACTGGAGTGGGTAACCTTTCCCTTCTCCAGGGGATCTTCCCAACCCAAGGATCGAACCCAGGTCTCCCACATTGCAGGCAAAGTCTTTTATCAGCTGAACCACAAGGGACGCCCTTGTAGAATAGGTAGAAAAGGAAAAGGAATAAGAAATACATAGAAGGAAATTTCCTAAAGTGTCTCTTTTTTTAGGTTACTCTGTTTAAGTATATCATCACCCCAATCTAGTCTGCATAAGTAATCCTGAAACCCACCGTAGCAACAACAATAACACGATCAGTGTATTTAGAAGGACTCCCAGTAATAATTATGTTGTTTGATACACATTCTTCCCCTACAGAGATACAATAGTTCAGTTTTGAATGGTCACCCAAGAAATTTGCTTAATTGACAGGAAATCTGAACACTTCTCCTAAGAGAGCATGGTTCCAGCAAAATGGAATGTCTTGTTTCATTGTCATGACCATAGATATCCACCCTGACTACTATAGATATGTCTAAAATAGTGTCTCTCTGTGGATGAGAATTTTTTTTTTCAAAGACTTCCTCTATCTTTGAATAAACGATAGACTGGGTCTAGTCCTAATTCCACTATTAATTTCCTGTGTGACCATGGGCAAGCCACTTGACTTGCATTTCTCATGGGTCAAGAAAGGATTCTATCAAATGAGTTTTCAAGCTCTTTATAGCTCCAAAAGCTTATTGGTATCCATGTATTGGGATTTCATTATGGTGGGTGTCACTTGCTCAGGTTTTAGTCAATATCAACTGAAGGGACTAAGGTTTAAATAAAAAATAAGATAGGACTACTGAACCATGGCAAGCCTGGCTTCATTATATACCTTTGATACATACTATTCATGACCTTAAAAGCTGGAGAAAAAAAGGAAAAAAAAAAAAGTCATCAAGCTCGGTGATAAAGTGCAAACGTGCACCAGGCACTGCTTCCTGTGTTTTACATCTATTTACCTATGTAACTTCCTCCAAACATCTGTGAGCTAAGTTTCAGTATTATCTCCACTTTCCTGATAAAGAAACTGAGGACAAAGTGAAAAATCTCAAAGGTCAAAGGTTACAAAAAGTCAGACTTGGGTTCAAACTGAGGTTGGCTGATTCGAGAACCCACATCCCAGTTACCCACAAGTCTCCTCTGCCAGGGCAGCTTGTGGGACTCCCTTGCCAGGGCCCGCAGGTGCCAAGTCAGAGGAGCAGTGATTCTCAGAGTCCCCATCCTGAAGGCGGAGCCCCGAGTAGTTAGGTTCACTACTGCCATGCCAGCACTTCAGAGGAGGAACACCCTTGACTTGCAGCACTGGCTCCAGTCAAGTCCCCAGCCTGTGGACTTCAGCCACTTCCCTGAGCCTCTGGCTAGTCTTGGCCCAAGACAAGAGAAGGGGAACAAGTCCAGACAGACACACGGACATCCCCGCTAGAGCTTTGCATATGTTTAGTGACAAAGCCCGGATTTCTCTTTTGCAATTTTGTTCCACATGAGTGTGTTAAGTCTCCCTGAATGGATACTGAGTTCCTCTGAGCGTAGATATTCAATAGGACCTCATTTGTAGCCCTTGGAACCTCAAACACTTACTGAGCTTCTAGTCAGCACCAGGTGCACTTCCAGGTCCTGGGACTACGTGATGAATACAAGTGGCCTCTCCTCTTGAGAAGCTCATGAATTAGCAATGGAGACGGGAATGTAATGCAAAATGCAAAATGCCAGGCTGGATGAAGCACAAGCTGGAATCAAGATTACCAGGAGAAATATCAATAACCTCAGATATGTAGATGACACCACCTTTATGGCAGAAAGCTAAGAAAAACTAAAGAGCCTCTTGATGAAAGTGAAAGAGGAGAGTGAAAAAGTTGGCTTAAAACTCAACATTCAGAAAACTAAGATCATAACATCTGGTCCCATCACTTCATGGCAAATAGATGGGGAAATAATGGAAACAGTGAGAGATTTTATTTTGGGGGGCTCCAAAATCACTGCAGATGGTGACTACAGCCATGAAATTAAAAGACACTTGCTCCTTGGAAGAAAAGCTATGACCAACCTAGACAGCATATTAAAAAGCAGAGTCATTACTTTGCCAACAAAAGTCTGTCTAGTCAAAGCTATGGTTTTTCCAGTAGTCATGTATGGATGTGAGAGTTGGACTGTAAAGAAAACTGAGTGCCGAAGAATTGATGCTTTTGAACCGTGTTGCTTTGAGAAGATTCTAAAGAGTCCCTTGGACTGCAAGGAGATCCAACCAGTCAATCCTAAAGGAAATCAGTCCTGAATATTCATTGGAAGTACTGATGCTGAAGTTGAAACTCCAATACTTTGGCCACCTGATGTGAAGAACTGACTCTTTGGAAAAGACTCTGATGCTGGGAAAGATTGAAGGCAGGAGAAGGGGACAACAGAGGATGAGATGGTTGGATGGCATCACTGACTCAATGGACATGAGTTTGAGCAAACTCTGGGAGTTGGTGATGGACAAGGAAGCCTGGCGTGCTGCAGTCCATGGGGTCACAAAGAGTCGGACACGACTGAGCAATTGAACTGAACTGAACGGGCATGTAAACAGATAAGTGGCATAAAAGTGCAATGAGCAAAGGACTGTACAGGGGGGACAGAGTGGTATGTCTGCATGTGTAGTGGGCAGGCTGATTCAGACTGTGAACTTTACAGTCAGCTACAACGCGGTTTGAATTCTGACTTCTCTCCTTACAAGCTGTGTGATACTAGGAAAGAAACTTCATGTTTATGAGCCTCAAGGCTCTCATTGGTAGAAAAGGAATAGGAAAGAGACATAAATAGAAAAATCACTTGGCAAATCCCTGGCACGGAGTGTGTACTGAATACATAACAGCTACTCCTATTGGAGAAATCATCAAAGACTTGCGGTAGCCTTTGAAAAAAGGAGAATGAGGAGACCATATTTCAGTTAGAGAAAAGAGCATGGGACATGGCATAGAGGGAGGAAAACTAAGGCTTTTTAGAGGAAAGGAAAGTCACTTGGTATGACTGCTGGTATTATCCAGCTTTGGGGATGGAGTAAAGAGAGGTCAGGAGAGGTCAATCAGATTGATAAGGACCTTGAACATCACAATCAAAAGATTTTGAACTTCAGTCTGTAGCTAAAGAAGAATGATAAAAGGACATTAAATATGGAGTAAAGTAGAAAGATGATGTATCATTTCATCTATATCTTTAACGCCTCAGGAAGTGAGTGTGAGCATCCCTGAGATTATGTGGTTATCCCTAAGTCAATCTCTTTCAGAAAGACTTTAATTCCAAGGGAAGAAACTGATGAGACAGCTGCTGACTAGCAACGATTCATTCTCTAATCACAATTCTCAAAACTGTCCAATAATAGATTTCTGAAAAATTCATAGTCCAGCAGGGAAAATATGCTTCTGGTTGAACAACTTTTATTCCATAAAGAGGAGGAAAAAACACTTAGCTAACCAATCTTAGGCTTAAAGTTGTTTATTTTTTTTTAATTTATATCACCTTAAAATGGAAAAGGAGCACATGAAGGCTGTATATTGTCACCCTGCTTATTTAACTTCTATGCAGAGTACATCATGAGAAACACTAGGCTGGATGAAGCACAAGCTGGAATCAAGATTGCCAGGAGAAATATCAACAACCTCAGATATGCAGATGACACCACCCTAATGGCAGAATAGCGAAGAGGAACTAAAGAGCCTCTTGATGAAGGTGAAAGAGGAGAGTGAAAAAGCTGACTTAAAACTCAACATTCAAAAAACTAAGATCATGGCATCTGGTCCCATCACTTCATGGCAAACAGATGGGGAAAAAGTGGAAACAGTGACAGATTTTATTTTCTTGGGCTCCAAAATCACTGCAGATGGTGACTGCAGCCATGAAATTAAAAGACACTTGCTCCTTGGAAAAAAAAGCTATGACCAACCTAGACCACATATTAAAAAGCAAAGACATTTTGCTGACAAAGTTCTATATAGTCAAATCTATGGTCTTTCCCATAGTCATGTAAGGATTTGAGAATTGTACCATAAAGCAAGGCTGAGCACTGTAAAATTGATGCTCTTGAACTGTGCCATTGGAGAAGACTCTTAAGAGTCCCTTGTACTGCATGGAGATACAACCAGTCCATCCTAAAGGAAATTATTCCTGACTATTCATTGGAAGGACTGATGCTGAAGCTGAAACTCCAGTACTTTGGCCACCTGATGCGAAGAACTGACTCATTTGAAAAGACACTGATTCTGGGAAAAATTGTAGGCGGGAGGAGAAGGGGAAGATAGAGTATGAGATGGTTGGATGGCATCACAGACTCAATGGATATGGGTTTGAGTAAACTCTGGGAGTTGGTGATGGACAGGGAGGCCTTATGTGCTGCAGTCCATGGGGTCGCAAAGAGTCAGACACGACTGAGCAACTGAAAATTGAACTGAACTGGACTGCAAGGAGATCAAGCCAGTCAATCCTAAAAGAAATCAACCCTGAATATTCATTGAAAGGACTGATGCTGAAGCTGAAGCTCCAGTACTTTGGCCACCTGATGGAAAAGCTGACTCACTGGAAAAGACCCTGATGCTGGGAAAGATTGAGGGCAGGAGGAGAAGGGATGACAGAGAATGAAATGGTTGGATGGCATCATTGACTCAATGGACATGAGTTTGAGCAAACTCTGGGAGAGGTTAGTGAAGGACAGGGAAACCTGGCATGCTGCAGTCCATGGGGTCACAAAGAATTGGACATGACTTAGTGACTGAACAACAGGCACCAATAAAGGCCCATATTTTCCAAGAACGGAACCACTCATAATTTTCCTGAAAGATTCCCAAAGGCAGTTCAACCAGGTCACAGAGCCTGGGGAAGGTCTATGCTGGATGCTGACTTCATTTTTACATCCGTCTTTCCTACTCCTGGGTTGAGAATGCCAGCAGCTGTTGGACGATTTTGCAGGGTTCGTCTTAAAAGCCTGTTGGTACTATTTCTGCCCCCAGAATCCATCGGCCATAGTTTAAGAAATTTTGTTTCCATTTTACAAAATGTGTTTTTTTTCTTTCCAGATGAAGTCTGGATCATAAGCCTGGTCATTATCTGGTGGTACTGAGAAATATATTCACAATTACAAATGCCTTATAGCACTGTCTCCCTTGGCCTTTGGGACAGAGTCCCCAAAGAAATTCCTTGGTTGACAATCATAGAATGGAAAATCTTGAGATTTCTCCAGTGGCCAATGTCCTAAAGTCTGTTCAGAGCAGTAGGTTTTGCTTCCACAGCTGCCAAACTTTGCCATCCCCCTAACTCCCTTGACTATGGCTTCAAAGAGCATCACCATGAACCCCCATTCTCGGCATCAGGACTGCAGGCAGGTGAAAAATGCCCTAAGCACAGCCATCCTCCAGGTATGACCACTCTAAAGAGACTGGCAGAAAAACCATGAGTCACATCTTTATTCTAAAACCCTGTGTGAGATTCCTCGAGACAATTTTAACTCTACAGGTGACTCTACAAGAGTAACAGGAAATGACAGCTTCTTCCTCCTTTGCACAGACATACACTCAACGACTGGTCTGACTGCTGTGGGGAACTAGAAAGAATGTGTCACCTGAAAACAGAAAAGACCTGGGATCTAGTCCCAAGTGAGAACAGGAATGTGCCATGTTGAATATGATCATGACAATACAGGTGCCCAGGCCTCAGTTTCTCCTCCTATAAATTGACAAGTCTAGACTGCAGAGTCGTCAATGTTCCTTCCGGCTCAAACAGGTTATGATTCTCAAGCAGATTTCTCTTCCTGTTCTTCTCCAAGTGTCATACATCTGTGGCTCTCAGAAACTCATTCTTTCGATTAAAGGGCTTTTAATATTCATTTAGAAGTTGTAGACTTTTTAATTAATCAAAATGTTCAATGTACTATTTTGACATTTACAAAGATGGACATAATTTTAAACTCATTCATTTTGTGTCTGATTATTCTATAAAGCATTCCAAAGCTCATGGCCATGTGGGAAATGAAAGATAACAAGCATGCATTAATGAGCAACATATCAAGCAGTCTGGAGACTCTTCAATTAATCTGTTTTCCAGACTGTTCTCTCAGGTTTCACCCTATTAAAAATCTGCCATCTTTCTTCCAATGAGACAACTTCCTCACAATCCACTAATAAATCACCTAAGCATTTCACCTTGACTAGAAGTGAATAATTCACCTGCCTTAAATAAACCTTCCACAAAGGTGTACACTGGCTGATAAAGCTTGACCTACATTCATGATGAAGCCGAGTGAGAAGAGTGACAGTTTCATGCCTACATATCAAGTAGCTCAGCAGAAGACAGAGGCCTTTCACACACCTCCACAGTGACCCTCCTACAGCAGTGGGACCAGATGTGTGGCCAGTTCTGCTGAGCTCTCCTTACAGGGACATGAAAAAACCATAGCCCAGGTTTGGTGCTACAGTCTCAATTTCAAATATCTTTTCCCAGGTTTGAATAAATTGTCAAAATATCTTGATTATTCTAATATTCCAGTATTCAGGTGAGTTATAGCAGCATGCGTCTCCTCAAAAGCAACACCAAGATCTTCAGTGTCCTGACCACGTGAGGTCCCCTCACATCTGGAAGTGTGGTCTATCAAGAGACTGAGGAAACTGTGAGTACATCCTAACCACAGTCAGTGCCTACAGAAGGACACACAGTTTTTTCTCTTTTTTCCCTTCTGGTGGCCTTGTACTCAAAATGGAGCATCATCCATGGTCCCAGGAAGTCCTCTTTCCTCCCTGATTTCCCCCTATTTTGCCTTCTTTACCCACCTCCTTCTTCTTGGACCTCACCCAGGAAGGTAAGCTTCCTGGGGCCCTCTGTTCCAGCTTCCTCATGGGAGACTGGGCTCCTTCCCCCACTGATCCTCACAGCCCACTTCAAAATCAGCTTAGGACCTTCAGAGAAACAGTGAATCCCAACTACCACTCACTGCATGCTGGGCGCTGTCTGATCATTTTTCATAGGCATTTGCTCCTCACAGCAACTCTTTAAGTTAACTGCACTTAGTGCTTCATTTCATAGATTACAAAACAACTGAGGCACAGAGAGATTGAGTGGCTCACCCAGACTGAACACAACGAGTAAACTCTGGCACCAAGTTTCAAACCTCTTCACTGGGCTTCCAGAGTTCAGGTTCACAACCCCTGCACAGACCTTTAAGACACCAGGTCACTACAAGATGAGCCTGTTTCACGTCAACAGAGACTGCCTCTTGTAATCCAATTTTAAGGAGTTTAAGGTAGGCCTGAAAACATGAGTTCTTCCTACCTGACATGGGGAAAGACAGAAACAAATGGGGCCAACAGGCCACAATCTCCTGTCCTAACACATTCACACATTCTCCATTTTAGTTTAGAAAAACGTGGTCAGTCCAAGGGAAATCACTGCACTTCCTCCAAGACTAATGCTCACAGGTGCCAAGTGGCTGAAAGGACTCACAGTGATTGCAGCGGAACCTGGGGGGAGGGGGAATGCTGCAGGGTACAGGATGCAATCTGTATGGATATGGAGCTTCCTTGTGGCCATGCTTACATATTTAAGGCAGAAGTTACAAATAATACCATCCTTACATATTAAACACAGAGATTCCTGTAGAGAAGTCATTTAAAATTAGGGAAAACTCTCCAAAAGTCTACAAGCAATAAATGCTGGAGAGGGTGTGGAGAAAAGGGAAGCCTCTTACACTG